>NC_077229.1:537310068-537640847 GCF_027887165.1 Monodelphis domestica
TGTCATATGTTCTAAAAAAATGTCATCCCAGGCTCAAACCTAAACTACAGAAGAACCTGAGTCAGTCCTGGATGACTACACAAGAATTTAAAAAAGAATTAAATCTACCTTACATGTGGGAATTTAATGTTCTAATCATTACTTGCTTGTTTTTCCCCAAGATTTGAAATAGGTGCAATAAGGCACTGGGTTCTTTAGTCCTGGAGCTTCCAATAACTATCTGTGTGACCTTGAACAAATCACCTCTGGGCTTCAGGTTCATCTGTAAAATGAGAAGGTGGGCAAGATGACCTTTCAAACTTCCCTCTGAAAATTAGATAGTGGGTATTATCAATGCTGTTCTCTGCCTTGCTTTCATCTCTTAAACAAGGGAAGCCACTTCTCTTGTTCCTAAACTGTTCAAAACATCTATTTCTACCAAAAGCACAGTTTTGCCTGATTATTTCTGCAGGATTTTGAAAACAAATAAAAATAGGAGACATCTGAAAGTTACATGTTTAAAGAGACATCTAACTAGACCTTTGTTTTATATCCACCCAATTGTCTAGTCCAATTTTTCTCTGATGAAAAAGTTTTAAAGCAGGATTTGTGAAGGACAGTTTGCATAAGAAAGATAAATGAGCTGATCTAATAAATCTTCAAATATCATAGGTTAACAAATGAGCTTACAATGTATAACTTAGATGATCTAGATTATTCTTAAGAGTTTATGGATACTTACCAAAGCATATAAACTGGCAGTTCTCAGATGAAAAAATTAAAATTATAGTCATATAAAAATACTCTAAATCATTATTGATTAGAGAAATGCAAATTAAAATAACTTGGAGGTAGTGCCTCTTCAATATCAGATTAACTAGTATGACAAAAAAGAAAATGATAAATGTTGGAGAGGATATAGGAAAATTGGGATACTAATAATAATACCCTATTGGTGAAACTGTGAATTGATAACCATGATCAAAGGGCCATAAATCTTTGACCCAGCCATATCACTTTCAGGTCTATATCCCAAAGAGAACAAAGAAAAAAAAAGGACCTATTTTACAAAAATATATCAGCTATTTTTGTGAGAGAAAAGAATTGGAATCTAAGGGGATAGCCATCAATTGGGAAATGACTAAACAGTAGTTTCTGATTGTAATGGAATACTATTGTGCCACAAGAAATAGTAAACAAAATAACCACAAAAAACCCTCAAATTGAAATGTGCAGACCAGTAGAACATTGTACAGAGTAATAGTGATATTGTACAATGTTCAACATTGAAAGACAACTATTATCAGCAAAACAAGGATCAAATACAACTCCAAGAGACTCATGATGAAAAATGCTGTTCATCATCATACAAGCAGCTGATGGAGTCTGAATGCAGATTGAAACATACCATTTTTCACTTTATTTCCTACATGATATTTTTCTTGTCTGATAAGCATCTTCTTCCACTATATAACAAATATAGAAATAATGATTACATGATAGCATATGTATAACCTATATTAGATTATTTGCTATCTTAGGGAGGGAAGAAGAGAGTGAAGGGAGAATTTATATCAAAAAATGTTAGAAAAAGTGGTAAAAATTGTTCCTACATGTAATGGAGGGAAAATAAAATATTACTAAAGAATAAAAATTTAGTGAGTTTATGGATACCTGCCAAGACAAATACAACAATTATATGAACATAATTATAAACTATTTTTATACAAATAAAGTCAGATTAGAGAATCTGCAGAAATATTAACTGCTCATTGGCAGGCCACACCAGTATAATAAAAATGACAATTCTACCCAAACTAATCTTCTTATTCAGGGCCATCCCAATTAAACTACCAAAAAATATAACTTATTGAGCTAGAAAAAAGCAACAAATTTCATTTGGAAGAACAACAGATCCAAAATATCAGTGTAAAGGAAGGAGGTCTAGCAGTACCAGATCCTAAACTGGCAATAATTATCAAAATTATCTGATAATGGAGATAGCTAGATGGCTCAGTCGATTGATAGCTAGACCTAGTGATGAGAGGTCCTAAGTTCAGATCTGGCCTCAGACACTTCCTAGCTCTGTGACCCTAGTAAACAAGTGGCTCAACCCCAATTGTCCAGCCCTTTCTGCTCTTGAAAGAGTTTTGTTTTTAAATTCTCTTTTATTGGCTAAGAAATAGAATGGTGGATATGTGAAATAGAGCAGATATACAATACACAGTAGTAGATGACTATAATAAATTCTTGTTTGATAAATGCAAAGATCTAAGCTTTGAGGATAGGCGCTCCCTTTTTGGTAAAAATGGCTGGGGAAACTGGAAAGCAGTCTGACAGAAATGAGGTATAGACCAATAGCTCACTATTTACAAAGTAAGATCAAATATATGGCCTCAATATAAAGAGAAATATAAGTAAATTATAAGTATATGGAACATATTAGCCTATCAGATATATGATTAAGAGAAGAATTTATGAATAAAACAGAGAAAGCATTGTGAGATACAAAATGGATAATTTTGATTTCATTAATTAAAAAGGGTTTAGTAACCAAGATTAGAAGGAAAGCAGAAAATGGGGTGAGAGGTTTTTATAGCCAATTTATTGGATAAAGACCACATATCTCAAATATATAGAGAACTGAGTCAAATTTATAATATTAAGTCATTCTTCAGTTGACAAATACTATCCAATATAAACATTCAGTTTTTAGAAGAAGAAATGAAAGTTATATATAGTCAGATGAAAAAAGTTCTCTAAATTATTGATAAAAGAAATGCAAATTAAAAACTGTGAATTACCATCTCATGCCTTTTCAATTGGCTATAATGATAATGGGGGAAAGGATTAATGTTAGAAGAGATATGGAAAAATGAGGACACATACACAGTTGGTGGAATTGTGAACTCATTCAATCATTTTAGAGAACAATATAATGCCCAAAGAATCATAAAACTATGTACACCCTTTGACCCATTAATACCACTATTTAGGTCTGTTTCCCAAAGTTATCAGGAGAATAGGAAACCCATGTTTTAAAAGATTTTTAACATCTATCTGTGATAGCAATGAACTGGAAAGTGAAAGGATGCCCATCAATTGGGGAATCACTGAATAAGTCACAACTTACACATACAACAGAATGATGGGATGCAACTATGTGGTAAGAAAATGACAAGCAGGTTACTTTTCTTTTGTTATTTAAGTCTTTTTCTATGGTTACATGATTCATGTTCTTTCCTTCCCCTTTTCCCTCCCCCCTCCCAGAGCCAACAAGCAATTCCACTGGGATATACATGTATTATCACTCAATACTTATTTCCATTATTATTCCTTTCTGTAATAGAGTAATATTTTAAAAACCAAAACCCCAAATCCTATACCAATATAAACAAGTGATGAATCAAATGTTTTCCTTCTGAGTTTCTATGCTCACAGTTCTTTCATTCAATGTGGATAGCAATCTTTCTCATAAATGCCTCAGGATTGTCCTGGATCATTACATTGCTATCAGTAGCAAAGTCAATTGCATTTGATCTTCCCACAATGTTTCAGTTTCTGTCTACAATGTTCTCTTGGTTCTGCTCATTTTGCCACAGCAGTTCATGGAGGTCTTTCCAACTCATATGGAAGTCAAGCAGTTTATTGTTCCTTATTGCACAACAGGATTCCATCACCATTATATGATCAGCCATTCCTCAATCAAGGAACACCCCCCTCATTTTCAAATTTTTTTTTGCCATCACAAAGAGTGTGGTTATGAATATTTTTGTACAATTTTTTTTCATTATTATCTCTTTGGGTCACAAACCTAGTAGTGGTATTGCTGGATCAAAGGGTATGCATTTTTAAAGCCCTTTGGGAATAATTCCAAATTGCCTTCCAGAATGGTTGGATAAATTCACAGCTCCACCAGCAAAGTATTAAATTGGGACACAAAATGTGTCCCAATTTTGCCATATCCCCTCTAATATTTATTATTTTTCTTTACTGTCATATTGGCCAAACTGCTAAGTGTGAGGTGGTACCTCAGAGTTGTTTTGATTTGCATTTCTCTAAACAGGATGGATTTAGAACACTTTTTCATGTGATTATTGATAGTATTGATTTCTTCATCTGAAAACTGCCTATTCATATCCCTTGACCATTTGTCAATTGGGGAATGATTTAATTTCTTGTACATTTGACTTAATTCCTTATATGTTTGGGAAATTAGACCTTTGTTAGGGAAATTTTGTTGTAAAATTTTGTTCCCCATTTGTTGCTTCCCTTCTAATTTTGGTTAGATTGGTTTTGTTTGTACAAAATAAATTTTAATTTAATATAATCAAAGTTATTCATTTTGCATTTTGTAGTGTTCTCTATCTCTTGCTTGGTCTTAAATTCCTTCCTTTTCCATAGATCTGGCAGGTATACTATTCTATGTTCACCAAATTTATTTATGATTTCACATTTTATATTTAAGTCATTTACCCATTTTGAATTTATGTTGGCATAGAGTGTAAGATGTTGATCTAAACTTAATTGTTCCCAAGCTGTTTTCCAATTATCCCAGCAGTTTTTATCAAATAATGGCTCCTTGTTCCAAAAGCTTGGATCTTTGGATTTATCAAAGACTAGCTTGCTGAGGTCATTTACCCCTAGTCTATTCCACTGATGCACCCTTTTATCTCTTAGCTATATTGTTCTGATGATCACTGCTTTGTAGTACAGTTTAAGATATGGTACTGCTAGGCCCCCATCCTTTCCATTCTTTTCATTAATAACCTTTGTTACAATTTTTTCTAATTCTATAAAAAAGTTTTTTGGTAGTTTGATAGGTATGGCACTGAATAAGTAAGTTAGTTTAGGTAGGAATGTCGTTTTTTAATACATTAGCTACTTACCAAGAATAATTAATGTTTTTCTAATTGTTTAGATCTGGTTTAATTTCCATGAAAAATGTTTTGTGGTTGTATTTATATAATTCCTGACTTTGTCTTGGAAGATAGATTCCCAAATATTTTATATTGCCTGGAGAGATTTTAAATGGAATTTCTCTTTCTAACTCTTGCTGCTGATTTTTGTTGGAAATATATAGAAATGATGATTACTTATATGTATTTTGTATCTTGCAACTTTATTAAAATTATTAATTATTTCTACTAGCTTTTTAGTTGATTTTCTAGGATTCTCCAAATATACCATCATATCATCTGCAAAGAGTGATAGTTTAGTTTCTTCATTGCCTACTTTAATACCTTCAATTTCTTTTTCTTCTCTAATTGCTACTGCTAGCATTTCTAATACAATATTAAATAATAGTGGTAATAATGGGCATCATTGCTTCACTCCTGATCTTATTGGGAAGGCCTCTAACTTATCCCCATTGCGGACAATACTTGCTGATGGTTTTAAATAAATGTAGTTTGTTGTTATTATTTAAATAAATATAGTTTATCATTAAATAAATACAGTTTATTATTTCGAGGAAAGACCCTTCTATTGCTATACCTTCTAGTGTTTTTAATAAGAATGGGTGTTGTATTTTGTCAACAGCTTTTTTTGCATATATTGAGATAATCATGTGATTTCTGTTACTTTGATTATTGATATGGTCGATTATGTGGATGGTTTTCCTAATGTTAAGCGAGCCTTGCATTTGTATAAATCCCACCTGATCATAGTGAATAATCTTGTGATTTCCTCTCTTTGATAATATTTTATTTAACATTTTTGTGTCTATGTTCATTAGGGATATTGGGTTATAGTTTTCCTTCTCTGTTTTTTGGTCTTTCTGGCTTGGGAATCAGTACCATATTTGTATCATAAGAAGAATTTGGTAAGACTCTTTTTTTACTTATTTTGTCAAATAGTTTGTAGTGTACTGGGATTAGTTGTTCTTTGAATGTTTGCAAGAATTCACTTGAATTCATCTGGCTCTGGGGATGTTTTCTTAGGAAGTTCCTTGATGACTTGTTCAATTTCTTTTTCTGAGATGGGATTATTTAATAATTCTATTTCCTCTTTTTTTAATGTAGACATTTTGTATTTTGTAAATATTCACCCTTCACCTAGATTGCCATATTTAATGCCATATAATTGGGCAAAATAGCTCTTAATAATTGACTTAATTTTCTCTTCATTGGAGTTGAGATTGCCCTTTTCATTTTTTATTTCATTTTTATGCTGCTAATTTGATATCTATTTTTTCAGAGTACTAAGTCCCAGTCTTATTCATTAGTTAAATACTTCTTTTACTTTCAATTTTATTAATTTCTCCTTTAATTTTTGCCTGGGATCTTTAATTTGTTCTCTTTCTAATTTTTTTAGGTTGCAAGCCCAATTCATTGATCTCTTTCCTCTCTATTTTGTTGATATAGGCACTCAGGGACATAAATTTTTCCTTGAGTACTGCTTTGGCTATATTCCATAGATTTTGATATGTTGTCTCCTCATTGTCATTCTCTTCCATGAAATCACTAATTGTTTCTATGATTTGTTTTTTCACCCACCAGTTTTGAAGAGTAAGATTACTTAGTTTACAATTAATTTAAATTTTCCTCTCCATGAACCCTTATTAATTATAATGTTATCACATTCTAATCTGAAAATTTGTATTTATAATTTCTGCTTTTCTGCATTTGTTTGCAATGTTTTTATGCCCTGGTACAATGGCTGAAAAGAAAGTATATGTTTTTTATCCCAGTTCAGTTTTCTCCAGATATCTATTAACTCTATTTTTTTCTAGCATTTCCCTTACTTCTTTCTCATTTCCTTCCTTGTTTCTTTTAATCAGATCAATTTTTACTTTAGCTTTGTCTGATATCGTGATTGCTAGCCCTGCTTTTTTTTTTACTTTAAGTGATGCATAATAAATTCTGCTCCAGCCCTTTACCTTGAATCTGCATGTGTCACCCTGCCTGACACCTGTCTCTTGTAGACAACATATAGTAGGATTCTGGTTTTTAATCCACTTTGCTATCTGCTTTCATTTTGTGGGTAAGTTCATCCCATTTACATTCAGAGTTATGATTACTAACTGTGTATTGTCCTCCATCTTATGTTCCTCTTTTGATCCTGCTCTATTCCCTTTCACTCCTTTCCTCCTCAGCAGTGTTTTGCTTTTTATCACATCCCACCTTCTCACTTCCTCCAATTAACTTCCCCTTCCCTTGTTTTATTCCCTTTCTACTTCGCTGTAGATTTATAGAATTCTATACCCCAATGAGTATATTTATTTTCCCCTCTCTGAGCCAGTTATGATGAGAGTAAAATTTAAGCTTTGCTCATCAGCTCCCTTATCCTCCCTCCCCCCCAAAAAAATATTTTGTCTCTCCCTTCCCTTTTCTCTCAATGCAATCCTCCTTTTCATCCCCTGATTTTTACATGTCATGTAATATATGTATACATATCATATCACCCATATATATATCATCACATTTATATACATATCATATCATCATACATCATCATATCACCATAATCAGCTTACTTCCCCACCCTCATTTTATGTATATTCCTTCTATCTGCTCTACTACTAAGGTTATTTTTGAGAATTACAGATATCCTGTTTCCATGTAGAAATGCAAACATTTGTACCTTAATGAGTTCCTTAAATTTTCTCTTTCTTATTTACCTTTTTAGGCTTCTCTTGGGCCTCATGTCTAGACTTCAATTTTTTTTGTTTAGGTCTCGCTTATTTCTCTAGAATGGTTGTAATTTTCTATCTTATTGAATGTCTATTTTTCCCTCCTAAAGAATATATTCAATTTTGCTGGATAGGTGGCTCAGGGTTTTAAACCTAGATCTTTCATCTTCCTGAATATCATATTCCATGCTTTCCAATCATTTAATGTAGAAACTACAAGGTCATGTGTGATACTGGTTGTAGCTCCATGGTATTTGAATTATTTCTTTCTGTCTGTTTGCAGTATTTCCTCCTTGGCATGGGGGTGGGGTGGGGTTGCAACTCTTGAATTATGTTTCTGGAAGTTGCCATTTGAGGAGTTCTTTCTAGAGGTAATCTTAATTCTTTCAATTTCAATTTTATTTTCTTGTTTGAGGATATCTGGGCAGTTTTCCTTGATAATTTCTTATGTTATGATGCCCAAGATTTCTTTTTTTTTTTTTATCATGGCTTTCAGGTAGTCCAATAATTCTTAAATTGTCTCTCCTGGATCTATTTTCCAAGTCAGTTGTTTTTTCAATAAGATACTTAATATTTTCTTTTTTTTTTCCATTCCTTTGATTTTCTTTTCTTGTCTCTTGATGTCTCATGAAATCATTAGGTTTTAGTTGTTCAATTCTGATTTTCAAGTCCTGATTTTCCTATGTCAACTTTTGGATTTCCTTTTTTCATTTGGCCCAATGTAAAAATGGAGACTTGAATCCAGGACTTCATTTCTTTGTAATATCACTGAATTCTCACCTGGGCCGAGATCAAAATGGGGTATTTAACCTGATTGGAAAGTCTTCTGGGCCTCTTTTTTCTTTCCTGTTTCCACTTGCAAGCAGACATGGTTCTTTTCATAATGTAGGTGAGGTTGTGTCTAGGCCTCTCTGGGCCTAGAAACGTGCTTTCTTATTCTGTAATTTTCTTTAATCCTTAACCTTTAATAAACCTCTAAAAATAGAATACTCCTTGCAGAGAGAAACTAAATTTCTACCTCTATCAGCTTCCCCTAAAATTTTAACTGTTACAGTTTATGGCAACCACGAAGGGATGAGAACTTCTCAAATTTTTTAGCCTAGAATTTTTTTTTTTAGCCACGTTTCTCTGGTCAAGATTTTTTTACCCTCACAAAGCTGCTGCTCATTCCAGCCATTAGATAGCTCACCCCACCCGGTTTGGCCACTTCTTCCTGCCTGCCTACAGCCATCCGCTCCAGACCGGTTTGCTGTTTGACCCAGATTGCAGCTCACCTGCCCACCCCAGCTGCCTGCTCCAGCTCCCAGCCTTGCTTGTCTGCATTCCTGTCCCAGCTCTGCCCACCCTGGTGTTCTCTCCATTCTCACCTTGTGCCCGCTCTCCCAGCCCTGCCTGCCTGTGTTCCTGCCTGCAACCATCTGCTGGCCACTGCCTGCCTGTTTCTGTACCCCAGACCCACATACGCAACCCCAGCTGGCTCATCACCCAGGCTTCTGGTAGCAGACCCAGTTTCTAAAGGATCAAAAACCAGCTGGTAACAAAGGGGGTAATTTTCCCTTAGGCTAAGCCTCCACATGGACGGGGGTATTGATCATGTGGGAGGATCATAGGAGGGGAGAGAGAAAAGGGAGAGGAGAAGAAAGAGACTTATGAACAGGAACTTAAAAGCATGTCTATTTTACAAGGATATCTTTTAATTGCACTGGTCCTTTTATTGACTTCACCTGTGTGTCAGGGAGGATATTTAGCTCTGTACAACCTTTTAGCTAACTTTGGGGAGGTGGCTAGGTGTCTCAGTAGACTGAGAGCCAGGCCCAGAGATGGGAGGTCTCTGGTTGAAATCTGGCCTGAGACATTTCATGGCCATGTGGCCCTGAGCAGATCACTTGGACCTCATTGCTTACCCCTTATCAATTTGCCTTCGGACAATAGACATCTAAATGTATAATTAAAAACAAAAACAACAAAAAAAAACAAAGAACTTTAAAAAGACTGGAGGTTATATATTTTAAGGCATTTCAGACTCCAATGGTTTATTTTTAAAAAATCTATGTATTCTATTGCATTTTACTGTTTGCTTTGTTTAAGGTTTAACTTTGTGATTTTAAGTTCATATATTACTACATTCAATATTATTCTGTTATACTATTCATTTTCATGTACTGGGTTTTAACTACTATTATATTCTGTTGCTTTTCCCCTATAACTGTGCTGAACAAATATTATTGAATAATCCCATATATAAAAACAGCTTTTCTATTTTGACTTTGTAAATTGTCACATAGAAGATAGATGGACTTCATCAGAACTGGTTACAATTGCTATAACAACCTTTGGAAAATTTAATGTGCTAAATATCTCAAATTGATTTTAAGGGTTTTTTAAACATGACTCTTGGCATTTTTCTTAACAATCTCTGGTCATTTTTGCCTGCTCCTACCATGAGGTAAGGCCCATTCTAGTAGCTGAAGTGAAATACATTTTATAACCCCCAACCTTCCCGCATTTCTAAATATGTGAATGGAAGTTGGGGCAGTTAATCTCAGGGCATGTATCCCTAAAAAAGCCTCCAAAAAAGGAGAATCCCTCATAAACTCTTCAGCTCACTACTTTACTTCCACCAGAATGATATCTCTAACTCAAAATGAGTTTTACTTTGTTTTAAAAATATGTTTATTACCAAGGTTGAAAGATTTGCTACAATTGTAAAAATTGTGACAAATATCCATCAATTCATAGGGTTTTTAAAATGTCATGCAGCAACTTATGTGAAATATGATAGTGTGTTTGTTTGCTATTGTAATTAATTGGGCTAGTGAGAATTTTGGGGGTATTGATACCACATATTTGTACTACTGTTTTTTAAAAATGAAAAATGTTACCTTGCTCAATTCATTTGCTCATACGTACAGTGGATCATGGCCAGATATAAAAAGGAAATTGATCTCATTTTTGGTGATAAAGCCTTGTATTCTATATTTTCTTAGCTGACACAGTGTGTCAATGATTATAAGCTATATTTTTGAATTTTTTAAAGACTTTTATTATTATATTTTCTTGCATGTGCAATATACTATTTCAGTATTTTTTTATTTTTTCTCTCCTTTTTTATATTTGAAGCACATTTCATCAGCATTAAGATTTTCTTTAATTTTTTGACTTTTCAGTACTATAAGTTTAAAATACATTTGTTAATGTATGCCCAAAAAGCTAGAGACTATAAAAATGATGCCACTAATTATTTTAAAAATTATGTGACTTTGCTTAATGATTCTGTCTGATTCCAGGACAAGATATACACAAAAGAGCCATTGCACAGTGCCAAAGAAGCACAAAGCTAAACTGCATAGTGCCAGTCGAGCACAAGGTCAAAGAGACCAACCAATCCTGGTGGAATTGATGTAACTTTGAGCCTAGACAAAGAGGACTTGAATGTGTTTGGGGTTCAAGGTTGTGGCTATTTTAACATGTATTAAAGGCAGGTCTTCCTTGTTCCACATTCTACCAAGTATCTCAACCTTGGCTCCTATAATCTGGTCCCTTTTCTGCCTTTCATAGTATGGTACATTTCTGTAGTCCTGGCTACTGACTGGGTAAATGCATCATTGCTTAAATCATTTTAATTGAGCCCTGATTCAAGGACCTGTTATAGATTTATTTTTCCTTTACTTAGAATTTTTACACATAAGACTTTGATAGTCTATATTTTCATCCAGAGGTTTTTCTTTTTTATTTGAATTTTTCTGATGTCTTTTTAATTTCTCTTACCAATTGATTCATATACCTCAAACCTCAGCCATGCATCCCTAAGTGATCCTGTATTTTTCAATCACCCTCTTAACAGGGGAATGTAAAAATATCATTATTTAAATTGCAAAGTTTAAATTCCTTTTGAGAAGAATTTTAGGTAAAGAAATATGCTACTTCCCTGAATCCAGAAACTGAACTGTTGGAGAAGACACCATGAAGATGCCTCCAGATCACAAGCTGCACAAAAAAAGAAATCCAAATTGAACTTTGGGTGTAGTTGATTGAACATTTATTTGTATGTATACATGCCAAAGGGAACTGCCCCCTAACTGGCTTTTTGTCAATGCATCCAGCAGTTATTGGTTTTGTTCTTTATTTTCTCTTATCCTCAAATTATTGTAATCTTTAAATTGATTATGTTTTTATGATCCTTGGGGAAGTCCTTCTTCCCAGAGGATCAAATAGGGGGATGTAAAAATGGAGACTTGAATCCAGGACTTCAATCCCCAGAAGTCCTTGCTCCACTTCCCCAGAATACTTTGTAATATCACTGAATTCTCACCTGGGCCAAGATCGAGATGGGGTATTTAACCTGATTGGAAAGGCTTCTGGGCTTCTCTTTTCTTTCCTGTTTCTGCTTGCAAGCAGACATGGCTCTTTTCATAATGTGGGTGAGGTTGTGTTTAGGCCTCTCTGGGCCCAGAAACGTGCTTTCTTATTCTGTAAATTTCTTTAATCCTTAACCTTTAATAAACCTCTAAAAATAGAATACTCTTTGCAGAGAGAAACTAAATTTCTACCTCTATCAGCTTCCCCTAAAATTTTAACTGTTACACATTTCTTCTTGCATTGCTTTCCTTTCTCTTCCCCACTTTTCCTCTGCCTCTCTTAATTAATTAATTAATCTCTCTTTTTTTGAGCTCTTCCAGAATCTATGTCAAATGCATATTTTTCCTTTGGACTTTGCATGTTTACTTTGCTTTCACTGTCCCCTTCTATGTCTGTGCCTTCCTTTGTTGCCATAAAAATTCTTTATTGTTAGGTGCTTTTTTGTCTGCTCATTTTTCCTACCTTTTTATAGGTAAGCTGTTTTCTGGGAGGTCAGTCCTTCCTTGATGCTACCCTTAGCTTTTTTCCCTGGGTTTCTGCCAGTTTCAGTTCTTCCAAGATGATATGATGGCCTGAGGGCTGAGAGCTCTGAGAGCCACCTCCCACTGCTGATTAAATTAACCCTTGAGATGCTGATAGCTTAAAGACTTGCCTTAGGTGTGGGTATAAGCTTTTGGTCTTACCCTGAGCTTGATCAGGTCAGGGACTACTCAAATTCTAGCCTCAGGCTTAGGTATAAGTTTTGAGTTTCACTGTATACTTGATCTAATCTGGCATATGGTTGATTGACCTGTCTTGGAGCTCTGCCCTGAGCTTTTGGTGAAAAGATATAGACCTCCTTTGGGTCTACCAATTACCCCAAACTGAGATCTATGTCCTCACTACAGGCCCAGACTTAAACTCCTGGCTTCACTCTGGGCCCACTTTAGCACAGACTGCCCTGGGCTGGGATTCCAGACTTCAGCAGAGGTTTAGAATTTCAAGGGTGTGGATTTATTGGACCTATATTTGCCCAGGCAGGGTCTCAGGGTCTGGATGTTAGCTTGGGATTAGATTCTGAACCTGAAACAGCAGATGGGGGGTGTGTGGCTTACTCTTGGCTTGTTCTTAAATACTTGCTATCATCTCCTGCTGACTGTGTTCCCCTCTCACCTCTGTGCCCCCAAATGTTCTCTGCCTACCTTTGGATTTTTTTTTCTTGAAAGTTGTTTCACACTGTTTTCTTGTTGGTTCTTTCAGTCCTGTATTCGTTTTATGGCATTATTTTATTATTGATTGGAGAGGATTCTCATGGTGACTCTGAGCTTCTCTGCTCTACTCTGCCATCTTGACTACAGCCCCAGAAGTAAATAGGTTGGTTTTAAGAAAACATGGAAATGACTTGCATGAAATAATGCAGAGTAAAATGACCAGAACCAAGAGAATATATATATATATATATATATATATATATATATATATATATATATATATATCTTCTATAATGTGGATTAGAAGAGAAGGAAGGAGAAATGGATACAATTTGGAACTCAAAACACAACACCCCCCCAAAAAATTTTAAGAGTTTATGGAAAATGATTTTTGGGTCACAGCAAGATAAAATGTCTGTGAACAAGAAGATAAAAATTTAGACATTTTCTCTGATCCCACATGACTCTTGAGACCTTTCCAAAACAGAAATTATGTGCCAAAGATAAAACAATTTCAGTTCTGATACCAGAATCCAAAAGAAAGCAAATTTAAAGACTAACAAAAACAAAACCCAAGAACTCAGCTTATTGACTCTGAGCTCTCTCAGAACCCCTTCCCCACAATCAGCAGGAAGGCTTGAACTAGCACACCCAAAGACCCAGCATATGTTTATTTCAAAACCCATTCCTATACCCCAGCACCCTCTATTTCCTGTAATGTGGAAATCCCAGCTTCAGGTCAAGGAACAAAAGATATAGAATGTCAAGAGAAATGGTTAAAAGAAGTAAGGACAAAGGGAGAATAGCATTTCCATACCTCTTAACAGAAGATAAAGGAAATCAGACTCCAGCCTATTGCAAAATATTAACTAAAACTTTAAAGTATGATTCAATATTATCCTATTTTTTGTTTATTAATCAGTGATTTTATGAGTCTGGCAAAATTATAAAAGTAAGAAGACATAGCCAACATAAAACACAGCTACTTGAGTCATACATATATTATATATGGTCAAAAGAACCCTAATATCTTTATATAAAATAATCATTGTAGAAAATAAGACTTTTTAACACAAAAGTTTATAATAGGTTTCACAGCTTATTCAAAGATAAATATGCTTTATATACTATCATGTCTCAAAATACATTCTTGTGGCTTGATAGTCACTTCAGAAAAGATAGACTGAAGGAAGGGAAAGAGTAGTTTTGGGGACAAAAGCAGGTCAGAAAAAGCAATGACAGCAGTCAAGTCTGAAAGCATATGCAAAATATACAATGTTCCACATCCATGGTCCATTTCTCTGAAAAGAAAGGAAAGAGAAATATCCTCATCTCTATTATTCAGACCAATATTGGCCATTATAATCACACTGTGTTCATTTGGCACAACAAAAAAAAAAGACCTGCTATAAGTATTTTTATACATATGAATCCTTTTCTTCTTTCTTTGATATCTTTGGAATATAGACCTGAACTAGTGCTAGTTCAGTGGGTCAAAGGGTTTAATGGCTTTGGGATCATAATGGTTAGAATGGTTCACAATTTTACCAACAGTATATTTGTTTGCCAGTAGTCCTTCCAGCATTTATCATTTTATTTTTTTGTCATCTTAGCCAAGAAGGGGCTGTGTTCCGAAGGATCAATCAAAGTGACCAATAGTCATTAATGCAAATTAAAACAACTTTGAGATACCACTACAATCCATCAGATTGACAAAGATGACAGAAAAAGAAAATGAAAAAATTCTAGATATGGGAAAATAGGTAATGTGACACTGCTGATGGAAGTATGAACTAGTCCAGAATGGTATTCTGAAGAACAGTTTGGAACTATGTCCAAGAGCCTTTGACTCAGCAATTCTGTTACTAGGTCTATGCCTCCAGGAAATCAAAGGAAAAGGAAAAGGACCCTTATGTATGAAATATTTATAGCAATTTTTGTGCTATCAAAGAATTAGAAGCTCAAAAGTTGCTTATCAATTGGGGAATGGCTGAATGGATTATTCCATATGAATACACAAGAATACTATTTCACTATAGATAATGATAAAGGGGATAGTTTTAGAAAAATCTGTGAAGGCTTACATTAACTGATGCAAAATGAAGTGAGCAAAATCAAGAGAACAATGTACACAGTAACAATAACATCATAAAGATAATCAGCTGTGAAAGACTATCTTTAGTCAAAAAAGTGATACACCACAACTCCAAAGAACTCATAATAGAAAATGTTCTCTACCACTCCAAGGAGAAGTGATGGACACTGAGTGCAAACTGAAGCTTTTTAAAAAAAATTTTCTTGTTGGAGGTGAGGACAGAACATAGCTAATAAGGAAATACATTTTGCCCGAGTTCAAATTATAATGGGTATCATATTCTTTTAATATTTTCAATAAATTGGAGAGGGGTAGAAGGAGGGAGAGAATTTGAAATTGAAATAAAAATAAAAAGTCACTTGACCCCTTCTAGATGTCAGATTTGCTTTCTAAAGTGTTTAAAATTTATACTTTTATGCTTAAAAAAACAATCAATTGTTCTTGATATTAAAGTCATAATTGGCTCAGTGGATAGAGAGCCAGGTCTGGAGATGGAAGGTCCTGGGTTCAAATCTGGTCTCAGACATACTCTAGCTATGAGACCTTGGGAAAGTCAGTTAACCTGCCACTGCCCAGCCCCTTACCACTAATCTGCCTTGGAAACAATACATAGCATTGATTCTAAGACAAAAGGTAAGGTGTTGTTTTTTTTTTTTAAGTCATATTCAATCAAAAAACAACCAAACATGAAGACAGTGCTTTTAGAAATGTTGATTTTAGTCCATCAATAAACATTTGTTAATTATTTCCCTGGATATCCTTGATCTTTTGTTCTTCCAAATGAACTTTGTTATGATTTTTTCTAATTAAGTAAAAAAGTTTTTTTTGATAGTTCAATGGGTATGGCACTAAATAAGTAACTAAGTTTGGGTAGGATGGTCATTTTTATTATGTTAGCTCGTCCTACCCATGAGCAGTTAATGTTTTTCCAATTGTTTAGATCTAGTTTTAATTGTGTGGAAAGTGTTGTGTAGTTGTGTTCATATAGTTCCTGTGTTTGTCTTGGCAGATAGATTCCCAAGTATTTTATATTGTCTAGGGTGATTTTAAATGGAATTTCTCTTTCTAATTCTTGCTGCTGAGATGTGTTAGAGATATATAGAAATGCTGTGGGTTTATTTTGTATCCTGCAACTTTGCTAAAATTGTTGATTATTTCCACTAGCTTTTTAGTTGATTTTAATTCATCGATAAACATTTGTTAAGTGCCTACTGTGTACAAAGCACTGTTAAGTGCTAAAAATACATAGAAAGGTAAAAGACAGCTCTCTAATAAAGGGATTCATAATCAGTGGAGAAGACTAAATGCAAATAATTACAAACAAGCTATATATCCAATCAATTAGAAATAATCAAGAGGAAAGGGTCTAGAATTAGGGAGATAATAGGGAAAGATTTTCTGTAGAAGGTGAGGTTTTAGCTGGGACTTGAAGGAAGCCAAGGACCCCATGAGGCAAAGATGAGGGGAGGAAAGTATTTGATGCATGAAGCATAGCAGTGAAAAATTCCCAGAACCAAAAATGGAGTGTTTTGATCAGAGAACAAGGAGACCAGTGTCACTGGATCATAGGGTACATAGTGGCAGGAAGGATGTAAACTGTTAGAAGATGATAGTTATGTAAGAATTTGAATAACAGAGGAATTTATATTTGATTCTAGAAGTGATAGGTATCCACTGGAATTTATTGAGGGCCCAGGGCGACATAATCAGATCTATTTTTTAGAAAGTTCATTTTGACAATTGAGTGGGGGGATGGGCTAGAGCAGGGAAAGACTTGAGGCAGTCAGACCAACCACAGGCTATTGTAAAAGACCTGCACCAGAGTGGTTTAAGGTGGTATGTTTGAAAAGTGTTAAAAAAAAAAAAAAAGCAAAATTGGCAGGCTTTTGCAAAAAATTAGCTATGTGGAGTGAAGAGAGTGAAAAGTTAAGGATAACACCTATATTGTAAGCCAGGAGGACAGGAAGGATGATGATATGCTCAACAATAATAGAGAAATTAAGAAGGGAAGGCTTCTTTCCAGGAGCCATCAAAGACCATGCTGTTTGATACAACACAATCCACTGCAGAGCAGCCCCCAGGGAGTATGGAAACACCCACTGAAACCCCCCTAAGTGACTTTCATTATTAACATCCCTTTATTATTGAAATGGCCATGATTATTATTCTTACTTAGCCCCAAGAAAATTAGATCAGAGCAACATGCTTGCAGATGTCCCACTCTGTCCCCACAGGATATTACCAGGAGAACCCACTTACAAAATTAAACCTAAGGATTCTTATATACCAACTTAGATAGGACCCTCTTTTTTAGGCATAAAAACTTCTGGCAAATCTGTGCTCTGAATTCCCTAACCTATATCTGGATCATGTTGATTCTACCCTCTGATCCCGCACTTAACAACAATGTTTCATTGACTATCTCCTTAGGCTTCCTATCTGTTGTTAGGTTCCATGGAAACATGTATGTTGAGAATGAAACTGTGTGCCAACTAGATGTGAGATCATGATAATAAAGTCAGGCCTCAGCCAAGGTGGAACAGTTTATCCTGTGAAACCTGTGCTGTGGGTTGAATGCGAAAGCTATGTCCCATCCATCATTTTGTCGACACTGTCCCCCATCCCCTTGGGAGGCTGGCCCACCCTACAGCAGGGTAGGGGAGATAATGAATTGTGTGGGAATTGTGTTGAGTTTAGGATAATCTACAGAACATCCCATTTAAGATGTCCAATGAATAACTGGAGAAGTAAAGTTGTGTTTTCTTTCCACATGGAAAGATAAAGAAAAATGACTCATACTTTGCTTTACAAACATTAAAAATTAAAATAACTGGCATAGACAAGAAAAAATGAAGAACTGATTATATCTTGTCAAGATGTGATTATGGTACTTTAAGAGAGATGATTCACCTCAAACAAGATGACCTTTAAGAAGCTGGCTAAAAGTAAATGCTCACTTCAAATCTTTAAAAATATAGCTTAAAAGCAAATAGCAGTAAAAAGAAAGGCCAGGATATGTTGAAAAGAGCAGATCATCTTGGTTATTCTACTGATTTGTACTTAGAATGAGTTCTCTCTCAAATAATAACAGCTAATATTTATATTGGACAGGTTTGCAAAGCATTTAAATGTATTTCTTATTTAGTCCTCATAACAACTCAGTGAAATAGATATAACTGTTAACTTTTTTCTAGACAAACTAAGGCAATTAAGAAATTAAATGACTTCTCCAGAGCCACATAGCTACTGTCTGAAGCAGGATTTAAACTCTAAAAGGGAAAGAATGATTTCTTTCCCCATTTAACTTGAAAGAATTATCTCATTTCAGAAAAAGAAAACAAAAGTGTCAGCCAGTTGCTCTTAAAGTTCCATTTAATATACAATTAACAATATCCAAAGAATATGATTCGAGTAATTTATAATTCCAAGAGAGAGCATGGTTTAATAAGAAATCAGTTCTAAAATAAAAAAGACCACAGATCTTTTCTGTGACCATATATGAGTGATTTCAAGTGCAGTCTCCACCTCCACCCTTACCCTGCCTCCACCCTAACTCTTTAATGATCTGAATTAGTTGAGAGATTTTCTACATGAGGAATTTCCATGCCCATACATACACTATACTGTTTCTCATACCTTGTTCTCTAATCTGATTCTTTTGGGAAGGGAGAAGAACAAATATGGTACAAAATTTGGGGGAGCTATATAGACCTCACTTATCAAAAAGAGCATGAATCCCCATTCCCAAAGGTATACAAGCCTACAAATACTCCCTAATGTAGAACAAACAATATTTTACTAGTTATACATTTCCTCAAACTTAATTATGAGGGAAACAAACAGGTCCGCTCTGTCCGACGTTGTATGTTTGTACATTTTCCATGTTGGAGTTTTTTGGTTGTTCTGGTTGTTATAAAACTTCATTTGTTTTCCTGTTTTTATATATCTATTTTTTTAGAATTGTTTTTATTTATTATTAAAAAACAACACACATTTTCTCAAACTTAATTTAAATGGGGGGGGGGGGAAGAATAGCCACATTTAACAGCTACTTCCTAGTCAGTTTGTCAAGAGAGACTAATTATACTTTTGATTATGAGTGGCACAGAAATCCTGTTGACAAGTTTGAAGGTATTTTTTTATCAGGATATTTTACTATACAAGTAAAAAATACCAAATGTAGTATGCTATACAATAGTTATTGAGAAAATTTTCAAGGTATCTTTTAATTAGTAATAGCACAAAAGGGTTATAAATATACATGCCATTTTCCCTGTTACTAGTTTTATGCTGGATTCTGTCCTTTGTCAGCTACAGGGATAAGACCTTTCTGAAGGTAAGATATACCACAAGCTAGATCCACTGGTTAAAATGTTACCATTTTAAATAAAGGCTGGGAAAGAAAAACCATGGAATTCAAGAATATCTTCATGACTTAAAATCAACTACACAAACTTTAGGTTACTTTTAGTTCCTAAGAGCCCCTGAAATCCTTGAAACTCTTAGTGCATAACTGCTTCAGCCTTTCATCCTAGCCTTTCACCCTCCTCTACTTAGTTTCGATCAAGGGCAATATCCAGAAAACCTGGTCATGTTGAAAAGCAGATGTCCAATCTCTAACTGGCTTGAAGGTTCCTTCCCACCCTATTAGTGGCCAATTTCCATACAAACAAAGCTCTGACATTTCTGCTTCTCAAGTACTGCACAATAAACAAATCTCTGGTGATGTCCTGCCTCATTTTCTCTCCCTCTACACCCAGTTGTTACAGAAAATGCTGTGCTGGATAGAAACTTTTAGGTTATCTTTAGGTTATCTCTTTTCCTCCAGATCAGGGTTACTAATCTGAATGTTTTACTTAAGCACAAAAATTCAAACAATCTACTATTTTAGATACAGACCCCATTTCAAGTATCTTAGAAAATCTTTTTCTTGGGTGAATATGTTTGAAGTTATCAAATCAATGAATCAAAAAAGTCCTATCCAGTGCTAAAAAAAACCCAAAACCCAACCTATTTAATATTATAATTGTAGATCTGAGATATCTCTTTCCCATTCCCCATGTACACAACAGCTCTCTTTTTCTCTAAATAATGGAACTAAGCAACTTTAAATCTGAAAAGGGCTGCAGTTTCAGGATCTAGTCAAGTCAAGGTTTAAAAAAAATGGATGTAGTTCTCTGAGAGCTGGACAAAGAGAGCTCTCCCTAAATAATAGGCTCTTCTTTGAGTTTTGGGCAAAGTAAAGCATTTTATTTTCCCTCTACTGTCTGTATTTCTGTATATTCCCTGTCAAGAGCACTTGGAATTGACAGACACCCTGCCAGAAAAGCTGGAGACAAACTTTCCAGAACTGTCCTAAGAATGTGGTCGACACAGAACCCTCAGTGGATACTTAACCAAGCAGCCAGCATCAGGCCTGGCTACTGTAACTTAACTGTTCAGTCCAAAGCACTTTAAACTATTCTGTTGGAGGAGTTGGAACTGAAGTCTTGCTAGCTAGGAGCAGATAAAATGCATTAACTTGGAGGGGGAAAGGTACAGAAAATAACTTCTAGACAATGGAACATAAACATGGACCTCTTGGCCCCACCTTAGAGGAAGTTGGATATTTTTTTTTCCGGTTTGGGATCTGATCTTGCAAAAACTGTTTTTATTTTGCATGTAAGGCTAATTTGTTGAAGTGCAACTCTGCCCAAGATTTCAAAGACTCCAGGAAGATACTAAACGGGGCTGGTAACTGCTCCAGCAGTTTATCCTTTTGTTTGATTCTCTCCTTGCTTAGATATCTTCATGGGCAGCATCCAGGAAAATGGTGGCTCTGCCTTTGATTCTCTAGAAGCCTCCAACTCTGCTAATCAACTGCCAATTACATGCAAATGTGATTCCAGTGTTTCTCAGTTTTTCAAGTATTGCACAATAAATAAAAGCCAGCTACTTTTCATTCTGATATTCAGAGAAAACCCAGGAGTCTGGCCTCATTTCCTCTTTTTCAAAACCCATTTATAAACAAAATACTGTGTTGGGTAGAAACATACAATTAAAACCTAGGTTACTATTGGGGAAGCAAATGCAGGAAAAAGTTAAGGTGAAATGAGGAGAAAGCTCCCCTAAAGATATGGATATGGCCTCCATCCCCAGAATGACCATTCTGATCCCATATTCCTTACCTTGCCCTTTGCTAGCAAATCCATTTTGTAGCCAAACTCAGTTAATTTCCCTGACTCAGACAAATTTGTTAACATCAATTCCCTTCTTAGTCTGAGTTTTTTTGTCAAATGTCTTCCGTTATTAAAGAGGGAGAAGAAAGGGGAGAGGGGAGGGGAGAGGAAAAGAGAATGAAATAAAAGAGGAGACAGTTCACGCTTTAAGTATTTGTTAAGTGGTCCAGAGGAGAAAATGATCTCTTAAAGACACCGAGAGGCAGCAGTGATGTAAAACTTTCATTAGACGAACAATAGACAAGTCCAGTGAAACCCCGCCTCAACAGAGTTTCTCTCCTCAGCTCCACCCACACAGTATTCTTCAGCTGAACAAAACAGACACAAAGCAGGGTCCACTTCTGGTGGAATCAATGGAACCCTTTAGAAATCTAAGTTTTGATTTGTTCAAGTGGCTTTTTATTGGATCATGTTGATGACCTTTCAAGCTTTCTTAAATAAGGATGCTAAAAGATTCCAATCATACTATATAGCCCTTAGTGCTGCAGGCAGATACAATAGTAATCCAGCAAGACTGTAACAAAAGCCTTTTACTGAGGGGGGTGGGGGAAGCCCAGGAAATGGCAATCGCATCCCTTGTCGCCTTCCTAAAATCCAATAGTGAACAAAGACAAAGCAAAGAATTTCTGAGTTGTATTCAAATATAAGGAGTATTTTTAAAAATATGTTAGAAGGTTAATCTTTTCCCAACTACCTTGATATTATTAAATCTTCCAAGGTACTTCCTTTTAAAAGACAAAAACAGAAAGCTCAGTTAAGATGGGCATTTCTTCACAAGAACCATATTCCTGGTTCCTACTAATTCATTTTTTAAAATTAGTTTCTTAACTGATGATTTTAAAATCCATGCTATTTAAACAATGAGAGAGAGAGAGAGAGCAATAGCAGCTACCTTACCAGGATGCTGAGGATCAAATGAAATTATTATATATATATATATATATATATATATGTACATATATATATGGTCTTGTAAACCTTCAAGTATTATATATAATGGTAGGTATTATAATTAATAATGAATTATAATTTTACATATGTCCAAGTTTTAAGTGAATGAAAATTCATGAAACATCTTTTTACTTTTCTTGAGCTAACAAAATACCTGCAATTGACTTCAAGTGAAAAAAAAAAGGATGGTAGGTTCAATAAGGTTCATTTCATAATGATGGCTATTATTCTTTTCCTCAGACCACCACAAAGACTGGACTAGTTTTTCCTAGGCTTTATCCAACACAATATAGGCTAGTTTTTCCTTGAAAAGTATTGAAACCATCCTGAAGTCTTAATTTGTTCAGAACCAGAAAAGTCTTCTGCCCAACAAAGTATCAAGAAGAATAAAAGAGCAGAGAACCAGTGCTGTATCATTTCCTAAATATCATTTCTATTCTATTGTTAAGTAAGCCGCCATTTTTAAAACTATTTTTGAGTTGTCTTCAGAATCAGATTTTATAATGGTAAAGTATAAAATTTCTAGAATGTCTGAAATACTTATATTCACTTGTAAATAGAAAAAGTTGATAAGTCAAATAATGGCTTTATTTAGAATTATCCCACAATTTGAACTATGCCACTGACCCAGCATTAACACAGTGGCTTGCCCATAGTAGCTGCTTTTTGGTTTTCCTTTTTAAATAAAAAAAAATGTTCTTTCCTTTAAACCTCTCCCTCCACCCCAAAAAGGGAAGAAAAAAACCCATGCAGCAAATATGCATATTAAAAATCAAGTTGCCACATTCTACATGTCTAAAAATATATTTCACACTATGCCTGAAGTTCATCTCCTCTGTCAGGAAGTAAGTATCATATTTCATCATGAGTCATCTGGAATCATGACAGTCAATAGGATGATTAGAGTTCTTTCAAAATTGTTTGTCTTTAGATTGTTATTGTTATTATTATTGTAGAACCTTCAGGTTCTGTTAGCTTCATTCTATACCAGGTCATGACAAGTTTTTCCAGGTTTCTCTGAAACCATCTCTTTTGTCTTATGCTTAAGCACAATAGTATTCCATCACATTCATATAACATAATTTGTTCAATCATTCCCCATTTATTGGACATTGCCTTAATTTACAGTTTTGTCACTGTAATAAGGTAATAATATTGTTGTATATATGATTCCTTTTCTTTTTTATTTGATAACATTGTGGTATAGACCTAATAGTTGTGTCTCAAGGTCAAATAATATGTATAATGCAACAACTTGGGAACATAATTCCAAATTGCTTCCAGAGTGACTGGACCAATTCATAGCTCCACTAGTAGTGTACTAATGTACCTGTTTTTTTCCATAACTGCTCTAGTATTTGTCATTTTCCCTTTTTTTTCCAACCATGTCCATCTAAAGGTCAGGAAGTAGAAGCTTAGAGTTGCTTTAATTTGCATTTCTCTAATTATTAGTAATTTGGAGTACTTTCCCCCCATATAACTATTGGTAGCTCATATTTCTTCTTCCCCAAATTGCCTATTCATATCCCTTGATGTTGTTCAGTCATTTTTCAGTCCTGTTCAATTTTTCATGACTGAATTTGAGATTTTCTTGGCTAAGACACTGGAATGGTTTGCCATTTTCTTCTCAAGCTCAGTTTATAGATGAGAAAAGTGAAGCAGATAAGGTTAAGTGACTTTGCCAGGGTCACAGGGCTTTGTAAGTGTCTGAAAGCTAGATTTGAACTCAGGAAGACTCCTGACTCTGGGCCCACCTTGCTGTCCTCATATTCTTTAACCATTTATTAATTGAGAAATGGCTCTTATTCCTGTAAATGTATCAATTCTCTATGTATTTTTAAAAAGAGAACTCTATTAAAGAACAGTCTCGCAAAGATTTTTCCCAGTTACCTCTTTTCTAGTTTTAGACACATTGGTCAAATTTGTGCAAAACCTTATAAATTTTATATAATCAAAATTGCCAATGTTACCTTATCTGATCTTCTCTACCCCTTGCTTGGTCATGACATTTCCCCATCCATGGATGGAAAAGGGAATTTCTTCCATGTTCCTCCAATTTGTTTATTATATCATCTTTTAAATCTAAATCAGATACTCATTTGGAGCTTATTGTTTTTCAAATCAATTCTGCCAATAAGCATTTATAAAGTGTCTACAGAGTGTCATGCAATAAGTTATATTGGCATATGGCTTGAAGAATTGATCTATAATCTACTTCCTGCCATACTACTTTCCCATTTCCAACAGTTTTTGTTGAATAATGAATCTTTACTCCAATAGCTGTGATCTTCTGGTTTATCAAAGACTAAGTTACCGTCTGATCTTTTTACAGTATGCTCTATACGCCATCTGTTCCACTGATCAATCTCTCTTATTTTTTAAGCATTACCAAATGGTTTTGAAGATTTGGACATTGTAATATAATTTGAAATCTGGTACTGTAGACACACTTTCTTTTCACTTTTCCCCTATTGATTCCTTGTTCATCAGGATTAATGTTATTATTTTTTTTCTAGTATTCAATTTTTGGTAGGTTGATTTGATTGGCATGGCACTGAATAAGTAAATGAACATTGTTTTTCCTCCAAATCTTCTTCTTCCTAACTTCTCTTGCTGTAGAGGATACCACCATTCATCTTTGACTTCTCACTCTCACCCCTATTATTCAATCTGTTTCCAAATCCTGCCAGTCTTCTTCTCTAACATTTCCACCACTGTAGTGCATGCCTTGATCACTTCTCACCTGAATTATTGCAATAATATTTTGGTTGATCTCCCTTCCTCAGTTCTCTCCCCATTCCAGAACTGTTGTATAATTTGGTTTCCTAAGGCACAGGTCTGATCATGTCATTATTTATTCAATAAATTCCATTGGA
This sequence comes from Monodelphis domestica, assembly GCF_027887165.1. Lineage (NCBI taxonomy): Eukaryota > Metazoa > Chordata > Mammalia > Didelphimorphia > Didelphidae > Monodelphis > Monodelphis domestica. The sequence continues at coordinate 537,335,370 of NC_077229.1, forward strand.
TAGTATGTGTATATATGTATAAAAGCTATAATTGTCCCAATATCAAATATAAAATCCACTGCCTGTCATTGAAGGCCATTCATAACCAGACCCATTCTCTCTTTTAAAATCTTACTCCTCTCCATATACTCTATGATCCAGAAACCCTGGCTTCCTTGCTGTTACTTATAAAAGACATTCCATCTCCTGACTGGTTGTCCCCCATGCCTGTAATTGCCTCACTTCTCACCTCTGCCTCCTAGCTTCTCTGTTTTCCTTCAAAATCTCACCATCTGAAAGACTTCCTGGTCCCCTGAATGCTAATGCCTTCCCTCTAAGACTACATCTAAGTTACCTTGGGTATAATGTTTATACATTGTCCCCACACACACACCCTTTAGAATGTGAGCTCCTCGAGGAAAAGATCTGTTTTTTTTTTTTTTTAATTCTCATTGTGTATTGGTTCTAAAGCAAAAGAACAGTTAGGGCTAGTCAATGGAAATTAAGTGGCTTGCCCAGGATCACATATATAGGAAGTATCTGAATCCAGATTTGAACCCAGGGCCTCTTGTCTCTAGTCCTGCCTCTTTATCCCTTGAGCCACCTAACTTCCCCCTCAAGGTCTATTTTTGCCTTTATTTGTATCCCCAGCACTTAATATAGTGCCAAGCACAAAGTATGCCCTTTAAAAATGCCCTTTGACTTTTCTTGACTACTCAGGCAGACAAGTTTTCATTTTTTAGGGAGCCAATATCAAAAGACAGAATCAGAACAAAATCACCAGTTCTTTAACCAATATGTCGAAACTGAGTAGAGTTTGCACTTCATTGTGATGGTTCACAGATTCTTTTTCCCATATCTTGGAGGACTAAAAGAAGAGCACAGGGAAGGGCAAGGCAATAGGTTGTTGAATGAAGAAGGATCTGAATGTATGGGAAACTCCCTGGTTAAATCGTACCTACAGTTGTCTGATTTTTTGTGTATGTTACCTTTAGTCCTCTAGTGTTTTTGCCCCAAGTAAAACAATTTCTCCTCCTTAGATCTTTGTATATAGCTCCATTATTATACAAAGCAAAAAATGGGCACTTAGTACATTACTTAGGCCACTACATGCTGGTTTCCAAGTGGATCATAGGCCTGACAAATTAGGAAACTGAGAACCAGAGGATTTAAGAGGACAGTCTAAAGTCATGTAGATAGTAAATGATAGTGACAAGTTTCACAAAAATTGAAAGAAAGGCATGGATGGATAGCAAGTTGAACTTTTGGAGGGAGTATTCACATGGACATGATCACAGATGCATCAAATCATTGATGTGACCTCATTAGACAAAAATTTTAGGAGGAAAGGTGTAGAATAATTTATTTTGTAGGTCAAATAGCTTTTACAAGTTTAATGAGATGTTTTTTCTTTATATTTTTTATCATTTCTCTTATTTATTTTTCAAACTCTCCCAAAAGAAACTCAAAGTATAAAATATTCTCTTTTAAAGGACCTTTTCATATAGAACAACCATGTAATTTTTTAAAAGATAGAAAGCAGAATTTTGGCAAAAGAGAAGATTTGTATTAATTTTCAAAAGATGTAAGATTTTGCTACCATAATGAAATAAGGAACCTTCCTAGATGGATGTGAGATGATACAATCCACTTAGGAACCTCCCCAGGGTCAATAAAGCACAAGCTTTAAAAATAGAAAAACCAAATTTATTAAGCATAGGGAAATAATACAGTCCTAAATCTATCCAGCTTTATCTCTGTCCCCCATTTACAACTCCCCCCCTCAGGGCTCACTCTTTCCTGCTCTTATCTAAGACCCCAAAAACCTATCTGACTCTAAACTAATCTACAAAATAGGGATTAACAAAAAGAGGAAAAGGAAAGGACTGACAGGTAAATTTGAGCCCTTACCTAAAGACTGGGGTTTACTGCACTATATAACCCAAAGTCTCAGGCGACAATCTTTGGATTACCTTGGCTAAATGGATTTCTGGCAGATGGTCTCTGTACCTCAGGGAAAGCAGTCCACTCCAAAGCAGATTCTCAAACCAAGGAGTCACTAATCTCTCCACAAGATTATGATTACTGTAAAAGTTAAAATTAATCTCAAATAATAAAAATATTATATTCTAAGATTTGTTAATGATCACTAGAAGTAAAGAATAAAAAGGTATACAAAATTAAAAAAAAATACGTGCCCATGGCTAATCAGCCTATTCAAAACCCCCATACTTACCACCATTATGCCTGAGACAGGAAGCCAAAGAGGCCAGAGCAGGAACACCCACTGAATTTATCCCCTGTCTACAGGAAATACATAATGACAGGAAGTCAGTGGACTTCTGGGAAATTTAGTTTTTTTTAGGGTAACAGATTTCCAATTATATATTCCTCCCTGATGATCATTTTGGGAGAATAGTCTCCCCAAGTAATCATTTAACATAATCAATTTTTATATTACAATAATTTGGGGATAAAATGGAAAAGAACAAAACCAATGATTGCTATGCATTGACAAAAATCCAGTTGGGGGCAATCCCCTTCTGCATAAGAGTATATATACAAAACAAATGGATTCAACCCCAAACAGTTCCAATCATCACATCCCAAAGTTCACTCTGGATCTTCTGGTGCATTGTGTGGTCTGTGGAGGCATCTTCATGGTGCCTTCTCCAAACAGTTCATTTTCTGGATTCAGAGAGGTAGCATGTTTCTTATCCTAAAATTATTCTCACAAAGAATTTAAACTTTGCATTTTAGAATAATACATTTTCCCCTGATGAAGATGTTGAAAAACACAGAGATCACTTAGGGATATATGGCTGAATTATGAGGTATTGTGTATGAATCAATTGGCAAGAGAAATAAAAAACATTTAAAAAATCAAATAAAAAAGAAAAGATAACTTCTGGATGAAATATAGACTATCAAAGTCTTATGTGTAAAAATTCTAAGTAAAGAAAAATAAACCTGTAACAGGACCTTGATTCAGGGCCCAATTAAAGTGATTTATGCAATTATGCACTTATCCAATCAGTAGCCAGGACTACAGAAAGTTTGCCACACTGAAAGTTAGAAAAGAGACTAGAGTTTAGCAGCAAATGGGATCTAGGATGGAACCAGAATTGAGATACTTGGTAGAATGTAAGACAAGGAAGATCTTTGCTAGTTTTCTTAATTTCAGAATCTTAGCAGTAGACAGCAAGCGACAAGAAAAGTTCTGACTTTCAGAGCTGATTGGGCCTGTCTCTTTGGGCTGAAGAAATCTAGACACCCCTACCCAGACTGGAAAGCCAAAGTTCCTCCCTCTCCCCATGCCAGGAAGGATGTCTGAGTCACAAGACCAACTGCCACTCCCAGTTGCCCTTTCCCCCACAAACTGTCAGTCTTGTCAATTTCCTCTCTCTCTAATATTCCCACTGTTGCTTGTTCCAACACAGTGGCAGAAAGTCTAGAACTTGTTCTAGTTTCCTTTCCACACCTACCTTTGACATATGTCAAAATGGCTACAACTTCAAACCCCAAACAAGTTTAAGTCCTCTTGTCTTGGCTCAAAATTATATCAATCCCACTGGGATTGGTTGGTCTCTTTACCTTGTTCTTGATTGGCAGTATGCACTTTGTGCTTCTTTGGCACTGTGCAATGTGAACCACCTTGGTTCACCACCAAGCACCTGAATGACAAGTTGACCTCCAAACAGATCCACGTCATGCTGTAGTAGAGGCACCTCCCACTGGGGTTCCCCGGGGCCCTGACCTCAGAAGATGTACATGTTTACATAATTTAATACAGATTTATGTTCATAGCCTTGTATTTACTTAACCATTTCCTTCCTGTCATCCAGAGGGACGGCTGCGTGCAGCCCATACTGAGATGACAATCTGGCCCCAGTCTGTCCCCACCCCCTCCTGCACTGCCCCTACCCACCCTTCCCCATGGAGATGCACCGAGGCCTCGGATGCTCTCCTGACAGGGAAACCCCTGTCACCCCAAGCATTTGTAAATGGAAATAAAAGACAGCAGCTGTGCAGTGGTGGCTGATTCTCCTGGAATCAGACAGAATCATTAAGCAAAGTCCCATAATTTTTTAAAACAATAAATGGCATCATTTTCATAGCCTAAGACTTTTGGGGTATGCATTGACATTAGGGCAAATGCATTTTAAACATATTACTGAAGGTTTTTTAAAAAATCAAAAAATATATAGATTACAGTCAATGACACACTGTGTTAGCTAAGAAAAAGTAGGATACAAAGGTTTCTCACCCAAAAAATGAGATTCATTTCCTTTTTTAAACTTGGCCATGATCCACTGTGTGAGTGCAAATGGTTTTTTTTTTTACAAAGAAACAATTTTATAAAGCAATAGTACAGTAGATAATGCACATTTATGAAGTAGAAAAATCCCCAAAGTTATAATAGCCCATTTAATGACAATAGCCAACAAACCCACTATCATATTTTAAATGAGTTGCTATATAACATTTAAAAAAAGAAAACACCTTAGAAGCTAATGGATACTTGTCACAAGTTTTACAGACGTAGAAATCTTTCAACCTTGACTGAGATATTTTTAAAAAATCGATTGCTTCCATTATCACAAAATGGGGCAGAGGAGTCTAGAAAAAAATACAGACCCCTATACTGTAGATGTTGAGTCTAAAAGCATCACAAAGGATATAGATCATTCTGGTGGAAGGGTAGAGTAAACTGAAGAGTTACAAATATGAGATGCTCTCTCATTGGAGCCATCCAGGGGTCCCATACCCTAGGAATAACTTCCCAGATTCTCTGGTATGAGACTGTGATATGTCCAATCCATTTATATTTTTACAAATGAGGAGGTGGGTATATAATTGAGCTTCACTTCAGCTCTTCTTACAAATAACTCAGAGGCAGGCAAGATGATCAGTCAGAGCTATGGAAAAAAATCTAAAAATCATGTCTGAGGACCCCTTAAAATCAATTTGAGATATATAGCTTAAATTCTTCAAAGGTTGTTAACCAGTTTGACGGAGTCCATCCATCATCATCTATGTGACAATTAACAAAGGCAAAATGGAAGAAAAAGGCTGTTTTTATGCAACATGTGACCTCAATGGATCTCATGACAAGGGTTTGAGCAAGATGTTTATGGGCTTATACAATGATATTTTGTTCAGTAGTCATAGGGGGAAAGTTATAGAATATATCTAATAGTTAAAACACAGTGAATTAAAATGATTCAGTGTAATAGAATAGTATTGATCAGATTAATATATGAACTTAAAACAACAAAATTAAATATTAAAGCAGAAAACCAGCAAAATACAATAAGATACAGAGAGTTTCATAAAAACAATAGGGTCTGAAAAGGTGTAAACATTTCACCTCCAGACTCTTTAAAGTTCCTTTCTTTATCCTTTCAGATTCCTTTTGTAATACTGCTTGGATCTCCCATAGTAAGGAAGAATTCCTTGCTAAGTATGGTGTGGAAGAATCCCAAATTGGATGAATTTTAGAGACTGGGCAGGCCCAAATGGCAAAGGGTTGTAGGGAGATGAATTTCTCCCCTGAATCTCAGGCAAGATAATTGAAAGAACCAATACACCCAGGAATAGTAGGAAGAAAAAGCATCCTAAAACTGGGAGCTGTTTGAGATAGGCAATGCACTGCTCTTTCATAGAGTGCACCATGCTTGCAATTTTACTTCCTGTTTGGAAGAGTAACCTTCCTTCCCCTTACCCCCTTGGGTAAAACGCTAGGGAGCAGTTTGCTTCCCCTGCCACATGGACAGGGAGTTTGGAGGCTAATTATTGCCTAAGGAAAACACACCCCAGTTTTTACCAACTTCCTGGAGATTGGCTCCAAGGACTCCTAGCTTGTGAGTTCTGAAGACACAGTGGCAGCTACCAGGAGCACAGTAGGATCAGCAACAGCAGTTGGGGCTGGGGCTGGGGCTAGGGCAGGAAGAGGAGCAAGAGGTATCAGGAACAGAAGCAACAGAAGCGGGCTACTAAGAATTAGCAGCAGAAGTCTGGAGTGGCAGGAGTAATGCCAGAGGCAGCAGCGAGGAATGCTGGCACAAGCACATGGGCAAGAGACACAGCTTATTTCTTCTCTGCCAAGAGTCCCTCAAACTAAAACAGCCAGACCAGTAGGGTGGGTGACCAGGAAAAAGCAGGGACTGCAGAAGTAAGGCAGCAGCTCCAAAAAGAGTTCAGAGTTCTCTCTGAGTTTGAGGGGGAGGTGGGAGTGATGGACGAAAAGCTGTGGCAGGAGAAACATGACTTAAAAAAATGTATCTAGGCTATCTTTAAAAATTGAGAATTCTTTTTTCCAACTTCTGGTCACTAAATTGTAAAAGTTAAAATTAATCTCAAATAATAAAATATTATATTTTAAGAGATTTATTAATGATCACTAGAAGTAAAAAATAAGAAGGTGTACAAAAAACCAAAACTTGCCCATGGCTAATCAGCCTGTTCAAAACCCCCACACTTACTACCACCATGCTCGAGACAGGAGGCCAAAGAGGCCAGAGCAGGAACACTCACTGAATTTATCCCCTGTCTACAGGAAGTATGTAATGACAGGAAGTCAATGGGCTCCCAGGAATATATAGTGTTTTTTTTTTTTTTTAGCATAACAGATTTCCAAATATACACTACCAAGAGAAAATCCGTCAGAGCAAAACATCCTTCCAGCTCAGTGGAAACACGGCATGAATGACTGTTAATGCCAATAAAATTCCCACAATCCTCCTCTCCTCAGAATCCTCTCCCAGGGCTTGTAACCAAATTCTTAGTTATACTCTTAGTTGAAACAATGCAAAACAAAACTTTTCCTTATGCTAAAATTTATTCTAATACAGAAAACAAAACTGTCTGCAGAAAGCTGAAAACTAAGTGTTTTATCCTAAAAAATTCTATCCTTAGAACTTTTAACTATCCACACATTCACAAGTATATGCAAAATGTCTGTACAAATTTACAAATATTGACAGATTATAACTTTTGCACTCATGCAACTTATTCACACTCAAATATTCAGGAATATACAGAAATATACAAGAATATATAAGATCTATACAAAATTTACACTATCTACATTTTTACACACCTATTTACACACTCACCCTACATTAAACTATGATACAATTCTATATACAAAATATTACAAATATATTTATACAAAATTTGTTACAGATGTGTACATGTTTGTGTAAGAAAATCACCACCCTCCAATAACATTTAAAAATAAAACCCCAAACAAAAACAATCTATAACATCCTATATGTGTCCTGATGTTTCTTGAGTGAAATATCCCAAATACATTTCATCCAGATAAGACCTCATAGAGCTCATGTGAATATCTTTCGATTAATGTGTCCTAAATGTATATGTTGGATGTAACTATACTCACCAGATCTTCAGGTATTCCTCTTCCCATGTTGTCTGTTGTCTCTCTCCTTCTATCTTCTTCCTTTTTAAGTGCTGTAATATGTATTGATGCATGTATCTATAGTGGACATATATTGTGTGCAACAAGATACAAAACCTTACAAATTCTTACAAATCAAATACAAATCAGTCCATTATCCTTTTCTGTAGTAGATCCTTGAGTAAAAGTCTATTATTCTGTCAATGTCTAGTCTGCTGTACTTCCTCTGCAATCCTGGCACAATGTCTTCTGTCTTCAAACCTCTCCATCTGATCTGTTATCCTCTCTGTACATCTCGGTACAAAGTCTCCCTGTCATAGTCTTGATTTCTCTATTTATTCTTTCTTCTTGACCTGAACTTTGTGGATGGTATGGGATATGAAACTTTGCTGAGATTCCCAAGGTCTCATACACTTGCTTTAGAATGCTATCTGTGAAATGGGCCCCTTTATCTGAGTCAGGTATGACTAGTACTCCAAATATTGGAACAATTTTCCTCAGCAAGATATTAACAACAAATGCTGACGTCTTCCTAGTAGATAGAAGTGCTTCTGGCCATCTTGTTAATTTATCCACCAACACCAAACAATACTTATATTTCCCTGTTCGGGCATAGTAATATAATCTATTTGCAGATTTGCAGAACAACTCTTCCCATTTGTGCACTCATGTTCTTGGGTAATGAACCATACCACAGGGTCTCAAACTCAGTGACCACTGCTGCCCCTGTAAAACAGATACCGTTCTATATGAAAGATGAACCATCTGTAAAAAGTACAAGATCAAGATTGTCTAGTGGTGTATCTTTCAAATCCTGCCTCAGTTGTTCTATTAATTGGACCACTTCAGCACAGTCATGCAATGGTTCCCTGTTTGTTGGTAAGTCAAGTAATACTGTTGCTGGATTTAAAATACTACACCTCTTGATTTGTATGTTTTCATTCCCAAGAAGAATTGTGTCATATTTGGCTATACTTTGGTCAGAAAAAGCCTGAGCGCAATATTTCAACATAACAGCTTCAATTTGATGTAGACAAAAGACTGTCAAAGGTTACCCAAGAACTAGGTCTGTAGACTTCTGCACTAACAATGTAGCAGCAGCCTCTCCACATAAGGATGGAGCTATACCAGCTGCGATAGGGTCTAGCTGTGCATTGTAATATGCAATTCAGCAATAATCAGGCCCTAAAGTCTGTGCAAGAACTCCTGAAGCTATCCCTTTCCACTCATGAACAAATAGAACAAAATTTTTTCATAATCTGTGCTGAGGCAGAAAGAATTGCTTCCTTAAGTTTTGTTATTGCCTGTAAATATTCTGGCTTTAATGTGAATGGTTCATTTTCTGCAACTTTAGTTAAATCTGTAAGTGTTTTATCAATTCACTATACCCAGGGATTCATTGTCTATAGAATCCTGTTGTACTAGTATGACTCTTAGTTGTCTTTTAGTCTTTGGGGCACTTAGCTTTTAGATGTCAGCTATCCATTTTTGGGAAATGCTTCTAGAACCCCCAGATAAAACAAATCCCAAATACTCAACTCTCGGTAAGCACCATTGAAGCTTTGCCTTAGATACCTTATGTCCCCTTTTACACAAATCACACAAAGGAAATTTGCTATCCCTTAAACATACTTTAGCACTGGGAGAAGCTAAAAGTCTACAAAATGGACAAGTTTGCTGTCTTTAAATCTGATTGTCTCTAAATCTTTATTAAGGATTTGTGAAAAGAGAGATGGGCTTTCACAGAACCCTTTGAGGAAAATGATTCCAACAGAAACTTCTTCTCTTCCAGGTTTTTACCTATATTTTGGGAGTCTGTGTATTGGTATAGAAAAAAAAAAACAGAACATAAGTCTATCACTGTGAAATATCTGGCACTGCCTGGTATTGAAAAGAGAATTTTGGCTGGACTTGGAACAATTGGGTGGGATTTCACTACATAATCATTTATAGCCCTTAAATCTTGGACAAATCTGTAACAAGGTTTTCCATTTTCATCCAATTTAGGTTTCTTTAATGGGAGTATTGGTATATTGAACTCCAAAATCATGGAACTATAATTGCTTGTTTCAGTAATGATTCTATGATTGGAGTGATACCAGCTACTTAGCCTCTTTACTTAAGGGATATTGTGCTATGCAAGGTGGAGGACCTCCTTTGACCTTAACTTTAACTGAGGTTACAGATTTTAGTAGACCAACATCTGTAGAATGAGAAGCCCACACCTGTTCTAGTATATCATCAGGTATAGGATAAACTCTCTCTCTTTCTCCTTCTGCCTCAACTATATCTAAGAATAACATTAGGAAAAGATCCAGAGCTTTTTCAGGAAGTTCTAAATTTATGTCCCCTTTTGGTATACATTGAATAAAAGCCCTTAATTTATATAAAAGATCTCTCCCAAGTAAATTCATAGGTGAATTGGGCATTAGCAAGAAAGAGTGTTCTACAAATAAAAGACCCAATGATACAATTTTTGGGTTGCAACTTCTTTACCTTTTATGGTCTCCCACTTACTTCTACCACCTTCATAGTTCCCATAGTCTTACAATCTTTTGGGGATGTTTGTACAACAGATTTAGTTCCTGTGTCCACAAGACAATCACTGTTTCCCCACTTTCAGAGTAACATAAGGCTCTGTGCTGCTCAGTGGATAATATGTTACAATAATAGGAGCTAGCACATCAGGATTAGGAAACTTCAGCCCTAGTTTCTGTCAATCACCTTCTATCTCCTCATTTACTCTTACATCCTTGTTTTCCTCTGGTCCCCCAGTACTGTAATTCTGCCAGGATTTTTGTGACTCACTATACCTTCCATTGGGCTCTACATTTCTATTGCTCACATTTACAATTTCATTATTATTTTCTACATCATTTACATTAGTTATTTCATCTACTTTATTATTTAAATTAATTATTTCATTATTTTCATTATTTATATTAATTATTTCATTAATTTCATTAATTATCACATCATTTTTGCATTCTTTTAATTCATTATCATCAACAATTTCTTTCCCACAATCATTATATAAACTTCATTTAATCATACCACCCTTTTCACATTTTCATGCTGAGCAGGATCCCTTTTGTAAATCAGCCTTATGGGCATTCCCTCCAGCCACCTGGGAATACTTATGCCTTGCTCCTGATAAAATCTTGCATGCTTTGTAAATCTGAGCTTGCTAGGAACCATTACAACATACATTATTACAACAATTATTATAACCATTATATATATTACTAAATCCATTATTAAACCTATTTACACCATTATAATTTTGCCTATATCCATTATAATCATTATTGTATACCTTGGTTTCCCCTATTCTGAGGTGTGAATTGACCCCTGTATCTACACTCTCTAACCCTATGCTTAACTTGATTGCACCAATAGCACCTGGGAGGATTTTTCCTGGTCCGTCTATGATTGAATTCCTACCTTGAAGGCCTATAAGACTGCAGGGCTACAACAGTCTTAACCTGCTATATCTCTATCTCCTGGATCTTTTTGTTAGCTTCCTTCAATTGCATCCTTAACTTCTCAATTACCTCGATCTTATTATCAGCTTGCCTATCTAACTCATCCTGGTAAATATAAGTCACTGTTCTCTTTAACTCATCCAGACCCATGGTGAACCAGTTCAGGTAATTGCTTCTGAAATAGGTCTTCACCACAGAGCAGGCATTCTTCACCCACTGCCTCCTTATGTGACTTACATTTTCATCAGAAAGTAGATATAGGCCAAGCCAACATTCCCCACAGTAAATAATTCTGTCCAGGAAGTTAGCTGGAAGTCTTGCCTTTATCCTACCTCAACTGCTCAAATATTAACTACATCCCTGGGCACTTTGAGTTAGCTCTCATGGTCTCTAAGAGAGACTCCCTTTCCATTCCCAAGTGCCTGTGATTCTCTACCAAATTAATCTCAAGATCATTGTATTTTAGCTGCCATGAAGTAAGATCAGTTTTAGCATTAGTTTGCTCTAATCTGATGTTTCTCCCTTTTAGTTAAAATTTTATCTAAAAGAAAATCATAATCTTGGTAGGTCAAATTCTGATGACTCTCTCTAGTTCTTTAACTACTTGGTTAGGTTCTTCCTCATATTTAGGAATTTTTTTCTTTAATGATTCCAGTTCTCCCTAAGTAAAGTTCTTATGCTGCCTCAGATATACAATACCGTGGTCAGCTGTCACATAAGAAACATCACGCAAAGGACACAGTGTAACTGGCTTCTGTTCTAAAGCCTCATTTTATAGTTCTAGCTTTGTAGTACCTGGTTGTTCTTCAGTCCCTGAAAGCTTCACTAATTCTGGCTGCTTAGATCCTCAACAATACCATTAAGTTTCATTAATTGGACTTCCCATCTCTAGGCCTGGCTCTTACTCTCAATCCACTGATCTACCCAGCTGCCCCCAAGTTGCTTCAATCTTATCCAGTTTTACTTACAAGGCAATCACCACATTATTCAATTCAACAATACCAAAAGTCATCCAGGCAAAAACCATATATATATATATGCCATATTTCTTCAACTTCTAGCCAGCACATATATAATACAGCATATTATAATTATAGATGGTATGTAAGACATTCCCCTTCTTATAGTTGCCTCAGTATAAGGAAGCAATATTTCAAATCTGGACCAGTCATAAAACAAATCAGGTATTAACACTAAAAGAGTATAAGGAATTAGGGAGAAAGAGTATTCCAAGCTCATATTTAATATTGTTATAATAGGTATTTGAGATACTATCAGTTGTTATACTATTGAAGAGCACTTAACAGTAAAACTACTATTTACTCCCACCATATAATGTATTTAGATCAAGTAGCAGCTGTTAGAATGAAGCTGAGAGAAAAAAAAGAGAAATGGTATCTCCCAGTACTCCCCTCAGTTCAACTGCATGATGGTAAGTTCCAATAGAATGTTCCCTGAGTGCCTGGAATACAAAATTCTATCCAAGATGACTACCTGCCAGAACACTCCCCCTGCCAGCAAAACCAAGATTCTTCTGGCAGCTTGAGCTCTGCCAGAGCAGCTCTCAGAATTCTAAGGGTCTGTAGATGGCAGTTCCCCCCCAAAATTAAAAATATCTCTGGCTCTAGTCTTTCTGTCTCAGTCAACTGAAATAAGATGAATGTGAAATGATACAACCCATCTATGAACGTCCCCAAGGCTAGTAAAACACAACCCTTAAAAATAGTAAAATCAAATTTATTAAGGGTAGGGAAATTATAAATACAGTCCTAAATCTATCCAACTATATCTCCTCCCCTGAATCTATGCCTCCCCTCGTGGGACTCACTCTTCTGGTCTCCTCAAGCCCTTCTTATCCTGCTCTTATCTAAGACCCAAAAAACCTATCTGACTCTAAATTAATATACCTAATAGGGATTAACAAAAAGAGAAAAAGGAAAGGACTCACAGGTGAATTTGTACCCTTACCTAAAGACTGGGGTTGGCTGCACTATATAACCCACAGTCCCAGGTGGCAATCTTTGGATTACCTTGGCCAAATGGATTTCTGGCAGATGGATCACTGGCAAATGGTCTCTGTACCTCAGGGAAAACAGTCCACTCAAAAGCAGATTCTCAAACCAAGGAGTCACTAATCTCTCCATGAAATTATGACTACCAAGGGAAAATCTTTCAGGTCAAAACCCCCTTCCATTTCAGTAGAAACAGGGCAGAGAGTAAATGACTATTAATGCCAGTAAAACTCCCCCAATCCTTCTCTCCTTTCAGAATCCTTTCCTATGGCTTGTATCCAAATTCTCCTCTTTTCCTCTTGAAGCTAATCCATGAAATTTACTCTATCCCTTACCTACATTCCTACAATTCAATATTTTGAAACCTAAAATAGGAAAATAACTTTTAGTTCAGTAAAAGTGGCTGATATATAGTTATCATCAATAAGCATCAGTTTGAAACAAAAAATGAATTATGGCATTAAGACTCAAACCACCAAAGAACAAATTATTGTGTTTGCTTCGCCTATGGATATTAGATATGTAATTTGTTCCATTGACCAATTTCTCTGTTTCTTGATGGGTGAAAAACTGTTTTGTGATATATTTCTAGATTTCCAATCTTCTCACTTTTTGCCTTTAATTTCCTTGATATTGAAAACCTTTTCTTCCTCCAGATGAATTTTGTTATTTTTTTTTCTCATTCAATAAGATAATCCTTTAATAATTGGTTGGTTGTTGTCCTTTGAACTCAAAGAGGACCAAGATGACATCACTATGTTGGGGTCAATGTACAGAGTATCTGATTGTGACTGATTAGATCAATATGAACTTATAAAGCTCTACCACAGGTCAAGCACACATAATCTATATGAACATTTGGGATGGAGAGTCTCTAAACTTGCAGATCTCAAATTTCATCTGAGTTGCTGCAATTCTGCTTTCCTCCCTTTTTGATGTGGGCACACCATGCTGGATGGTCCTGTACCTCTGTCTCCTGTGTCTCACAATTCATTCCAAAGTTTTTCTAAGAAACCTTGAGAGTGTCCTTGTGTCCCTTCTTTTGGCATCCATATAAGTGCAGGCCTTGTGTGAATTCTCTGTAAAATAGTCTTTTAATCAAACATGCACTTAGCATTCAAGCAATGTAGCCCAAGCATTTGGAGTTGCACTCTCTGAATTAAAATTTGAATGTTTGGCAGTTCAACTAAAGAAAGGATCTTATCTGGCCAAGTGATTTTCAAAATCCTAAGATCAGGGCAGCCAGGTAGCTCAGTGCATAGAGAGCCATACCTAGAGAGGGGTGTTCCTGGGTTCAAATCTGACTTTAGACCCTTCCTAGCTATGTGACACTAGGCAAGTCACTTAATCTCCATTGCTTAGCCCTTACCTCTCTTCTTCAAATGAAAGCGATTCAATTTCCTGGCATGGCACTGATAGACTATCCAGGTTTCACAGATATACAACAACAAGATCAGCACAATGACACCATAGACCTTCAGTTTGATAGGCAGCCTACTACTTCTCTCTTCCAGATTTTCCTTGGGAGCCTCCCAAACACTAAGCTATCTCTAACAATATATGTGGCAATCTCATCTTCTATGTGACATCCTGGAAAGTATACTGCCAAGGTAAGTGACCTTATCCACAACATTTCTTTATTTGCTATAACCAATGGTTCCATGTAGGATGGTACTCTATTTTCTTGGTATTCATTGTTAGGCCAAAATGAGTACAAGTGGCAGAGAATCAATCTATAGTCTGCTTTATCAGCCTCAGAGACTGCACTGAATGCACAATCGTCTATAAACAAAAAGTAGAGCACCAACTCCCTCCACTTTAGTCTTGACTTGTAGCCTTTTCAAGTTAAATAATTTCCCCTAAGTGTGGTAGTGACTTTCATGCCATTTTTGTTCTTCTTGAAGGTGTCCAACAACATTGCTGAAAACATCATACCATGGGAGTAAGCACATAGCCCTGCTTCACTCCACTGATGACTAGAAAAGTATGAGAGCTTTATCCATTATCCAGAACCCATGCAAGTATGCTGTCATGCATACAATGTTGATGAAATTCTCCAGGCAACCATATTTTAACATGATCTTCCACAAGCCTTCACAAATGACAGAATCAAAGGTCTTGATCAGATCAACAAACATTGTACATAGACTTCTCTTTAAATCACAATTTGCTCTTGGCCCAGGTGAGAATTCAGTGAGATTACAAAGCATTCTGGGGAAGTGGAGCAAGGACTTCTGGGGATTGAAGTCCTGGATTCAAGTCTCCATTTTTACAGTTCTTATCTGGAAATCGTGGATTTTTAATATAATGCTCCTGGAAGTATTCATTTTATGATTTCACCTGAAGGTGGCTGATAGATTCTTTCTATTTCTACTTTGTCTTCTGGGTCTGAAAGATATGGGCAGGTTTGGGTTTGTTGTTGGTTTTTTTAAGATTTCTTGAAATAGGATGCCTATGCTTTTTTCTTTTGGACATGGCTTTCAGGTAGTTTAATGATTCTTTTTTTTCCTCCTTTATGTTTTTCAGTACAATTGTTTTTGATATAACATACTTTACATGTTTTATTTTTCCAATCTTATAACATTATCTTGATGTTTCTCATAGGATGACTGACTTTAATTTGATCCATTCTAATTTTCAGGGAGTTTGCTGCTTAGGTAAAGTTTTGTACCTCTTGTGTCAAATAATCTCATTCTTTTTCTATTTTTCTTCTACCTTTCTCATTTAATTTATAAAAGCATTTTAAACTTTAAACTCTTGCTTCATCATCTCAAAGAAATGAATTCTAGCTAAATTTATGCCCAAGCTGTGCTTTTCGTTGTGGTTTTGCTTGTAGATATTTTGAGGTCATTCTCTTCATTTAGGTTTCGGACTAGAGCTTCCCTCTTAGCATAATAGATTTTTGTGGTAGAATTCCATTTTTAGGGGTGGTGGGGCTTATTATTCTAGCCTACTTCTTGACTTCAGGCTTTATGTTGGCATCAGGTTCTATACACATCTGTGGTAAATATCAGGACTAGTCTTGTTTTCTTGATGCATTTGAAGATCTAGAATATCAGGTATGATTCAAACTGTCAAGTTCTTTCAGAGTGCTCTGATCCAGAGCAAGTTTGATCTCTAATTCCTTGTCTGGTCTCTGCAAATACCTGACCTGGGTTTGGGTCTGAGCAACATTAGCTTGACCCACTTGGCCTATTTGGAGTTTCATTAGACTACTGCTAGATTCAGCAACTATCAGTCAACAGAAAAGCTCTGATCTGAGATTCTTGAACTGATTGCAGACTGGGCTAGAAGCTGGAACTGAGACCCTACTCCCATTCCTTGAGAATGAGCTACACAGTCGCTGTTGGTTTCCATTATATTTCCTAGGTCAATGATGGCAACCCTTTTAGAGATGGAGTGCTGGGCCCTGCCCCCACCCCACCCTGCCCAGACCAAGTGCCATGCCCTCCCACCCTCCAGAGACCATGTACTGTGCTTACCATACCCTAGGTACACCCCATCCACCCCTACTCCATAGGGGAGGGAGAAAGTATTCCCATTGCACTGCTGGATAGAGGGGTAGGTAAAGTGAGGGATATCCTCAGCTAGTGTAGAGTGGGGGAGGTGAGTTGCCCAAGCACTCTATTCCCCTCCAGCTTTGCCACCTGTGAGCTATCCACCTTACCCCCTATTTACTCCCACTGGACTGCTGGACAGAAGACTCAGTAATATGAAAAAATGTCATCAGACCTGGTGGAGAGGGGGAAGGGAGCAGCTCTGACCAAGTCCCTCTGCCTTTCTAATAATGAACTCTGGGGTTGGGGGCAGGGGAGGGAAGGAAGGGTAGTGAAGTGACTACAGAGAGTGCTCTATGTGCCATTTTGAGCATCTGTGCCATAGGTTCACCATCATCATCCTAGGGCCAAATGTTGGAGGGGGCTGCTCCCACTGTGCCTTGGGACATTTCTCCCATCACCCACCCCTCTGCTCAGTGGCCCAATGGGAATACTTCTTCTCTCCCTGTCTGAGGTAAAATGCTAGAGGAGCTCACATGTAGTGTGAGGGTTGCAGTTTGAGCACTCAAACTGTCCTAGGGCTTGTGAATGTTACTCATCCTAAAATGTCACCCCTAGGTTTAAGTCCCTTTTTCAATTTTCCCTGAAGCTTTATCCAGAGCTGTGTAATAAGTTTGCCAATTGGCACATGTTCTTACACCCTACACAGGTTTAGACCTTTCTTTTCTGCATCTGGGACCTCTCCTTGCTCCCTGTTGCACAGATTCTTTGTGTGCTAGAATTATTTATCTGGGACACTCGTGGCCAGTCCCTATCTCCAGTATGTGCAGACCTCTCTATTTTACCTAGAAAAAATTATTTGTTAATTTTTTTTGTCATGGATTTCCCACCCAGGCTTTGGTGCATTTTCCAGATCTGTTTGGACATGTGTATATATGGGGTAGGGAAATGGTTCTGTACTTTTTTCTGCAACTACTATTTTAACTCCACCTTACTCCAAGATTTTTTAATTTCAAATGACTTAGACATATATATATGTGTGTGTATATATGTGTATATATATAACTTCCTGATTTGGAAATGGTCTTCTACAAGTAAAGTATTAACACTTGAAGATGAAGATTTAGCTAAGGCAATATTAAGGAACTCAAAGGAAATTGAAATCCCTTGTCCCTCTGCCTTTTTTTTAAAACTATTCCTCTATAGTATTATTTTCAGTATATTTGCTCTATTTTTCTTTATTCCTCTCTCTCTTCTTCAGCTGTACTTTTGAACTTTTCTGTTATGGCCTCAGGAACTTCATAACAGTAACCTTATCATTCTGCAAAATTGTATGAACCTCCGAAATCATATCTCATCAATAACCTCTGACTCCTGGAGGCTTCTTATTGAAGGACAAAATAAAGAACTCCTCTCCAAACCCCCAGGTAAGGAAATTACCCAGGCCAGTCATCTCTTCATTTCTCCTCTGGTTTCATTCCTTTGGACTTCCTATCATGTCCCTTACTGGGTATATTCTTTGCCTCCTCACTTTTTGGCTTTATTCTGTATATTTTTTCCCTCCCCTTGAGAATTGACCTGTCTTTATTTTCTATATTTGCATTGTGAGTGTTTAGCATAGTGCTTGGTACATAGCAAGTGCCTAACAAATGTTTATAAACTGACTGGCTCCTCTTTCAACTCCATTCCTGACTCTAGACAACTTCTGGAGCAACCTTATCACCCTGGAAGATCCCATTGCCCTGAAGCCCCCTCTTTTGATTGGTGAGTTCTTCTAATAACCTCCATTCTAATGAATTGCCTAGGCCATACATGTATACTCCTTCAAATTCACCAGCTCCTGTCCTCTGATTTTGGTTCCCTTTTATGTATTGTCTCCCCACAGTTAATAAAATCCTTGAGAGTAGTCTTTCTTTTTTGCTTATATTTTTGTATTTGCAGTGCTTATCATAGTGTTTAGCACCTAGTAATCACTTAACAAATGCTTGATAATTTGACTTTCCTCTTCTAATTTAATTTCTACTCCTATCTACATGGGTGTAGCCCCCAGTAGTGAGAGTAGGCCCCAGTAAAATCAAAACCATGGTCTGGCCAGAATCACTCCTCACATGAGGCCCCCAAACCCTCCCTGATGTACTTGGTAAATGATTGGCTGTTCTGGACATCACAGGAAGTGACGAAAAGGAATGGTCTTTTAAAATGCCAAGAACTTCCTATGAAGACGTCTTTTGCCTAGAACTTGATCTTGAAGGACCTCCAGCTTGAGTCCTAGGACTGCTCTTGAACTTTTCCCTTAGAACTACCATGTGGAGTAAATAAAAAAGGCTGACTCCTTTTCTGGATTTTCTGAAGGACTGGCCTCAGGAGAGACCTACTCTATTGAGAGAGGCTTTGTGAATCCCCAGGACCTCAGCTCAAGGCTGAGATCCCTCAGGCTAAAGACTAATTAACCCTGCCTGAGTTGACAGGGGTTGGAACAAAATACTTAGTGTGTAGGTTAGATATCTTACCCTATCCTCTCTCTGATTTTCTTACTTTCACTCTTTCTATATTTTATAATTAAATTGCTAAAAAAATAATTTTGGAATTGATTAAAATTCCTGGGGACCCTACTCTTAAATAATCCAGTCCAACCTTTTATATTAACCCCTTACATTCTGGCCCTTACAGTACCTATTCAGATCCTTAGCAAATCTTTACAGTTTTAGATAGATAGAGTTATATAAAGTTATATGAAGTTCTGATCTATTCTCCCTCCCTTTCTATTCACTCTAAGAAGCTGTCTGCATAGTTCTTAGTCACCATAGGCCCTTCTGTAATCCCAATATACATCCTTCTCACCCTGGCTCAGTGACCCACGAAGCTACTTCTCAGAGTCAGATTCTGTCATAATAGTCCCCAACATGCTGTAAGTTTGCAGCCAGCAGATGCAGAAATTTTTCCAGTTAAGAAGTACTCTTCTCTTTCTGTTAGGCAGAAAGCATTGTGGGGGGGGTGGGGAGGGGGGGAGCAAGAAGAGCATTTTACAGCTAGGAGTAAAACTATGAGATCTATTTACACTGCCTTTAGAGTAGGTCCCTTTAGGAGATCAGAGGGCTGAAAACCAGAAAGGAGATTTAAAACTACTCATAGATAAGGCAGTCTCTCAGAAATGGCAGAATTCAAAATGACAAAAGTTTTTCTTTCACTCCCCTCTTCCAGAAGCAGCTAGCTATTCTACATTTCCTTTTTTTCTCCAGCCAGAAAAACCAGTCCTGCCCACAGTTAGTAATAATCAAAGAATATCTTCCAAAAGGTCTTAATGACTTTTCAGAGAATTGCTATGAGATTGCTCTTGAGCAAAAACAACAACAACAAAAAAAAAACAACCCCATAGTTTCTCAAAAGAAAACTGTAGAAGAAAAGTGTGTTTGTTTTAGGAAATCTATTGGAGCATGAAAAGTAATTTAGAACTAAAATTTATAAAATGTCATCCATGTTTAGAAAAAATTAATCCCCTCTTCTGACTAATTCTTGAAATGTAAAAAAGGCTGTTCAAATTATCCCAGACAATTCCAATTTTCTTATCCCATAAACATTCTTTTATTTTCTCTTCCTTCATTATTAACAAGCCTTCTTTTTTCCACAGATTTCTTTAGTAGGGCAGCTATGATTTGCAACAATTGATTATTATGCCAGGATGAAAAGAAGAATCTAGTCCATAATTTTATGTTCTATGTTGTCAAATTATGCATGAATAGATGCAGGATGTATATGTTCTGTCTGTGTTATCAGTCTATGTTCTATGTTCCATGACATGTCTACGTTGTCTATATGCTGTCTGTCTGTAATCACAATGGGAGGGTTACATTTTGGAAAAAATAAACCTCTCACTTCCTTTTCCATTTGTTCTAGAGGAATGGGGGAAAGAGACAGAGGCTGTTTGGGAAATTCAAGAAACAGCATTTTAATGGAATTTTGAATCTCCTAATCTCTAAGATAATTTAATTGGTTACACATAAAGGACAAATATACAAAATTGTCAAACATTTCTTCTCTCTCCTCCTCACTGGCCCTGAGGGGTAGAGGGCAGAGATGATAAAGACCAGAAAGGGATAATTTGATCCCACAATTACAAGATGCCAACAGAGAACAAAGGCAAAAATATATGTTCAGCACTTTTTCTTCCCTCCTTTCATAAGTAGAAAGAGAGGGAGAAGATATCAGAACTATATATATATATATATATATATATATATATATATATATATATATATATGTGTGTGTGTGTGTGTGTGTGTGTGTGTGTGTGTGTACATATATACATATATATATGTAACTTTAAAGATTTGCTGAGGATCTGAATAGGTACTGATGGTACAGTGTAAATTCATTTATTTGTGATAATTGGCTACCAGTTAAAAATAGAATTTCAGCTAAATTTAAGAATGTACAAAACTTTTAGTGAAAATAATTGTTTAGTATTTGCAATGTATAATAAGTACAGATTTGAAATAGTAGATTTACCAAAAATGCTTGTCAAAATGAATTTGAGAATTGTCAAAAAAAGAGTATAAAGTATATAAGAATTTCATATCAATTTATTAAAAGATGTGATATAATATGAAGATTTTACATGATCTAAATTTTGAGTAGACATATGAACATGTAAAATTGTTATTTTAAAACATGTACCATTATATTAAGCAACAGGTAAAAATACATTTAACATCAGGGTTTCAAAAATTGGAAGAAATTTGGATAGCAATGTATTTGATTAAGATACAAAAATTATTTTAAAAGCATGTGCAATGTATGAGAAGAAATTCATGATCAACATGAAATTTGTAAAAATGTAACTATATAGAACACTTGCCTGTAAAACTCATAGGGTACAGTGACCACTGAAGCATGTAAATGCTCAAGAAACTTGTGCCAACTAAAGCTCTGTAAAATGCAAAAACAAATAAAAAGTTAATATCAACTTTATAACATCTATAATATTGTTCAAAAAATACATTTATTCCTAATTCACCACACAATTGGAATGCAAATTTAAATTAAAAAGGGGAAACTGCAAATATTACTAATAAATAGTAAACAAATTTAAAATATCAAAAAGAATTGGTTCAAATGAAATATCTTAGAATCACTTGTGAAAATTAAAAGGAATTGTAGAGAAAAAGAGACATTTAATACAAAGAAAAATTGTTTAGAAATTTCCTAAGGTGTTCTAAATTTTCAAAACTTTCCAAAATTACTATTTTATTAAATTTCAAAGTTTAAAAATGATGATACATCCTATACAAAAATTTGGTTCAACTTAAGTGGTTATCCTTATTCCAAAAACAAAATTACAAAAATAAAAATTAACATCTATTGTGGCAGCTTAAAACTAAGCTTTAAGATACTAAATCTTAGTCAAATAATGCCTATTGTGTTGATTGTCTGACCATCCCCCAAAAGGTTATTTAAATTAGAACCGAGATACAAATGTAAACATTAAAGATATTAAGGAAAAAAGAAGTACAAATATTATTAATCTGCTATTGTGAAATGCCATTGAAGATTAATATGCATTAAAATGCAATTTGTTAATGAGTAATTATGGTAAAAATGAAGTATGTATGCAGCTATACCCATAAAGAAATTTTATTTTTCACCTGAATTGGATAGGGACAAATGTGATATGCAATCAGTGTAAATGAATAATACATTTGATTATAAAAATTTGATCAACCCAGAAATCACATAGGATTTGGAATAAAGATTATTGATTATAGACAATTAAATGACAAATTTATTAACCCCTTTCTTACAGTAAATGTAAAACCTAAGGTGTTAATTAGCAGCCTCATTGAATCTTGATATGGTATGAAAAATAATACTGCAACTGTAAGCAGTCACAAATATAGGATTTTTGACAAAATTGTATATTGAGTGTTACCAAAACATGTATTTTGTGCAAATATGATTCTGAAAAAAATGAAAATATGAGGGTCATCCCGGGGAAGATGGCAGCGTCTGTGGGTGGCGTTTGTGACCTTCGGCCGCCTTCTGGGCCGCAGCCTCAGGGCCGCCAGATGTTTAAGTGTACAGATGTCGCCCACGGGGAAGAAAATTACCCACACGGGCCAGGTTTATGATGAAGATGATTATAGGAGGATTCGCTTTGTTGGTCGCCAGAAAGAGGTAAATGAAAACTTTGCAATTGATTTGATAGCAGAGCAACCAGTGAGCCAAGTGGAAAGTCGAGTGATATCACGTGATGGTGGAGAGGAGGTCTGGGTCATCCAAAAGGGTATATAAACTTGGATAGAGACTAAAACTGGGACTTGTGGGTATTGTGGACTTCAGTTTAAACAACATCATCATCACTGAAACCAGTTATATTCTTTGGACCTTGTTTCTGCATGTAAGAATTTTGGTATTTAAAAAAAAATGTATTTAAGAATCACAAAACATAAGCCTTGTTTAAAATATATTCTATGAATAGAACATAATTGTTGAGTATAAGTTTAAAGTGACTTTTTCCCCATGAAATACAGCCCTTGAATTGCATTTTTTTTTATGAACTGATGGTCAAGTCTTTTATCACATTGGCTTGGTCTCTTTTAAGAAAAATCAAAAGCTTTCTGTTAGCAAATATTAAAATAAAGTTACTTTAATCTGTTTATATATTGAATTGTTGGTGATAGTTTAGTGATTATAAAGACAACCTTACATAGATTACAAAATGAACTGAACTCTAAGTCAGAAAACTGAATTTGCCTTTCAGTTTTGATACTAGCTTTATAGTCATAGATAAGTCACGTAATCTCTCAGAGTTTATCTGTAAAATTGAATGATTTTTTCTTGTGATATCAAATATGAACATTTCAATATTAAGAATCGAAAAGAGTTGTAATTAAACTATTATGTATAGTTTATATATGTTTATGCCTGGCACATAGTAGGTGCTTAATAAAAATATCGATTGATTGTATGTATTAAATTTAATGATAGTAAGAAAACTTCTGCTTGTCTTTGTCCCCTTTTGAACTTCTGATCTTTTCTGTATATCTTAAAATATAAAATGTTTTACTGATAATCTTTTTTTTTCTTGCATCATTAAGACAATTATTCAGTTTCTATCCCTACTAAGGGGAAGCCCTTCCTTGTGACAAAAAGCTGTAGCCAAACAAACATCAATATATTGGCCATATCTGAAAAAAATGTGTCTTCTTTTGTACCATTATTCCATCACTTGTTTCAAGATGCAAAGAAATAAAGAATGCTGCACAAATCTTTGTCATTCCTGTATAAATGCCATGCTAATTTTCTGTCTTATTTTAATTTTAGTAGATGTGTTGCTTAAATTGAGTACTAAAATGGAAATATTAATGCTTACACAGTTTATAACACTATTGACAATAAGAAGGTTCAATGGCTGAGATGGCGACGCAGCAAAGCTCTGTGGAGTGCTCAGGGCATGTTGGAGCACAAAAGACAACACGGCCATCCAGTGCAGCTGAGGAAGTCTCCAGACGTAACGATTTTTCGTGCCACTGGACCCAGGCTTCCAACGCCAAGAGAGTGGGACTGTCTCTGTGCATCGACTTTTCCACTTAAATCTCCTTCACGCACAAGTGTCTTTGTGCACACTCATCTACCATAGATGAAAACGCACAAAGACAGTCGTCAACCTCAGTTACCGAGAGGCTACTACTACTACTACTACTACTACTACTACTACTACTACTACTACTACTACTACTACTACTATCTAGGGTTGTTGTGAGAAAAGCATTTTGTAAACCTTCAAGTGTTATGTTAGTTTACTTAGACATTACTCTGAAAAGCATATATACATAAAATTTATATGCACAACTTCTTTTACCCACTATTATCAGTCACAATTTTTTTAAACCCTTTCCTTCCATTTTAGAATCAATACGTTGTGTTGCTTTCATGGCTGAAGAGCAGTAAGGGATATAGGTTAAGTGACTTGCCCAGGGTCACACAATCATTGTCTGAGGCCAGATTTGAACCCAGGACTTTCCTTTCTAGGCCTGGCTCAATCCACTGAGCCACCTAACTAACTGCCTCCTTATTGGTCAAAATTTGATGACAACATCATTTTAGCTGATGTGGAACTGGAGAGCCAGTCAATGGTACTGCCTAAGTCTATGATTTTTTTCAATATGTCTGTAACATATTCCAAGTAGTCTAGGGATGCTGAGAGACTGTACCCTCATGTAGTGAATAAGTATCAGACAGATCCTAAAATGAGCTATTATGACTCTAATATAGGCCCACCATCCATTGTTGTTGTTTTTTGTTTATTTTTTAATTAAATATTTAATTTTTTTCTAATATATATGTAAAAGTAACTGTTTTTAAAAATTTTGAATTCCAAATTCTTCCCTTCTTCCCTAACACGGCAAGCAATTTAATATATTGATTATACATGTACATCATGTAAAACATTTCCATATTAGTCAGGTTGTAAATGACAACAAAGGCAAAAACCCCCAAGCAAGAAAAATTATCTTGAAAAAGAAAATACACTTCAATGTGCATTTAGACTCCCATCAATTCTTTCTGTGGAGGTGGATAGCATAAGTCCTTCAGAATTGTCTTAAGTCATTGTATTGCTGAGAATAGCCAAGTCGTTCACAGTAGATTATATAGCACTGCAATTGCTTTGTATCATGTTCTGGTTCTGCACATTTCATTTTACATCAGTTCTTATAAGTCTTTGCAGGTTTTTCTTTTTTTTTAATTAATTTATTTGGTCAATTTGGAACATTTTCCCTTGGTTACAAGAATCACATTGTTTCCCTCCCTCCCCTCCTCCCACCCTTCCCTCAGCCAATGGGCAATTTCATTGGGTATTACTTGTGTCCTTGATCAAAACCTATTTCCATGTTGTTGGTGTTCTTTGCAGATTTTTCTGAGAGCATCCTGCTCATCATTTCTTTTAGCACAAAAGTATTCCATCACAATCATACACCACACCTGGTTTAGCCATTGATTGGACATCCCCATGGTTTTCAATTCTTTACTACCACAAAAGGAGCCACTACAAATATTTTTGTACACTCTACATGTGCTGACAGGTCATGAGAAAAGGATTATGGTGGGGACGGCTGGCTTGGAGATTTTATATGATAATTCAGTATTGCAGATGTCAAGATCCACTATTGGGGACCTATCTAGGCTTAACATAGGAGAACCTAATTCAGGTACTTTGTATGGTATTTGGGTGACTTGTGTGTATTCTATTAAAAGTGGAAAGGAGATTTCCCTATGTTGCAATGCTCATGGAATCTTGAAGCAGAAACTTGGGACATACTTTCCAAAACTAAGTTTAGATATTACTAAATATGAGCAGAAAACTAATTCAAGAGCTGTTAAATAGCATGATCACAGAGAGCTATCTTTTCTAGGTGGTCATTTTTCTTTCTTTCTTTTTTTATTCACAACACATTTCTCTGGAGTCATCCAAGCAGTGTACAAGTAGCTGCTTTAGAAGAGACCTTGACATTGAGGAAGGCATTGAGGCGTCTCAGTTTCAAGAAATTATAACTTAGGACCACCAAAGTACTAGGGATACTTTCAGTGAACTGTTGGATTTTGGGGAATTACTAGGAGTTGAAAGTAATTGAGGGTACCTTTTTTATTTTATGATATTCAGACCTCATTTCAAAGGCTACCCATGCAAGTGATATTAGGATCTGTAGAGATTTGTCTTACATACACAACATGAAATTTGATTGTTATTGTTTCTCCTTTTTTTAGAAGTATTTTATTTGGTATATTTGGGATATTCCCTGGCAACCAAAAATAATTTAGATTAGGTCACAAGTCTAAAATTATCCTTATAGAAGATAGTCAAAATATTTTGAATGTCATTTTTCATTGTTTTTGAGCTATTTAACATAAAGATCCAACAAGCTAGATAACTATATGAATTTTAAGACAACTCTTAAAATGAAAAGAATTGCTCATACTATCTTTAAGGCTGGAAATCATGGGATACCATTACTAATTCATTAACAGACACTAACTGGCCAAACAAATGCATTTTTAGAATATCTTGCTGCACTTTTGCACAGAAGTAGAGATTTAAATTTTTGTCAGAAGAAATCAGGTTTTGTCACTGTGGTTCTTATGTGTTAATGTGTTGATTTATGTCTTCAGTTCTTAACATTTTAAATGCTTTTATTCCCATTTTAAGTACTTGATTTTTAAAATACTCTGATCAAAAAATTATTTCATATCTTATGGAATATTGTAAGTTTTTTCTTAATTTCCATGTAACTAAATTCTTGCTTTGTTTGGTAGTTTTTTTTAAAGTAGACATTTGAGACATTTGTTAATTGAATTGTGTGTTTCAAAGAAGAAAAACCTAAATCTATCTAAAAGTAATATCAGGCAAAACTTGGAATTTACCAAAAGAAGAGTACCTTGTGACATTCAAACTACAGGGCCTAAAATTCTCTTATTCTCACTTTTTTTTTTCATAAAAAGGTAATATTCATGTAATTTTCTAAAAGCAAAAGAATCAGTAATTCATCCTTATAACTAATTACCATTACTTGAGTAAACTTCTGAATCATACCTCTCCCACAAAGTCACTGGTCTACCCCTTTTCCCAGGGAGCATATCTAAATGTAGGCAAGGTTGTGTGTGTGTGTGTGTGTGTGTGTGTGTGTGTGTGTGTTTGTGTGTGTAAATGATTTGTGGTGACAAAACTACAAGTTTTATATCAAAGAGATAAAAAGGAAAGAATCTGTACAAAAATATTTGTAGCTGCTTTTTTTGGTGGTAAAGAATTGGAAACTAGAGGGATATCCCTCAGTTGGTGAAGGGTGGAACAAACAGTGGTGTATGGTGGTGATGGAGTACTCTTGTGCTATAAGGAATGATGAACTGCTTGATTTCTGTAAGAATGGAAAGACCCACATGAACTGATGCAGAGTGAAATGAGCAGAACCAAGAGAATATTGCACACTGAAACTGAAACACTTTGGAACCATCAAATGTAATAGACTTTTCAGCTAGATTGTCCTGGATCATGCAATGATCCAGGACAATCTTGATGGACTTTAAAGAAAGAAAGTATCCACCTCAAGGGAAAGAAGTGTAGGAGTAGAAATGGAGAAGAAAAACATGATTTATCATTTGTTTATACAGGTATATGATTTGAAGGTTTGGTTTTAAAAGATTACTCTTTTACAAAAATGAATAATATGGAGAAATGTTTTGAGTGATAATACATGTATAACCCAGTAGAATTGCTTAACAGCTTCAGAAGAGGGGAGGGAGAGAACATGAATCCTGTAACCATGGAAAAATTCTTATAAATTATTTTTAAAATATTTTAAAAATAAAATTATACCCTGAAGAATAAAATTAAATTCCTTGTTTTAAAAAAATGGAAAATATGCATTTAAATGTAAACTATGTATAGAAGCAATTTGTTAGGAATCAATCATGTTTACTTATATAATTTGTATTGTACACCAAAAGTTTAAGGTAAATTGGTTATGACAGTGTATGAAAAATATTATATTATATATTAAGATAATGTTGATTCTCTTCCAAGTTACTGACCAGCCCCTGGACCAGCCATCATTAATCAAGATGATGTTAATGGAAATTTAACTCCCAGCAAAGTTGTTAATCCTTTTTTTCTGTATAAATTGGGAAGAATTGTCAGATAGTTTAAGCATTGTTAGTGAGTATTGAAACTTAGAAAAAACTGGAAAATTATTGGAAAGAATAGTTGGTTATCATGACTTACAAAATCAAAACTTTTCATTGTATATGTAAATCTTGAAAACTTCTCGCCTCCAATTAGGGAGATTTCTTGTTTAAGATAAAAGTCATTGGAATTGCAGCTAATATTAATTTTGAGTTTTGAATTCAGGTATAGCTGTCTGATAGATAATTGAACTATATCCACCATTCAAAAGGAAAGACATGACTGATTAATAACCCTGTCTCTTATATTAAGTCAAACAATGTTTAATTCTTTCCTTGCTTTTTTTCTCTCAAAACAAATTGTTATAATCTAAGCAAAGTGAAAATAAATGAAGCTCCAGAATTTTTAATGTGAATAGCAATCAAAAATGTTCCACCAGGCTGGCAGAGTCAAAATAGTGGCCTAGAAGGAGCAGAAGTTCAGACCTTTGAAAACCCTTCCTTATCAATCACAAGCTGAATGCTCCCAGGGGACTGAAAACCAAACTTAACAAGACAGAGCCAAGGAACCCTCCTGCTGGACTTAATTCAAAAGGTATGCCCCTGCAAAGCCAGAATCCGAGAACACTCGGGTTTAAGGGGAAGACAGAAGGAAGGTCCTAGGACCCATCGCCCCTCCCACCCAGAGCGCTGAGATTCCAGCAGCAGTGGGAACTTCTGGGCAGGCAAAGGTGCTGGTCTGAAGGGAAAAGTTTGAGAGTAGGACGGTGCCAAGTTCAGAGCATCCAACACAGACGGCGGGGAAGGAGCTAGAGAGGGAGCATAGACCTGGCAGCCTGACCAGAGCTTTGGAGATCCTCCATATTTGCTCCAGCCTTCCAGGAAGTTTAGGACTCAGAGCACACCCAGCCCAAGTAAGCTGAACATAATCCCATCAAAAGTCTCCAGAACTTAGGGAAGCCCAGGCTCCCCACCCATCCTCATTGACTGCTAGACTTTAAGCCAATCAAAAGCCTCCAGAGGAAAAGGAAGCTCAAACCCCCAGCAACCCTCCCCCAGATACTATACTGAGAGATCTTCTGTTAAAGCTCCAAGAGGGGAGACTGACAGAAGCCCCCAAAAAACAAACAAAAAAAAATGAGAGGAACAAGAGCACAGACAAATACGGGGAGTAAAGAAGGGGTAAATTTGAGCAAACAACAGAAAAAGAAGAAAGAAAGTACAATAGACAGCTTCTACTCAGCAAATGGAACAGAGTGGGAGAGATCAGCAAATGATAAATCAGAAATCCCAGCAAATTGGATACAGGCTGTGGAAGAATTCAAAACACAACTAAGAGAGGCTGAAGACAATTGGGAAAAGAACTTAAAAATTAAGATAAGTCATCTGGAAACAGAGGCACTTGAACTAAAACGAGAAAATAGTGTCTTGAAAGCCAACATCAACCAGCTAGAAAATGAGGTAAAGAAGATGAAAGATGAGGTAAAGGAGATGAAAGATGATCTTCAAAGAAAATCAGACCAGAAGGAAAAGGATGACCAAAAAGCCAGAGATGAAATCCAATCTTTAAGAACCAGAATACAACAACTGGAATTAAGTGACCTCACAAGGCAGCAGGACACTATAAAACAAAACAAAAAAATGAAAAAATTGAAGAAAATGTGAAGCATCTCATTCACAAAACAGATGATTTAGAAAATCATTCGAGAAGAGACAATTTAAGAATAATTGGACTACCAGAAGACCATGACAAAAGAAAAAGCCTGGACATAATACTACAGGAAATTATTCAGGAAAACTGTCCCAATATCCTAATCCCAATATTATACATACTATTCGACAGAATATGCCAAGAAGGGGTTCTACCAAATTCTTTTTATGACACAAACATGGTACTGATCCCAAAGCCAGGCAGGTTAAAAACAGAGAAAGAAAACTATAGGCCAATCTCCCTAATGAATATAGATGCAAAAATCTTAAATAGGATACTAGCAAAAAGACTCCAGCAAGTCATCACAAGGGTTATCCACTATGATCAGGTAGGATTCAAACCAAGAATGCAAGGATGGTTCAATATTAGGAAAACCATCCACATAATTGACCATATAAACAAGCAAACAGACAAAAATCACATGATTATCTCAATATATGCAGAAAAAGCCTTTGACAAAATACAACACCCATTCCTATTGAAAACACTAGAAAGTATAGGAATAGAAGAGCCTTTCCTAAAAATAATAAACAGTATATACCTAAAACCATCAGCAAACGTCATTTGCAATGGGGAAAAATTCGAAGCCTTCCCAATAAGATCAGGAGTCAAACAAGGATGCTCATTATCACCTTTATTATTTAATATTGTACTAAAAACACTAGCAGTAGCAATTAGAGAAGAAAAAGAAATTGAAGGTATTAAAATTGGCAATGAGGAGACCAAGTTGTCACTCTTTGCAGATGATATGATGATTTACTTAAAGAATCCCAGGGAATCAACCAAAAAGCTAATCAAAATAATCAACAACTTTAGCAAAGTTGCAGGATACAAAATAAACTCACATAAGTCATCAGCATTTCTATATATCTCCAACCCAGTTCAGCAGCAAGAATTAGAAAGAGAAATTCCATTTAAAGTCACCCGAGACAATATAAAAGACTTAGGAATCTATCTGCCGAGACAAACACAGGAACTATATGAACGTAACTACAAAACACTCTCCACACAATTAAAACTAGATCTAAACAATTGGAAAAACATTGATTTCTCATGGGTGGGACGAGCTAACATAATAAAAATGACCATCCTACCCAAACTTATCTATCTATTTAGTGCCATACCCATTGAACTGCCAAAAAACTATTTTACTGAATTAGAGAAAACCATAACAAAGTTCATTTGGAAGAATAAAGGATCAAGGACATCCAGGGAAATAATGAAAAAAAATACAAAGGAAGGTGACCTTGCAGTCCCAGACCTCAAACTATATTACAAAGCAGGAGTCATCAAAACAATTTGGTACTGGCTAAGAAACAGAAAGCAGGATCAGTGGAATAGACTTGGGGTTAATGACCTCAGCAAGACAGTCTATGACAAACCCAAAGATCCCAGCTTTTGAGATAAAAATCCAGTATTTGATAAAAACTGCTGGGAAAATTGGAAGACAGTGTGGGAAAGATTAGGTTTGGATCAACACCTCACACTCTACACCAAAATAAACTCAGAATGGGTGAATGACTTGAATATAAAGAAGAAAACTATAAGTAAATTTGGTGAACACAGAATAGTATACATGTCAGACCTTTGGGAAGGGAAAGATTTTAAAACCAACAAGACTTAGAAAGAGTCACAAAATGCAAAATAAATAATTTTGACTACATCAAATTAAAAATATTTTGTACAAACAAAACCAATGTAACTAAAATTAGAAGGAAAGCAACAAATCGGGAAACAATCTTCATAACAAAAACCTCTGACAAAGGTCTAATTACTCAAATCTATGAAGGGCTAAACCAGTTGTACAAAACATCAAGCCATTCTCCAATTGAAAAATGGGCAAGGGACATGAATAGGCAATTTTCAGTTAAAGAAATCAAGACTATTAATAAGCACATGAAAAAGGGTTCTAAATCTCTTATAATCAGAGAGATGCAAATCAAAACAACTCTGAGGTATCACCTCACACCTAGCAGATTGTTTAACATGACAGCGAAGGAGAGTAATGAATTCTGGAGGGGATGTGGCAAAGTAGGGACATTAATGCATTGCTGGTGGAGTTGTGAATTGATCCAACCATTCTGGAAGGCAATTTGGAACTATGCCCAAAGGGCGATAAAAGACTGTCTGCCCTTTGATCCAGTCATAGCACTGCTGGGTTTGTACCCCAAAGAGATAATAAGGAAAAAGACTTGTACAAGAATATTCATAGCTGTACTCTTTGTGGTGGCCAAAAGTTGGAAAATGAGGGGATGCCCTTCAATTGGGGAATGGCTGAATAAATTGTGGTATATGTTGGTGATGCAATACTATTGTGCTAAAGGAAATAATAAAGTGGAGGAATTCCATGGAGACTGGAACAACCTCCAAGAAGTGATACAGAATGAGAGGAGCAGAACCAGGAGAACATTGTACACAAAGACTGACACATTGTGGTACAAGAGAACATAATGAACTTCTCCAGTACTGGCTTTACAATGTCCCTGAACAATCTTCAGTGATGTATGGGGAAAAAAAAAACTATCCTCAAGCAGAAGACAAACTGAGGGAGTAAAAACACTGAGAAAAAGCAACTGCTTGACTACAGAGGTTGAGGGGACATGATCGAGGAGAGAAGCTAAATGAGCACCCTAATGCAAATACCAACAAGGAAATGGGATCAGAGCAAGGACACATGTGATACCCAGTGGAATCAGGCATCGGCTAGGGCAGGGGTGGCGGGGGTGTGGGGCGGGGGGAGGAAAAGTAAGTGATCTGTTTCCAATGAATGATGTATGAAAATGACCAAATAAAATAATGTTTTAAAAACTAAAAACAAATAAAATAAAATAAAAGGAAATTTTAAAAAATTGAGACAGAAAATGAAAGATGAGACAAAGAAGATGAAAGATGACTTCCAATAAAAATCAGATCAGAAGGAGAAGGATGACCAAAAAGCCAGGGGTGCAATTCCATTTTTAAAAACCAGAATACAACAATTAGTGGTAGTCTCTCGGTGACCGAGAATGATTATTGTCCTTGTGCAGTTTCATCTACGGTGTACCCTCATGTGACTTTGGAGTCCAAAGGCTGAGGCGCAAAGTTTGTGGCACATGGGGCATGGGACTCCAGTTGTTACGGGAGGTGCAGTTTTGACCTGGTGTCAGCGTTCACGCGCAGTGGCAAGATGTTGACGTTACTCATCTTCAAAGGTGGTGGCGGCATGGTTAATGTGGGTTCGCCAGCTGCTTCTGTCAGAGGCAGCAAGTTCTAGTTGCTTTGGTGTAATGCCAGCCCACTTCAAGTTTGACTTTAGCTGATCCTTGAATCTTTTCTTTGGTCGGCCTTGTTTCCTGAGTCCAGCTGACAGTTCACCATAGAATACCTGTCTTGGTATTTGCTGTGGGTCCATGTGGATGACGTGTCCAGATCATTGAAAGTGTTGACATTAGAAAGCTGCGTGCCGTTGATTGTAATGCACGGCTGGTTAGATGGCCTCCCTGGTGCAGGTTGGAACAACACCTCTGTTTTGCTGAGACTGATAATCAGGCCAAACAGTTTTGTTGCGGTGGAGAACCTGTCCACAATGATTTGAAGATGATTTTCTTGGTGGGCCATGAGAGCACAGTCATCTGCAAAGAGAGCTTCCAGGATGAGTTTCTCTGTTATCTTTGTTTTTGCAGTCAGGCGGCAAAGGTCAAATAGTGAGCCATCCAGTCGGTATTTGATGTAGACGCCCAGGTCTAGATCCATCACAGCATGTCGTAATACTTGGGTGAAAAATAGGTTGAATAGCAACGGAGCGAGGACACAGCCTTGTTTCACGCCATTGGAGATGATGAAGCAATCAGAAGTCTCTCCACCAGATAGGACTTCCCCTGTCATGTCGACATGAAAGAGCTGGATCAGTTTTATGAATTTTGCTGGGCAACCGAGTTTGCTGAGGATCACCCACAGTGCAGCCCTATTCACTGTGTTGAACGCCTTTGTCAGGTCTATGAAGACAATGTAGAGACTTAGGTTCTGCTCAAGGCATTTTTCCTGCATTTGCCTCACCATGAAGACCATGTCGATGGTGCTGCGATCTGGTCGGAAGCCACATTGTGATTCAGGCAGGTTCTGTTCTGAGACAGATGACAGGAGTCTGTTGAGTATAACAAGGGCGAGGATCTTTCCAGCAGTGGAGAGTAGTGAGATGCCTCTGTAGTTGTCACAGGCTGCTCGTGAGCCTTTGTTCTTGTATAGGGCCACGATGGAGGCATCTCTGAGTTCTGGGGGCATGTGTTCCTCTTCCCATATGCTAGTCAGCACTATGTGGAATGCCTGGAGCGCCTTTCCATTTAAGGCCTTGTATACCTCGGTTGGGATCCTGTCTTTACAGGGTGCCTTGCCTGCACTCATTTGTTTAATGGCTTTTTGGACTTCCTCTATTGAAGGAGGGACGTCAAGTTGTTCAATGGAGCAGTTTTGGGGGATCTGGTCAAGGGCGCTTTGGTCGACTGAAGAGGGTCAGTTGAGAAGCTGACTGAAGTGTTCTTTCCACTTGTTGCTGATGCCTTTTTTATCTTTTATGAGAGGGTCACCGTCAGAGGATAGCAAGGGAGTGGTGGTGGGTTTGAATGCCCCATAGACAGTCTTGAGGGCACTGAAAAATTGTTTGTAGTTTTTTGTATCAGCAAAATGCTGGATTTCTTCTGCCTTTTTTTCCCACCATCAGTCTTGCATCTTCCTGATAACACGCTACGCTGTGGCTTGGAGAGACTTGAATCTGTCCTTTTTAGGAGCAGAGTTTGGGTTATTTTGCCACTCCATAAAGGCTTTGTTCTTTTTTTTTCTCAATAGGCCTTCAATAGCAGTGTTGTTCTCGTCGAACCAGTCCTGGTGTTTGTGTTGTTTGGGGCCTAGGACTGCCTTTGATGTTTCCCTCACTGCGTCTTTGAACTGGTTCCATTTCTCGGTTGAGCTTCCAGTGAGTGGTCCCTTGGCAGACAGCTTGTCATCCAGGCAGGACTGGAATGTTTGCAAATAAGATGGATGTCTAAGACGACTCACATTGTAAAATGCGCGAACTGTCTGGGCGTGTTTTGGATGGTGAGGCGCAATGCGCATTTGAAGAGTCGCTCTAGCCAATCGGTGGTCTGTCCAGCATTCAGCTCCTCTCATGGCTCTGGTGATCTGTACATCCTGGATGTCTCACTGGCGTACAATGATGTAGTCAATGAGATGCCACTGTTTGATCGTGGGTGCATCCACGTTGTTTTATATTTGTTCGCCATTCTGAACACAGTGTTCATGATGGTGAATTCGAACTCTGAGCATTTGCTGAGTAGCAGTAGGCCGTTGTTGTTCATTTTGCCCACACCGTGTTTGCTGAGTACTCCTTTCCATCTTTCATGGTCCTGGCCAAAGCGGGCGTTGAAGAATCCCAGTAGTATCAGCTTGTCATTTGTGGGCACTGAGTGCAGGATGGCACTCAGGTCAGAGTAGAACTGCCCGATGGTCTCTGTGCTGGTCAGTGTTGGGGCATATGCGCTGATGATTGTGGCATACCGGTCTTTGCTGAGAGGCAAACGGATCTTCATGAGCCTCTCGCTGATGTCCTAGGCAAGTCTGGCAGCTGTTTCAGCAAACTGGTCTTGATAGCCAGGCCAACACCATGAATTCTGTCTTCATTTGTGGCTCTACCTTTCCAGAAGAAGGTGTATCCAGTGGTGGGTTCACTGAGTGATCCCTCTTCTGGTAAGCGTGTTTCACTTAAGGCTGCAATGTCGATGTTATATTGCGCCAGTTCTTTACCGATTAGAGCTGTTCTTCTCTCAGGTCTTGGGGTATTCTCTCTGTCAAGTAATGTTCTGATGTTCCATGCTCCTAGTAGGAGTTTCTTTGTATTTTGTTTCTTTTGATTTTGACCGCTTAAAGGGATGACCCACCAGCCACGGTGTGCTGACTGGGTGTTTGTAGGGCAGGCAATGTTTGGGACACCTTTTCTAGTCCCCTCCCTTGATTAGGGTGAGCCGTGCTCTCCTAGAGAGGGCTGCTCAGTCGCCCAGGATGCTGCTGAACATCCCTGTTGTCCACAGGTCCGAGCGACCACTGGTCCGTGGGCTGCCTACGTGCAGGATTGCGACTACAACTGCCAGTAGTCACCTCCACCTGTTGCGTCGCCACTCCCCCATCGCCATAGGTCTTGAAGAGGGTGGACGGGGTCAGGATAGATGAGTGTGCACAAAGATACTTGTGTGTGAAAGAGATTTCAGCGGAAAAGTCAATGAGACAGTCCCACTCTCTTGGCATTGGAAGTCTGGGTCCAGTGGCACGAAAAATCGTTATGTCTGGAGACTTCCTCAGCTGCATTGGATGGCCGTGTTGTCTTTTGTGCTCCAACACGTCCTAAGCACTCCACAGTGCTTTGCTGCGTCACCATCTCAGCCGTTGAAACTTCTAATTGGTTTCCTCCGCCTGTTCCGCCGAAGCAGTCTTCACATGTTGGATGAGCAAAGCCCTGGTTCACGAGGGGTCGATGACCCGATGGCTACCCTCACAAGGTTTAGCTGGCCTTTCGAAGCCATTGCCCGGGGTGTGGCCGCTGCCACATGCTAACAGCTACTGGGAGCCACAAGTGGGAGCTGGGTGTCAGGTGGGGGTCAGAGGCTGGGGAACTGCCCTAGAAGGGCATGACAAGCCCTCCATACCAGAGATACTACCCCTCTCTGAGCACCCCATACACCCCACAACAATTAGAAACAAGCAACTTCACAAGGCAACAGGAAACTATAAAGCAAAATCAAAAGAATGAAAAAATTTGAGAAAATTTGAAACATCCACAAAACAGAAGATTTAGAAAACAGGTCCAGGAGAGACAACTTAAGAATCATTGGTCTACCAGAAAATCATAACAAAAGAAAAAGCCTGGACATCATCATACAGGAAATTATACAAGAAAACTACCCCAACATTCTAGAACAAAAGGGGGAAAATAGAGATTGAAAGAATCCACAGATAGGCACTGTACTTAATCCCCAAATGACAATACCCAGGAATGTTATAGCCAAATTCAAGAACTATCAGACCAAGGAAAAAATATTATAAGTTGCCAAGAAGAAGTTATTCAGATACCAATGAACCACAGTGAGGATAACATGAGATCTGACTGCATCTACCCCAAAGGACTGAAAGGCATGGAATATGATATTCTGGAAAACAAGGGAACTAGGTCTACAACCAAGAATCAACTACCCAGCAAAACTGACTATATTCTTATGGGGGGAAAGTTTGGTCATTGAATAAAATAGAATGATTCCAAGCATTTGTAAAGAAATGACCAGACCTGAACAGAAAATTTGATACCCAAACATAGAACTCGAGAGAATCAACAAAAGGTAATTAAGAAAGGGAAGAAAAAAAACTTTTTTAAGGGACTCAATAAGTTAAAATGATATATAAAGTGATATGACATCCTTTCAAAATCTATGGGATGCAGCCAAGGAGAGAGGAGAAATTTCTGAGAGAAAACTCAGGGAGAAATTCATATCCTTGAGTTCATATATAAACAAATTAGAGAGGTCAGAGGTCAATGAACTGGACATGCAAATTAAAAAACTAGAAAGTAAACAAATTAAAAATCCTCAGATGAAGACTAAATTAGAGATCCTAAAAATCAAAACTGAAATTAATAAAATTGAAAGTCAAAGAACTATTAATTTAATAAATAAGACTAGAAGCTGGTACTTTGAAAAAACAAATGAAACAGACAAAGTACTGGTAAATCTAATTTTAAAAAAGGAAAGAAAACCAAATTGACAGTATCCACGATGAAAACAAAGACCTCACCTCTAATAAAGATGAAATTAAGGCAAACTATTATGCCCAATTGATATGGCAATAAATATGACAATCTAGGTGATATGGATGACTATTTGTGAAAACATAAATTGCCTAGATTAACAGAAGAAGAAATAGAATAGCTAAATAACCCCATATCAGAAAAAGAAATTGAACAGGACATCAAAGAATTCCCTAAGAAAAAGTCCCCAGGACCAGATGGATTCACAAATGAATTCTATCAAACATTCAAAGAATAACTAATTCCAATATTATACAAACTATTTGACAGAATAAACAACGAAGGAGTTCTACCAAATTCCTTTTACGACACAAATATGGTACTGATTCCAAAGCCAGGCAGGTCAAAAACAGAGAAAGAAAACTGCAGACTAATCTCCCTAATGAACATAAATGCAAAAATATTAAATTGAATATTAGCAAAAAGATTCCAGTAATTCATCACAAGGGTTATTCATTATGACCAGGTAGGATTTATACCAGGAATGCAAGGATAGTTCAATATTAGGAAAGCCATCCACATAATTCACCATTTTAACAAGCAAACCAACAAAAATCACATGACTATTTCAATAGATGCAGAAAAAGCCTTTGACAAAATACAACTCATTTGTATTGAAAACACTAGAAAGCATAGGAACAGAAAGGCGTTACCTAGAAAAAATAAACAGTATATATCTAAAACCATCATCAAACAACATCTGCAATGGGGATAAATTAGAAGTCATCCCAATGAGATCAGGAGTGAAACAAGGATGCCCATTATCACCTCTTTTATGCAATATTGTATTAGAAACACTGGCAGTCACAATTAGAGAAGAAAAAGAAATTGAAGGTATTAAAATAGGCAATGAGGAAACCAAGCTATCACTATTTGCAGATGATATGACGGGGTATTTAAAGAATCCTAGAGAATCAATTAAAAAGTTAGTAGAAATAATTAACAACTTTAGCAAAGTCGCAGGATACAAAATAAACCCACATAAGTCATCAGCATTTCTATATATTTCCAACACATCTCAGCAGCAAGAGTTAGAAAGAGAAATTCCATTTAAAATCACCCTAGACAATATAAAATACTTGGGAAATCTATCTGCCAAGACAAACACAGGAACTATATGAACTATATGAATACAACTACAAAATACTCTCCACACAATTAAAACTAGATCCAAACATTTGGAAATACATTGATTGTTCATGGGTAACTAACATAATAAAAATGACAATCCTACCCAAATTAATTTACTTATTTAGTGCCATACCCATTGAACTACCAAAAAACTTTTTTACTGAATTAGAAAAAAAAACAAAAACAGAACAAAGTTTATTTGCACTCTTTGTGATTGCAA
Organism: Monodelphis domestica; assembly: GCF_027887165.1. Classification (NCBI taxonomy): domain Eukaryota; kingdom Metazoa; phylum Chordata; class Mammalia; order Didelphimorphia; family Didelphidae; genus Monodelphis; species Monodelphis domestica. Next base: position 537,374,320 of record NC_077229.1, read on the forward strand.
AAAATTGGAAAATGAGGGGATGCCCTTCAATTGGGGAATGTCTGAACAAATTGTGGTATATGTTGGTGATGGAGTACTATTGTGTTCAAAGGAATAACATACTGGAGGAACTCCATGTGACTGGAATGACCTCCAGGAATTGATGCAGAGTGAGAGGAGCAGAACCAGGAGAACATTATACACACAGACTGATACACTGTGACATGATTGAATGTAATGGATTTCTCTACTTGCAGTAATGCAATAATCCAGGACAATTCTGAGGGACCTATGAGAAAGAACACTTTCTACATCCAGAGAAAGAACTGTGGGAGGAGATACACAGAAGAAAAACAATTGCTTGATCACATGGGTCTATGGGGGTATGATTGGGGATATAGACACTAAATGATCATCCTAGTGCAAATATTAATAATATGGAAGCCTCAGACACTTCCTAGCTGTGTGACCCTGGGCAAGTCACTTGACCCCCATTGCCTAGCCCTTACCACTCTTCTGCCTTGAAGCCAATACACAGTATTGACTCCAAGACGGAAGGTAAAGGTTTTAAAAAAATAAATAAATAAATAAAAATAATAATATGGAAATTTTTCTTGATCAATGACACATGTAAAACCCAGTGGAACTGCTTATTGGCTATGGGAGGTGTTAGGAGGAGGGAGCAAAAGAACATTAATCATGTAACCATGGAAAAATATTCCAAACCAATTAATTAAATACAATTTTTCAAATCTAAAAAAAATTAAATTTTAAAAAATTGTATGGGCCAGGGGCAAGACTTGAAGCCTAACCTCCTGGATATGGAAGGAAAAAAATGAGAACATGTGATGAGAGGAACATCACCCAATGTAGGATTACATACCACAACACAGTTACAAAATAGGGCTTCCTGGTTTCTTCCACATGTAAAAGACAATGTACTTCCCACTACTGTCCTCATCAATCTGGTTTTCATTAAAATAGAACTATAGGGGGCAGCTGGGTAGCTCAGTGGATTGAGAGCCAGATCTAGAGGTGGAGGTCCTAAATTAAAATCTGACCTTCCCTGCTGTGTGACCCTGGGCAAGTTACTTAACCCCCATTGCCTAGCCTTTAACACTCTTCTGCCTTGGAACCAATACACAGTACTGCTTCCAAAATGGAAGGGAAGGGCTTTTAAAAAAATAATAAAATAAATAAATAAAACTATAAAATTTAAAAAAAGATGTATGCTGTCTTCTGAGTGGGACTACCAAAGAGCATATATTCTCTCGATACCACATAGAATGTTTACAAAAATTTATCATATTCAGAGAAATGTTACAAACAAATATAAAAAAGATGAAAAGAGAATATATGTAATCCTTTATAGACTATATTACAGTAAAAATAGACATTGGTTTAGTAACTACAAACAAGGCAGAGATCCAAATGGCAACTTGACAATGAAATCTTAAATGAGTAATTCAAAGATCAAATCACAACAATAGTTATATGAAAAATTACATTGATGAAATGAATTAGGAAATTTTCTATGATTCAGTTAAAACAGTCATCTCTCAGATTAAAAAAATATTTTCTTACATATTATTAAGAAACTAGAAAAAAGAGGATTACTATAAGAAAACCAACAAATAAGTACAAAAGAATGTATTTCAACTAATGGAAGAAATAGATAAATTGGAGAAAAAAAACAGAAATTATAAGTATGAACTTCTGGTAGAGAAGCCAAGATAACAGAATACAGTCAAACAATTTCAAAGTAACATCTAAAGTTGAATTCCTGAGTGGCAGAGTCCACAGAGTGAGTCAATTTTCTTGCCCAAAACAATTTATGAGATTGGAAGGAGAGATCTGTGACATGGGAGATAGAGAGTGACCCAGAACCTATGTGGATACAAGAATGGAACTAGGTGTTGCTCACAGAAGTGGCAGAGGCTTAAGAAGCTCTCAAACTAGGGATGGTAAGGGAATCTGGCAACTGGTTAGAAAGAGACTACTGGAGACTCCTATGTTAGCACTGGATACAGGACTGAATGTTGTATGACAATCATTGCCTATACCCATTTGGGGACAACAGTTCAAGGGGGTAGAGTAATACTTTTGATATGACAAATCAGGGCCTCTGAGGAAGAAAGGCTTTCAGTCACAAGAGATCAACTACCCTGAGAAACAGTATTACTTATGATTTCAAGGGAGCAGGGATGCTGATGAGCAATATCACTTCTGGTCCCAAGGGAGCAGTAACCCCAATTGCAATTGAAAAGGATCAGCCGTTCTTCCTGGGCCAGACTAGAGCACAGAGCAGGAGACCAAACACCCCTCCCCAGATTACACTACCTTGGAAGCACTGAAAAACTTCCAAATTTCTAGAACAAACTCTGAAAACAGCAATGTTCACATCTGAGGAAGTACCACTCCACTCGTCCATACCAAGAACAGAGCCTAATTATAACATTCAGAGTCAAGAAATAGCTATAAAAATGAGCAAACCACACACACACACACACACACACACACACACACACACACACACACACACACAAAAGAACCTGAAAAAGCTACTGGGTAAGATCAAGACACAAACTCAAAAGAAGACAATGAAGCAAACATAGTTAAAACAAACAAAGCCTCAAATTAAAAAAAAAATGAATTGGACACAAGCCCAACAAGAATTCTGAGAAAAGTTAAAAATAATTTTCAAAATTAAATGAATGGTAGAGGGGGAAATAGGCAAAGAAATGATAGCATGGAAAGAAAAATATGAAAAGAGGTATTAAAAGAGGCACAAGGGAGCAGTTGGGTGCCTCAGTGGATGGAGAGCCAAACCTAGAGAAGGGAGGTCCTATGTTCAAATCTGACCCCAGACATTTCCTAGCTGAGTGACCCTGGACAAATCATTTAATCTCCATTTGCATAACCCTTACCACTCTTTTGCCTTAGAACCAATACACAGTATGGAAGGTAAGGGTTCAAAAAAAAGGCACAGAAAAGTACCAAAGAAAATAACACTGTAAAAAATTGAAAGGGTTAAATAAACAAAGAAGTAAAAAATAAAAAGCTCCCAGAGGGAAATAATTCATTTAAAATTAAAATGGGACAAGTGAAATCTAATTTAAAAAAAGATGAAAATGTGAAATATCTTGGAAAAAACAACTGACATGGAAAAGAGATCAGGTAGAGATAAGTTCAAAACTATTGGTCTACCTGATAGTCATTATAAAAAAAGAGAACCTAGACATCACATTTCAAGAAATTATGAAGTAAAACTACCCCAAATTTCTTAAATCTAGAAGGTAAAGTAGGAATTAAAGATTTTACTGATAACTTCCTGAAAGAGATCACCAAATTAAAACTCCTAGGAATATTAGAGTCAAATTTCAGAACTTCCAGGTCCAGGAGAAAATACCTCAAGTAACCAAAATGAAATAAATAATATAATGCAAAGGTACAGTCAGGATGGAATGAAATTTAGCAATTTGCATGTTAATAGAATAGAGGACTTGGAAAATGATATTCCAGAAAGTAAAAGAGGTGGGATTATGAGCAAGGATAAACTGCCCAGAAAAACTGAGTATAGCCCTTCAAAGAGGAAAAAAAAAGAGAGATCTTTAATAGAGGACTTTCAAGCATTCCTGAGGAAAAAGACCAGAACTAAATAGAAAATTTGACTTTCAAATATGACACCAAATAGAAACATAAAAAGATAAACATGAAAAAGTAGTCAAAAAGGTCTCAATAATATTAAACTATTAATATTTCTACATGGAAGGAGGATGTATATAACTTCTTAACTTTATAATTATTGGGGCAATGAGGTGGATCTTAAGTAGGTAGAGGGTATGTGAATCAGTAGATTATGTTGGGATGATGTAAAAAAAGAGGACAACTGAGAAAGGGAGGAAGCAGAAAAATGAAAAGGAGAGGAAGAGTGGGGTAAATTCTCTCACAAAAAAGAAGCACAAAAGAAACAGTTTTTAGAGTGGAAGAGGGAATGGTGGGGAGGTGGGCAACAATTATGTCTCACTTATCTAAATTAGTTCAAAGAGGGATATATATATACATGCATATATTATATATATATACTCAGTTGAATATAAAAATCTATTTTATCTTAGAGGGAAATAGAAAGCGATGGAGAAAGAGAATGTAAAATAAGAGAGGATGGATAAAGAAAGATGGTTTTCAGAATCAAAACAGACAATAAAAGAAAGAAAGAATAAAAAAGAGAGTGAGAAGAATGAAGAAAAGAAAATAGACAGTTATTAATCATAACTTTAAACATGAGTGGAAAGAACTCATCCATAAAACAGAAGCAGATAACAGAATGGATTAAAAATCAGATCCTGTTTACAAGAAATGCATATGAAGCACAGAGAGGCTGAAGCAAAATCTATTATGCTTAAATTATGCTGAATTTAAAAAGCCAGGGGTAGCAATAATTATCACAAACAAAGCAAAAGTAGAACTGGACCTAATTAAAAGAGCAAAAAAGGAAAATGACATCTTGCCAAAAGACACCATAGACAATGAAGTAATATGAATACTAAGTATATGCATCAAATGGGATGGATACAAATTCTTAAAGGAAATGTTAGATGAATAATAGGGCAAAATAGTCAGTAAACCTATACTAGTGGGACTTCAACTTTCCCCTCTTGGAGCTAGAAAAACCTAACCATAAAATAAACAAGAAAGAAATTAAGGAGATGGATAAAATCCTAAAAAAGTTCGATTTGGTAAACCTCTGGAGAAAATTGTACAGGAATAAAAAAGACTTTTTTTTTCTCAGATGTCCATGGCACCTTCACAAAAACTGACCTTGTATTAGGGCATAAAAACCTAAAAAAAATGCATATAAGTAAAAATATTAAGTGGTCTTCTTTGAGACCACAATACAATAAAAAGTACACATAAATGGTCATGGAAGCATAGGTTAAAAATTAATTAGAAACTAAACAATCTAATCCTAAAAAAATAAGTGGGTTAAAGAACAAATCATAAAATTATTAATAATTTTACAAAAAAGAATGACAATGGACAACATACTAAAATGTATGGAATACAGCTAAAGTAATATGTAAAGGAAATTTTTATATCTCAATGCTTACATTAGTAAAATAAAGAATGAACAGATCAATGAATTGGGCACCCAACCAAAAAAAAAAACTAGAAAAAGAGCAAATTAAAAATCCCTAATTAAACTCCAGATTTTAAATCTTGAAAATCAAAGGTGAGATTAATAAAACTGAAAGTAAGAAAACCATCAAATTAATAAATAAAACTAGGAGGTTTTTTACAAAACAAAAAAGTACTACAAAACAGATTAACCATTGGTCAATTTGATTAAAAGGATGAAAAAATAAAAACAAATTACCAATATAAAAAATGAATGAAGAGGAAATTAAAGCAATCATTAGGGGCTACTTTACAGTTATATACCAATAACTCTGACAATCTAAGGGAAATGAATGAATATTTATAATAATATAAATTACCCAGATTAATAGAAGAAGAAATAAAATACTTAAATAATCCCATCTTAGAAAAAGAAATTGAACAAGCCATCAATGAACTCCCTAGGGAAAAATTCCCAGGGTCAGATGGATTAAAAAATTAATTCTACCAAATCTTTAAAGAACAATTAATCCCAATAATATATAAACTATTTCAAAAAATAGACAAAAAGGAGTCCTACCAAATTCCTTTTATAACACAAGTTTTGTCTTAATACCCAAAATGAAAAGAGCAAAAACAGAAAAAGAAAACTATAATTTTCCTAAATAAATATTGATACAAAAAATGTAAATAAAATTCTTGCTAAAAATAATAGCAAAGAAATTACAGCAATATATGAGAAAGATCATATATTATAACCAGGTAAGATTTATACCAGGAACTCAGGGCTAGTTCAGTATTAGGAAAACCATCAGCATAATCATTCATAACAATAACAAAACTAACAAACACTGTATGATTATCTCAATAGTTACAGAATACAAAACACAACACCCATTCCTATTAAACACACACACACACACACACACACACACACAGACACACACACACACGAAAGCATAAGAATAAATGGAGCTATCTAAAACCACCAGCAAGCATTATCTGTAATGAGGTAAACCAGAAACTTTCCTAGTGAGATCAGATGTGAAACAATGATACCTATGATCACCATTATTATTCAATATTATACTAGAATTGCTAGCTGATAGCAAATAAGAGGGGGAAAAAGAAATTGAAGGAATTAAAATAGACAATGAAGAATAAAATATTAATCTTTTGCAGATATGTTGATATACTTAAAGAATCCTAGGGGAATCAACTAAAATTAGTTGAAATAATTAACAACCTTAAAGTTGTAGAGTATAAAATAAATATAAATCATTAGCACTTCTATATTCCCAACAAAACCCAGCAAAAAGAGATAGAAAAAGAAATTTGAGAATCTGTCTGCAAAGATAAATCGAGAAACAATATAAACCCAATTACAGAATGCTTTTCACACAAATAAAGTCAGTTCTAAACAATTGGAAAAATATTAATTGCTCATGCATGGGTAGGCCGAGCTAATATAATAAATGAAAATTCTATCTAAGTTAATTTACTTATTCAGTGCCATGCCAATCAAACTACCAAATAATAATTCTATGAAACTAGAAAAAATAATAACATCTGACAGAACAAAAGATAAAGAATGCAAGGGAATCAATGAAAAAAAATTGTGAAGGAAATTGACCTTGCAGTATCAGATCTCAAACTGTATTACAAAGCAGTAGTCATGAAAACAATCTGGTGCTAGATAATAAATTAGTGATTAAAATGAATAGATTAGTTACAAAACACATAGTAGTGAAAAATCATAATTGAATATTTGATAAATCCAAAGATCAAAAAATTGACAAGAATTCATTATTTAGCAAAAACTGCTAAGAAAAAAACAGGAAAACTGTATAGCAGAAACTAAGTATAGACCAATAATCATATCATATCGCAGGATAAAGTCAAACTGAGTATATGATTTAGACTTAAAGGGTGACACCATTAGCAAATTAGTGAAACACAGAATAGTTCATGTGTCAGATCTATGGATAAAGGGAGAATCTATGAGCAAACAAGAAATAGAGAGCATTAAAGGATATATAATGGATATTTTGATTATACTAAATTAAAAGGATATTGCACAAACAAAATCAATGCAACCAACATTTAAAGGAAAGCAGAAAGTTTGGGGAAATTTTTTACAGCAAGTATCTTTTATAAAGGTCTCATTTGTCAAATATATAGAGAATGAAGTCAAATTCATAAGAATACAAGTCATTCCCCAGATGACTGAGTTACTACGTCATACCTTTCAGATTGACTAATATAACAAAAAAGAAAAAAATGATAAATACTGGAGAGGATGTGGGAAAATTAGGACACTAATACACTATTGATGAAGCTGTGAACAGATATGACCATTCTGGAGAACAATTTTGAACCATGCCAAGAAAGTTATAAAACTGTGATTGCCCTTTAACAGAGTAATGCCACTTCTAGGTCTGGATCCTAAAGAGATTAAAGAAAGGGAGAAAGGATCCATTTATACAAAAAAAAATTTATATTAATTCTTCTTGTGGTATCAAAGAATTGGAAAACTGAGGATATCTATCAAATGGAAAATGGATAAATAAGTTATGGCATATGATAATATTGGGGTATTGTGCCATAAGAAATAACAAATAGGATGATTTCAGAAAAAAAACTAGAAAGATTTATATGAAGTTGAGTGGGTAGAACAATTAGAACATTGTACATAGTAAAAGCAGCATTGTACAATGATCAACCATAAATGACTTAACTATTATCAGCAATGCAAGAATCCAAGACAACTTCAAAAGATTAATGATGAAAAATGCTATCCATCACAGTGGAAGAAACTGATGGAATCTGAATACAGATCAAAGCATATCATTTTTCGCTTTATTTTCTGCAAGAATTTTTTCTTTTTTGTGTAATATGTCTGCTTTCACAACACAATAAATATGGAAATATGTATGTGCAATAGCACATGTATAATATATATTAGATTACTTGTCATCTCAGGGAGAGAGGAGAGAAGAAAGAGAGAAAAGAATTTGGATTGTAAAATGTCAGAAAACAAATGTTAAAATTGTTTTTCTATATGTAATTGTAGAGGAATACACTAAAATATTACTAGAGAAAAAATGTGCATGCCCTCAGATCCATCTATGTCATTCCTGGGTATATATCCCAAAGAAAAAAAATTTTTAAAGGAAAAGGACCTATTTGTACAAAAACATTTAGAGTAGCTCTTTTTGTTGTGGCAAAGAATTGGAAATCAATTCAATAGGAATTGATGTCCATCAATTGGGAAATGGTTGGACAAATTATTGTATATGTTGGTCATGGAATACTATTGTACTATAAGAAATGATAAGCAGAATGATTTCAGAAAAACCTGGAAAGACGTATATGACCTTATGCAAAATGAAGGGAGTAGAACCATTAGAACGTTGTACACAATTACAGCAATATTGTATGCTGAATGACTGTGAATGACTTAGTTATTCTTAGCAATCTTAATAATCTAAGGCAATTCCAAATGAAAAATAATAATAAATAATGATTCCAAATGAAAAATGTCATCTACCTCTAAAGAAAGAATCAGTGGTCTGAAATCAGATGTAAAGATACTATATTTCACTTTCTTTCTACATTTTTGAGTTATCTTCCACACAATTTCTAATATGGAAAAAAGTGTTTTACATTATTGCACATGTGAAAGATATAACAAATTGCTTACAATCTTAGGAAGGAGAGAAGACAGGGAGGATGGGAAGAAAGGAGAAAATTTGGAACTCAAATTTTTTTAAATGAATGTTTCTTTTACATGTAATTGTAGGAAAACAATACTTTCAGATTTAAAAAAAAATAATAGGAATAGGGACAGTATCTAAAAATTGCATTGGTATAGGCAATTCCTGGATGAGGAAGCTGCCTAGACCAGTGCAAGTTAGCACATTCTTTTCAAATTATGGTATTAATGGAGGTGCTGGGAGAACCAAGAAGTTAAATGTCTTACTTAGAAATTCATATTCAGTAATAAACCCAACCCTAAGCTTTCCTGGTGTTGAGGCTAGCTACCGTGCAGTCTAAAAGTCTGTTATGGAGATATTTCACAAGATGGCTTTAAAAAAGTAAAAAAAAAAAAGAAGTATTCTTTTGATAACTAACAGGGACAAATTCAAAGCAATTCTTTAAATCCTTCCTGGTAATCCACCAGCCTTATTTGATCTTGGTTTGGGCCAGAGAGATTCTTTGTCAAACCAGAAGTCATATTGAGTGTCTCAAGAGTATTAGGAACATACTTTTCTTTTCATCCTTTTATTTTTCTCAGGAAATCAGGATATAGCAGTTTACAACTGTTTGCTTGTTTTTTTTTCCTCAGTACCAACCTGACTTAAGAAGTCTGGCCATTTGTAGCTTATCTTTGTAAGGATCAAGAACCCTACAACCTTTATCAGAGCCTTTAACAGAGGCTAACACAACCAGAAATCCCTTTATATTTGGAAAATTTCTTCAACTTCTAGGAGGAAAATAAGGAATGATACCTTTTCCCAGATCAAGTGCAGCAACTCAGAACAATATTAGTATATTAAAATCCTGCCATAGTCTGAGAGAGGAATATATTGTTGCTTCTGAGAGTAGTGCCATTGGCAGGAACTCACTATGTTGGTATTCTACATATAACATTAAAGTTAGTTTTAATATATTGATGTTTCACTGTTTCAAGTAGTTTACTGAACTTATTGATGATAAAGTAATTCTACCTTGGTAGGTACAGTTGAACTGTTTCCTAAAGGGTACATTGTGAAACAATACACCAGTTCTTTCCAAAGAAATGATACATGAAGAGATACATAGCTTGTTACTAGATACCAAGGGATCTATATCAAATAACCAGTTCTCTTTTTAATGAGGTAGTCAATCACAATGTAGTCATCCCAGGCTTTCATTTTGGGAAACATTTCGTGAATGATGATGGAATATATTTTTACAATTCAGAAAAGTGGGATTGAGAGATATTACAATGGATTAATACAGCAGAAACCTTTAACATAAATTAATTTGTGCAATATTTTTAGGTTTTTTGATAGATCTTTTTCACATCCGTTTCTATGATTGGCCCTACATACAAACTTGCTGATTAGAAGACAGGGGATTGTGACAGCCACTTCCGTCAACACTCCTCTGTCCACTTCCCAGAACTAAGGCCCAGTTACCATGAAGCATCTCACCCAGTAGCTAAGGCCTGGTGTTTTATCAGATAGAAAAATCTTAAATGGATTGCTGCCATGAGAGGTCCTAGTCCCATGGGAGAATGAATAAAAGATAGTTTTATCATTTTATTAGATGTTGTCTTCCTCCCACAGAATATAAACCCTGGACATTAAGAAGCTTCCAGTACAGTACTTAAGATATAGGAGGCTTATTGATCATTTAACTTCCAGTTGCCACTCTGGTATTTTATTTTTACAAGATTTGTTGTTTCAAATTTGGCAGTGACTTTTATTAATTATGAGTCTCTTATAGGATTTTAGATGCAGACTTTGTCACTTGTCCATCCCCCTTTTGGCATGGTAGTGTAGTGGAAAGACAAGGGATTACATCTGCTTTCATACACAAGAATGTGGTACATAAAACCACGTTTTAAATTATGGACAGTATTGCATGGTTATTGTCCTTCACACTCAAAAAAGACTACAATGGCATGACCCTGCTGAGGTCATTCAGGGTCACAAGGGGATGAACAAACCAACTTGAGCTTGGAAGACTCTACCACAGTTAAGTACAAATAGCCTTTAAATGTACAGATTTCAAGTTTCTTCTGAGTTACTGCAATTCTGTTTTGCTCATAGAGCAGAGCACCTTTTTTGATGTGGGCACAGCATTCTGGATGAGCTTGTGGCAGTGTCTCCCATGTCTCATAATCCATTCCAAAGTTTTTCAGAGAGACCTTGAGAGTGTACTTGTATCAGTTCTTCTAAGTATGAGTGCCTGCCTTGAATGAGTTCTCTGTAAAATAATCATTTAGGCAAATGTCCATTTGGCATTCAGACAACATGGCTAGCCCATTTGAGTTGCACTATCTTGCAGAAGAGTTTAAGTGTTTGACAATTCAGCTCGAGAAAGGACCTGAGTCAGTACTGTAGATGCCTTTAGTGAGGATGAAAATAGTATTAAGGTCAGCTATTGCACTGGCAGTAAATTATTTAACTTGCGAAGACTACAAGCCAAGACTAAAGTGGAAGAACAGTTGGCACTTCATTTTTAATTTACAAATGATTATGCACTCAGTGCATCCTCTGAGGCTGAGATGCAAAAGTATGGATTGATTCTCTGCTGCTTGGGCTCATTTTGGCCTGACAACATTAAGAAAAGAGAGGTTCTTCACCAGTCAACACCACAAAATCCTGATGTGGAACAATGAGTTACAACAAATGAAGTAATTTTTAAATTTTGAATAGAGATTATGAAAGCAGCATAAAGTAGTGAACACTGAATCAGCAAAATCTGAGTTCAAAACCTGCCTTTGACACTAGCTGGTAAATTTTTATGGTCTTAGATAGATACTATTTATCATTCTAAGGAAAACTCCATTTATTCCAATGTTCTCAAGTGTTTTTTGTAGGAATGGGTGTTTTATTTTGTCAAAAGACTTTGTTTTATCTATTGAGATAATCATATTGTTTCTGTTGGTTTTGTTATTGATATGAACAACTATGCCATAATTTCCTTGTTAGTATTTTGTTTTAAATGTTTGCATAAAGTTATGGGATATGAAATAAATCCACATAAATCATCAACATTTCTATATATTACCAACAAAATTCAGCAGCAAGAGATAGAAAGGGAAATTACATTAAAATAAACTCTAGGCGATCTCAAATACCTGGGAATCTACTTCCCAAAACAAACACAGGAATTATATGAACACAATTACAAAACACTTTTCATACAAATAAAGTCAGATCTTAACAAGTAGAAAAATATTAATTGTTCATAGGCTGGTTGAGCTAATATAATGTATTTAGTGCCATACCAATCAAACTATGTAGGGTGTCCCTAATGGACTTCCCTGAGCAGCAGAGTCCCACAAGGGAAGGGGCTCACCTTTGTGATGGGACCCGAGGAGAGATAGGGAACCGAGAACCAGGGTGGAAATGAAAGACACGGACAAGTCAGTGTTTGAATAGGGCAGGCAACCCCTATGATTTTCCCCTTGGGAGGAAAATATGAGGATCAATCCAACACAAGGTAGAGGAGAAGATTAAGGTATAAAACGTAAGCTGACAAAGGCTATAGCCTAGGGAGAGGCTTTAGAGAGAGAGGGAGACAGAGAGATTGCTAGAGAAGATTGAAGATCCAAGAGGAAGTTCAAAGGAGTTGCCTTTGCTTTTATTGTTGAGGAAGCAAGAAGGTGTTTCCAATCACGTAGCAATCACATCACCGAGTATAGACAATTAAGATTGGGTGGCAACGTAGAGGGAACACTTTTGGGCGTGTAAATTGCAAACCACGCTTTCCCCAAGTACTCCAAGCCAAAATGTTAATGAGTTTGTCTTAGGCAACAGGCCACATGGCCAGGTCAAGATTACATTCACAAACATCCGAGTATAACCTTGTGTCTGAAGACACAGTAATCATACAATCATTTATATTTCATAGATGTGAATATGCTTGGGATGCTACAGACTACCAAATCATAATTATATAGAGATAGAAAAAATAATAAAATTCATCTGAAAGAATAAAAGGTCAAGAATATTAACAGAATTATTATTTTTTTAAAGCAAAGAAAAGTAGCCCAGCAGTACCAGATCTCAAACTGTATTATTATAAAGCAGTAATCATTAGAACAGTCTGGTACTGGCCAAGAAATCATGAAGGAGATTAGATACACAATATGCAGGTGTAAATGACCTTAGCAACCCAGTGTCTGATAAACCTAAAGACCCCTGATAAACCCAAAGACCCCCACTTTTGGGGTAAGAATTCACTATTTCACAAAAAACTGCTGGGAAAACTGGAAAACAACATGGCAGGAACTAGGTATAGACCAATATCTCATACCTATTAGAATTTATTGGTTGGACTTAATATTAAATTGGTAGTTGCCAGGGATTTAATTACTAAATCCCAAAATTAATTACTAAAGTAAATGGAATTTATGTAGTTTATTTACAATAGAGGGAAAATATTAAGGAATGAGAGAGAGAGAAAAAAAAAAAACTCCAGCTCCCTCTGAGCCAAGTAGAAATTCTAAGGCCCTAATCAGGGAAAGGAGTCTCAAAACAATGGGCCTTTCTAGGAGGTTCACACCTCCAGAAAGGCAATGAAACTAAGTCAGCCTTTACATTCACCATGGTGACGGTGACGGTCTAAAAGGAAAAGCAGTCTGAGGTCTCTCGCTCAAGTTCCTCCAGGAGTCTAGTTCCACAACCGAGTGTCTTCACTCCAAGTCTGAGTGTCTGTCTTCCAGTCTCTCCTCTGAATGACTCTTCTTCACTCCAAGCCCGAGAGACTGATGCTCCAGTCCAACTCTGAGTTAGAGTTTTTCCATCTATATCCCTCTTGCCTCTGTGGTCCTCTATTTAAAGACCTTTTTCTCTTGTGTCTCCTCCCCTAAATTCACATCTACCAATCACAGCAGATGCTCCTCTCCAGGACTGGCCACTCATTCACACACATGAGTCACAGACCTCCCACTCAATGTATGAAATGGGCGTTCACATCTTTTTTGGTTAGATCACACCTTTTGTAGTTCACACCTTTAGTGGTTAGTTACATTTTTGTAGATTAAAATGGGTAGATCTACTTCAAATACTAAGTTAATGCTTTTGGGGATTAAAATCTAAAAATGGACTGGGGATTACAATTCAATCTTCCCAATAAAGGAAGAGTTAAGTACCTTCATCGTTACAATCAGGGGAGAGCTACACCCAATCTTCACACACCCTATACCAAGATAAGATCAAAATGGGTATATGATTTAGATATGAAGAGTAATATCATAAGTAAATTAAGGGAACATAGAAATAGTTTATTTATTAGACCTATGGACAAGTAAAGAATTTATTCCCAAATAAGAGATAGAGGACATAACAAGATGTAAAATGAATAATTTTTATCATATTAAATTTAAAAGCTTTTGAATAAACAAGATAATGTAATCAAGATTGAAAGGAAAACAACAAACTGGAATAAAATTTTTATAACAAATTTTTCTGATAAAGGTCTAACTTCTCAAATTTATAGAGAACGAAGTCAAATTTGTAAGAATACAAGTCATTCCCCAATTATCAAATGGTGAAAGGATATGAACAAGCAATTTTCAGGTGAAGAAATCAAAGTTAGCATATGAACATGATGTGAATCATATTAAAAATCATATTAAAATGGCCTAAATCACTCTTAATTAGAGAAATATAAATTAAAACAATTCCGAGATACCAACTTATACCTATCAGGCTAGCCAATATGCCATTAAAGAAAAGTCATAAATGTTGGAGAGAATATGGCAAAATTGGGACACAAAATTGTTGGTGGAGTTGTGAACTGATCTAACCATTCTGGAGGGCAATTTGGAACTATGCCCAAATGGTCATAAAATTGTGCATACCCTTTGATCCTATACCACTACTGGCTCTATATATCAAATAGATCATAAAAAAGGGGAAAGGACCTACTTGTACAAAAATATTTATAGCAACTCTTTTTGTGGTGACACAGAATTGGAAATTGAGGGGATGTCTATCAATTGGGGAATAACTGAGCAAATTATTGTATATGTTGGTCATGGAATACTATTGTACTATAAGAAATTATAAACAGGATGATTTCAGGAAAAGTTGGAAAGATCTACATGAACTGATACAGAGTGAAATAAATAGAATCACTGTGAAATGGAACTCATGAAATAAGGAGAACATTGTAACAGCAATATTGTGGGATGATCAACAGTGAAAGACAGCTTCTCTCAATAATACAATGATCTGAGACAATTCTGAAGGAATTATAACAAAGAATGCTATCCTCTTAGCTTATTTATGGCTTTATTTTGGAGTTTTGGTTTTATATGAGTATTCTCTTACAACAATGACCAATATGGAAGTATGTTTTGCATAAGAATAAATGTATAATACAGATCAAATTGCTTACCATCTCCAAGAGGGGGGAAGGAAGGAAAAGGGGGAGATATTTAGGTTTTATAATGTTAGAAAATCTGGTGAAAATTTGTATTACATATAATTGGGAAAATAAAATATCATTGAATAAGATAAATAAATAGAATTTTATAGAATTTGGTCTATAGTTTTCTTTCTCTGTTTTTTGTTCTTCTTGGTTTAGGCATCAATACCATATTTGTGTCATGAAAGGAGTTTGATAGACTTCCTTCTTTTAAAATTTGGAACTATATAAATGTCAGTCATTACCACAAATTATATTTGTTGACTCTGAAATCTACAACAAATTGTGTTTTTTTTACTACTTTGCTCTGAAGAATAATTTTTTAAAATGCTTTTTTATGTTGTAAGAGTCTTTAAAGAACTAAGGAAGTTTTACAATTAAATCATCTTTTGAAAACATAAGTGTGAATACAAGCATAATTCTACTATCTTCAGAGGACCTGGATTCATTTCCTGTTTCTGGCATTTTTTGTAACCCTAGGCAAATCACTTACCATCCCTGGATCTCAATCGCTTTATCTACAGTGATGTTTTGGTTTAGTTGGTCTTTTCCAGGTCTAGAGATATGATCCTATCTGCCAGGCACTGTGTTCTAGGTGGTAGGGATACAAATATATGCATGAAGTATTCCCACGTTGTCCTTATAAATGGTTAGGTCCTGCTCAACAAATTTTTGCCTCACTCACTTAAGGAACACTTTATCTTATCCTATTAAGTAATTAACCATCAGTACAGTAGCTGACCTTGATGCTTTTTTCATCTTCATTGAAGGCATCTGATAACATCACTGAAAACATCATGCTAAAAAAGCATAGGAACAAACACAAAGTCCTTCTTCACTCCACTGAGGACTAGGAAAGGCATGAGAACATTGTCCATTATCCAAAACTAGTACAAACATGCCATCATAGGGCTGTTGTACAATATTGATGAGCTTCTCCAGGCAACCAGATTTTGCCATTATCTTCCACAAGGTCTCATGATTAATCAAATTGACTAATGCTATGTATTCTGCTTATTATTAAATTATTTAACTTGAAAAGGTTACAAAACAAGACTAATGTAGAAGGGTAGAAGGATAGTTGACACAAGACAATATTCTTAGATAATTATGCACTCAGTGCAGACTTTGAGACTGAGATGCAACAGAGGATGGATTGATTCTCTGCTACTTCTTCAAATTTTGGCCTGACAATAAATACCAAGAAACAAAGGTTCTCCACCAGCCAGCACCACACCATTAGATGGAGAAATTTTGAATGCTGTGGAACTCACTTACCTCAGTAGTATACTTTCCAGAGTTGTCACATAGATGATGAGGTTGACATACATCTTGCCAAAGCTAGATCAGTGTTTGAGAGGCTCAAAAAAAAAAGTTTGGGGGAGAAGTATTAGTTTGCATATCAAAAAGAAGGTTGACTGAGGTGTTGTGCTCACCTCATTATTGAATGCCTGTGAAACCTGGACAGTATACCAGCAACATGCCAGGAAACTCAATTGCTTCTATGTGAATGGTCTTAGGAAGATTCTGAAGATCTCCTGGCCAAATACTGAGGTCCTTTCCTGAGCTGAACTGCCAAGAACTTAAACTACTGCAGGGAGTACAACTCCAAATGGGCTGGCCATGTAGTTTGAATGCCAAATGCATGTTTGCTTAAAAGATTATTTGGTTTCTATTTTCCCCCTGAGAAGATATTTTTATTCTCTTTTGTAATTCCTCATGTGGTAGAGATAAGTCAATGAGATTTTACACATTTACTGATCCTAGAAGGACATTTGTTAGAAATACTTTGTAGTTTAAGCACTGATATTCAATTATGGAAAGAAGGGAGGATCTGGAAAGAAATCTATATTTAATGGAAGATGAGTAGTAAGAAAGGAAAATACTCCAATCATACAGAAATAATTTGGTCTTTGAATATTAGAACGAGTCATCAGAAAAACAGAATGGCAGATGTTTACCTTTACCTTTGACCTTTGTCCAAATTCCAGATTCAATCAGACAAAATGACTAAGCAACAAAGAATTATCTTTGTCTGAACCCTAGCACAGGGTAAGCTTTCCAGAAGAAACTGTCTTACTTACCCATTTTGTTCCCTTCTATGGAAACTTTTTTGAAGACAACAATTCTAGTCTTTTCATTATCTCCTGCTGTACAGTTCCATATTCAACCCTTCAACTTCATTTATGTAATAATGGTGATAATAGATAGCATTTATATAGTTCCTACTATCTGCAAGCACTGTGCTAAGTACTCTATAATACTCTCTTATTTGATTTTCACAAACCTGGGAAATAGGTGCTATTATTAGCTCCATTTTATAGTTAAGGAGATTGGGGCAACCTAAAATTAAGTGATTTGCTCAAGATCACACAGCTAACAAATGTCTGAGGCTGGACTGAACTTGTTTTCCTGTCACTGATATGGCTCATCCTATGCTTTTGGGATTTGTTTAAGTATGTTTGTGTTCCAAGACTTCCACCCACTTCTGTCACCTGAACTCTCAGCAGATAAATGACACTAAAAAAAGAGATGATATCCTCTAATTGTCCCTTGCACACAAAGGATCATGAGACTCTTCCATCTTACTTCCAAATGAAATTTTCCATATGTTGTTTCTCCCTTTAGAATGTGAGCTCTTTGAGAAAAGGGATTATCCATTTGTATACTGTATATGCATAATAAATGCTTAATTCATTCATTTATTTACTTTCTTCCCATAATCCTGTTGAAAAGATAAATTAAATCATCTTATTTTTACCTATCTATACCTCAATTTCTTGAACTATAAAATGAAATAAAACTATAATTATTCTACTTTCCTCCCAGGATTATTATGAGAAAAATATTTTTACAAATGTGAACTATTATTATTATCGTAAGTCAATTCTATGCTAAATATTTTTGATATGTAATACTATTAGTACTATGGAGCCAGACCAAGGAAGTGTAGTCTGAGAACCTTCTTGTGAATTAGTATTCACTGAAGAAAAGAGTTGGATTTTTTTGTCAAAGTCAATAAAGCTGGAAATAATGCTATTTCTTGTTTGCATATTTTTAGTACTTTATAATGTCTGGGCCTCACAAGTGCATTTACTGACCTAATCTAATCAATCAAATTACTCTGGTGAGACAAGAATAGGCCAATGGAAAGGTTTATGATTCCTGGCTTGTAAAGCATTTTAATTTTAGCATTAAGAAAATGATTATATGACTTGCCAAAGGTCAAAGCACATTAGTGATATAGTAGGGAGGAATGAAATCCTGTCTCAATGAATGTTCTTGCTATCACTGCTTATATAGCAAAGCTGCTTAGATGAATCCTATTTTTAATTTTATTTAATTTTTAATTTTTTTCCCCATGGTTACATAATTCTTGTTGTCTCCCTTACCTCTACCCTCCCCCCTCCCAGAGTTGACAAGCAATTCCACTGGATTATACATATAGTATCACACTGTTTCCATATCATTCATTATTGCAATAGTTATCTTTTGAAACCAAAACCCCCCAATCATTTATTCATATATTTTCTTCTGCATTTCTATTTCCATAGTTCCTTCTCCAGAGCGGGATAGCATTATTTTTTGTAAGTCTCTCAGAATTGTCCTGGATCATCACATTGCTTTTAGTAGTCAAGTCAATCATATTTGATCATCCCACAATATTTCAGTTACTGTGTATAATGTTCTCCTGGTTCTGCTTATTTTACTCTGCATCAGTTTATATAGATTGTTCCAGTTCTTAAAGAAATCTATTGAAATGAATCCTATTTTAAACTCTATTTTAAAACTATCTGCCAAAATGTCAGAATTTCCCAAGTTCCAAGTTTACTTGCTTAGTAAAATAATGAAAATAGAATAACGAAATTTCCCTCCACTAAAATACTATTCCAATGACATAGAATATTCTCAGGGGTGTCCTGGAGCCAGATCAAACTGAAAATACTACAAATTGGGCCTTGGTTTATTGTTTTGTTGACTGTCCAGACTTAACTGTTAGTAAAGCAGAGTAAGCTTAAATGTGTCAGCATCCTTTTAATTTTCCCTAGAGATGTTTGTTAAACATCTACCAGTACACTTGTGAATATTCTTTTTAAAAATATTTTTCCACTCAGTTACATTAAAAAACAATTTTAATCTTTATCTTAAATTTGAGCCTAATCTCACCCTCCATCCCTTCCTCCCCTCTCCCCCTCCCTTGTACAAACAAGTCCTTTTCCCTTTTTAAAAATCTTTTTTGGATAATTATAATTTGGGATAATTACACTTATAATGTTTTCTGTCTCTTGTTTGGTTATACTTTCTTCACTTAACCATAGATTTGACAAGTAGACTATTCCATGCTTCTCTAATTTGCTTAGCAATTTTTCTAAGCACTCTTTATGCCTAAATCATGAATCCATTTTGACCTTATCTTGGTAAAAGGTGTCAGATGCTCAATTGTTCACAATCTCTAACATACTTTCCCCCCTAGTTTTCCCAATAGTTTTTGTCAAATAGTAATTTATTGTCCCCAAAGCTGGGATCTTTGGGTTTCTCAAACATTGAATAACTATTGCCTTAGGTACTTTGTAGCTAATCTATTTTATTATGTTGATTCAGTCAATCCATAAGGAATTAATATTTTTCCAATTGGTTAGATCTGACTTTATTTGTGTGAAAAGTGTCTTATAATTGTGTTCATATAATTCCTGGATTTGCCTTGGCAGATACACTCCCAAGTATTTTATATACCTATAGTTAATTTAAGTGGAATTACTTTTTCTATCTCCTTTTGCTGGGCTCTTTTAGTAATATATGGAAATGCTGATGATTTATGTGGATTTATTTTATATACTGCAACTTTGCTAAAGTTATTAAAATTATTTCAAATAGTTTTTTAGTTAAATCTTTAGAATTCTCCAAGTATATCACTATATCATCTGCAAAGAATAATAGTTTTATTTCTTACTGCTTATTCTAATTCCTTTTCTTATCTTATTGTTATAATTAGCATTTCTAGTATAATATTGAAAAATAACAGTGAAATGGGTATCCTTATTGCACCCCTGATTTTACTGGGAAAGCATCTAGTATATCTCCATTATAGATAATTCTCCCTGATAGTTTTAGATATTGTGGGGTGCCACTCATGGACTTCCCTGACCAGCAGGGTTCCACAAGGGAAGGGGCTCATCTTTGTGATGGGACCCGAGGAGAGATAGGGAATCTGAGAACCAGGGTGAAGAATGACAGACACAGACAAATCAGTGTTTAAATAGGGTAGGCAAACCCTATGATATTTTCCTTGGAAGGAAAATAGGAGTTTTAAGGAACACAAGGTGGATGAGGAGGTTAAGGTAGAAAGTGCAGGCTGAGAGGGACTACAGCCTCAGGGAAGGAAAAGGTTTAGAGAGGGAGAGAGACAGAGAGATTGCTAGAGCAGATTGAAGATCCAAGAGGAAGTTCAAAAGGATCTATCATAAGGTTGCCTTTGCTTTTATTGATGAGGAAGCAAGGAGGTGTTTCCAATTATGTAGCAATCACATCACATAGCATAGACAATTAAGATTGGGCGGCAAGGTAGAGGGAATACCTTTGGGCGTGTAGATTGCAAACCGAGCTTTCCGGGGGGAATTGTGAGTCCAATCATGTTAATGAGTTTGTCCTAGGCAAAGGCCTCATGGACAGGTCAAGATTTCATTCACAAACATCCGGGTATAACCTTGTGTCTGAAGACACAGTAATCGTACAATCCTTTATATTTCATAGATGTGAATATGCTTGGAATGCTACAGATATATACTATTTATCATTTGAAGGAAAGCTCCAATAATTCCTATTTTTTTGTGTTTTTAATAGGAATAGATGTATTTTGTCAAAGGCTTTTTCTGCATTTATTAAGATAATCATATGATTTATTGGTTTTGTTATTGATGTAGTCAATGATGCTAAAGGATTTCCTAATATTGAACCAGGGATCATAGTATATATCATTAGCAAGATTGGTCTACAGTTTTCTTTCTGTTTGTAATCTTCCTGATTTTGGCCATATTTGTGCCTTCATCTCTTTTTCCAAATACAGTAATACCTCGGTTTTCATTGATAGACTATCATTGATTGTTTTTTTGTCAATTTTTCCACAAAAAATTTGTCTCCGTTTTCATGGGTTGCCTCAGGTTTCTTTGGCATGTCCACTTGACTATGAAGCTAATTTTGTGAAAACAAAGGCAACCTATGTGTTCTCCTGCTCAGTGTGAGCAAAAGCAAATGTCAAACTCTTTATATTCCTTTGTGGAAGAATGATGTATAAACCTTTAAAATATTTATCAGTAGTAGAGAGTTAGAAGGAGTATATATAAAGGGTATGGGAGTAAGCTGATTAGGATGACATGATATGTGAAAAAAGGAGTAAAAAAGAGGATTGTACTGAGAGAAAAGGGAAGAGAGAGTTGGAATGGGGCTTAACAATACAATATTTGCTTTATAAAAATAATTTGGTAGGATTCCTTCCCTTCCTATTTTACCAAATAGTTTATATAGTATGGGGATTTAAATGTTTGCTAGAATTCACTTGTGAATCCATCAGTATTTAACATATATGCACCAAATAGTTTAGCTTCCAAATTTTTAAAGGAGAAATTAAATGAGCTTCAGGAGGAAATAGACAATAAAACTATACTAGTGGGGGATCTCAACTTCCCCCTTTTGGATCTAGATAAATCAAACAAAAAAGCAAACAAAAAAAATTAAGGAAGTAAATGAAATTTTAGAAAACTTAGGACTAGTAGATCTCTGGAGAAAATTGAATGGGAATGGAAATGAATATGCCTTCTTTTCAGCAGTACATGGTGCCTACACAAAAACTGACCATGTATTAGGGCACAAAAACATCACAACCAAATAGAGAAAAGCAGAAATAATAAATGCATCATTTTGGGATCATAAGGCAATTAAAAGTATAATTAATAAGGGTCCATGTTAAGACAAATCAAAAATTGGAAATTTAAAAATCTAATTCTAAAAGAGGGGTGGGTCAAAAAAGAAATTATAGAAACAACAATTAAGGAGAATGACAATGAGGAGACAACATATCAACTTTATGGGATAAAGCCAAAGCAGTGCTTAGGCAAAAATGTATTTCTTCAAATACTTATAGAGAAAAAAACAGATTAAAGAATTGGGTATGCAATTAAAGAAAACTAGAAAAATTTAAGATCCAAAATTAAAGGTTAAATTGGAAATCCTAAAAACCAAAGGATAAATTAATAAAATTGAACGAGAACAATAGAAATAATAAATAAGACTAGCAGTTGGTTTTATAGGGGGGAAATAAAAATAGAAAGTACATTGGTTAATTTGATTTTTAAAAAGGGAAAAAGAGAGTAAAGCCAATATGGTGACTGAGCAGCAGCAAAAACTGAAACCACTCTGTCCAAACCAATCTAAAAAAAAAAAGCCTCAAAAAGACAGAAACAAAACAAAGGAAAGGAAAAACATCAAATAACCAAGAATAAAAAATGAAAAGAATGAATTCATCACCAATGAAGAGGAAATTAAAACAATCATTAGGAACTATTTTGCCTAATTATATGCCAATAAATCTGATAATCTAAGTGAAATGGATGAATATTTTCCCAGATTAACAAAAAAAAAAAAAGAAATGGAATGCTTAAATAATCCCAACTCAGAAAAAGAAACAGAACAACCCATCAATGAATTTCCTAAGGGGGGAGGGGAAATGTAACCATGATTAGAAGGGAAACAACAAACTGAGATAAAATTTTTATGATAAATTTCTCTGATAAAGTCTATTTTCTCAAATATATAGAGAACTAAGTCAAATTTATAAGAATACAAGTCATTCCCCAATTATTAAATGATGAAAGGATATGAACAAGCAATTTTCAGATTAAGAAATCAAAGATATCAATAATCATATAAAAATGCTCCAAATCATTCTTGATTAGAGAAATTCAAATTAAACTATTCTGAGGTGCCAACTCACACCTATCAAGTTGGCCAATATGTGAGGTAAGGAAAGTGATAAATGTTGTAGGGAATATGGCAAAATGGGACCTTAATGCATTGTTGGTGGAATTGTGAACTGATCTAACCATTCTGAAGGGCAATTTGGAACTATGCCCAAATGTCCATAAAACTGTAGATACCCTTGGACCCCTCAATAGTACTATTGAGTCTATATACTGAAGAAATCATAAAAAGGGGTGAGGGAGGAGGTCTTACTTGTACAAAAGCATTTATAGCTGCTCTTTTTGTGATGGCAAAAAATTGGAAATTGAGGGGATGTCCATCAACTGGGGAATGCCTGGACAAATTGTTATATATATATTGGTGATGAAACACCATTGTTTTAAGAAATTATAAACAGAATGATTTCAGAAAAAGCTGGAAAGATTTACATGAACTGATGCAGAGTGAAATAAGTAGAACCAGGAAAACATTCTACATAGTAACAGTAATATTGTGGGATGATCAAAGCCTACTCTCAGCCATACAACGATCTGGGACAATTCTAAAGGGACTTATGACAGAGAATGCTATCCATCTCCAGAGGAAAAAACTATTAGAGTCAGAAGCAGATCAAAGAATTTATGTTTCACATTAGTTTACTTAAGGTTTTATTGTGGGGTTTGGGTTTTATATGAGTATTCTCTTATAACAATGATTAATATGGGAATGTGTTTTGCAAGATAATACATGAATAAACTAGATGAAATTGCTAACCATCTCAGAGAAGAAAAAGAAGGGATGGAGACAATTTGGATCTTATAATTTCAGAAAACCTATTTTGAATATTACTATTTCAAATTTTTGGATACATTTCCCATTTTTTATTTTTTTTACCAAACTGCTGATTTTTCATTTTTCATTTGTTTTTGCATATTACTCTCATTTCCCCCTAATTTTTTGAAGTTCCTTTTGAGCTCCTCTATTAGATCTTTTGGAGCCTAAGAAAAATTTGTATTTTTCTTTGTTGTTTCACATGTAGCTATTTTGACAATACTGCCCTCTTATATGTCTGTGGTTTTGATTTTTTTTTAACCCTTAACTTCCACCTTAGAATCAATATTGATTCTAAGCCAGAAGAGCAATAAGGGCTAAGTAAAGTGACTTGCCCAGGGTCACACAGCTATGAAGTGTCTGAGGCCAGATTTGAATCTAGGACCTCCCATCTATGTGCTGTTTACCCTTATAGGTTTGTTTTTTTAATCTTCCTGTCACCATAGCAACTATCTTAAGTTTGATCCTTGTTTTTTATTCCTTTTTCCTAGTTTATTTTGTGATTTTTATTTTTATTTTTTTTGCTGTAATGTTGAGCTCTGCTTGTGGATTGCAGAGGGCATTCTTACATTTTTATTTACACCAGGTCTCTGTATATAGCTAATGACTTAAATAGGAGGGGGTCTCCCCATTGGTTTGCACTGGTGGGAAACTTCACTACTGAGGTATACCGAATCTCATTTGTGGATAGCTCTGCATGAAACTGAGGCCTCACTGAGGGAGCAATACCTCACCTGGCTCAATTGGTGGGTAGTCTGCACTTGTTGCTGATTCCTCAGGCTTTGCTCCCCCTCCTACCCCAGTGAGACAAACCTTTAGGGTTGTACAGAGGGGAATTTGGGAGGTCTTAAGAGGGTGTCTTCCCATTCCCCAATTGACAAATGGTCAAGATAAAGAAGTAATTTTTAAAGAAAGAAATCTAAGCTATCAAAAATCATATGAAAAAGTGTTCTAAAACACTCTTGATTAGAGAAATGTGAATTACAACTCTGAGGTACTACCTCACACCCAGTAGACTGGCCAATGTGAGAGTAAAGAAAAATGATAAATGTTGGAGGGGATGTGGTAAAATTGGGACACGAATACACTGCTGGTAACGTTGTGAATTAATCCAAATATTCTGGAGGGCAATTTGGAACTATATCCAAACTGCATACTCTTTGATCCAGTAAAACCTCTACTAGGTCTTTTTAAAAGGGGGGAAAGGTGGTGGGACCTACTTGTACAAAAATATTTATATCTGTTCTTTTTGTAGTGGCAAAGAATTGGGAATTGAGGGCATGTCCATCCATTGGGGAAGAGCTGAACAAATCATGGCATATGATAGTGATCGAATACTATTGTGCTATAAGGAATGATGATCAGGATGATTTCAGAAAAAGCTGGAAAGATCTGCATGAACTGATGCAGAGCAAAATAAGCAGAATCAGGAAAACACTATACACAGTAACAGATCAATCATGATAGACTTAGCTACTCTCAGTCATATAATGATCTGGGACAATTCTGAAGGACTTATGACAAAGGATGCCATCTACCTCCAAAGAAAGAATTGTTAGAATAGGAATACAGAATACAGAAAATCACACTATTTTGCACATTTGCTTTTATTTAGGGGTTTTGGTTTTATGTGAGTATTCTCTTACAACAAAAAATATAGAAATCTGTTCTGCATAATAATACATGTATAACCCAGATGAAATTGCTTATTATCTCCAGGAAGGGGAAGAGAAGAGAGTGAGGGAGATAGCTTGGATCTTATAACATCAGAAAACTTGTGCTGTTACTGCACGTAATTGGTAAAATAAAACATCTTTACCAAAAGGGGACCAAGGGTCTGTGTGGGTGTGTGTGTAGATTCCTTTCTCCCCTATCTTGGAAGTACTTGAATATTCTCAAAGATTATGCCCTGAAGAACAACTTCCTCCAGGTTGTCCTGTAGTTCTTTTAAGCTCAAAAGGTCTCAGGGTCAATGGATTGTTAAAGGCCTAATTAAATGACTATTTGCAAGGCAGCTAGGTGTTTCAGTAGAGCAGTTTATAGTTCCAGGAACTCATCTTCCTGGGTTGAGACACTTACTAGCTGTGTGACCCTGAGCAAGTCACTTAACCCCATTACCTCATTTTCTTCATCTGTAAAATGAGCTGGAGAAAGAAATAGCAAACCATTCCAGTATCTTTGCCAAGATAATTGAACAACAAAATTTACAAGGTATGTAATGCCATAGGACAACAAAATGTAGGGTACAAAGACAAAATGATTGTCCCAGTCCTCAAGAAGGTTCATATTCTATTGAGATCTAGCATTGTAAATTTATACATGAATTCAAGATAATGTGAGGAGGGAGCTTAAATAGCTGGTGAGAATGTAAAAAAAAAGGCTTTCCATAGAAGGCAGCCCTTGAACTGTCTTGAAAGAGAGTGTAATGAAAGAGAGTATGATGGGAGTATAGGGGGCAGCTGGGTGGCTCGGTGGATTGAGAGTCAGACCTAGAGATGGGAGGTCCTTAGTTCAAAGTGCCTCAGACACTTCCCAGCTGTGTGACCCTGGGCAAGTCACTTAACCCCCATTGCCTAGCCCTTACCACTCTTCTGCCTTGGAACCAATACACAGAATTGATTCCAAGCTGGAAGGTAAGGGTTTAAAAAAAAAAAAGGGATATACTCCAGGTTTCAAGAATAGCCTGTGCAAAAATGGGAGACACAATTTTGAGTTCAGGGAACATCTAATAGGCCAGTTTGGCTGTAATGTATAGTGAGTGCGTGAAGAAGAACAAAAATTAAATGTAGAGAAATAATGATTTGGGTTGCTAGTGGCAAGAAGGGCAAAGTAAAATAGGGCAAACCCCATTTTAAAATTCTGAATTTAAACACCAAGAATATTTCCAAATACATAGAATTCAAGACTTTATATGAAACTTCTCATCTTTAATTCATACCCCTTTTAAAAATATATATATAAATTCCATGTTACTTTCAAAACTGTCTACTTCTGTGCTTTCTTCTGAACTGCGTTTTTTTCTCTTTTGTTCACTGATTTTTAAAATTAGCGTTCCTCTACCATTCCCATTGAGCAAAGTTTAAAAATCTCCAAATTAAGATCCTTGTTACATAGCTACAGTTGAGCAAAACAGATTTCTATATTAGCCATGTCCAAAAATGTGTTTTAAGTTAATCACTTCTCTGTCAAGAGATAAGTGACATCTTTCATTTTCTTTCTTTTGTATTCATGGTTTGTCAGTAGTGATCAGATCTAGTCTTTCAATATGAGTTTTCCTGTTATTGCTTTGCAAAATACAGGATCTTCATTTCCTCTGAAGTTTGTAATTTCCCAAATTATTTTATCACAATAACATACACATATATATATGAAGCTAGGTGGTACAATGGATAATGCTGTGCCGGACTCATCTTCATAAGTTCAAATCTAGCCTCTGACATTGGCTGTGTGAACCTAGACAAGTCTCTTAACCCTGTGTGCCTTATTTCTTCATCTGTAAAAATTAGCTGGAGAAGGAAATGGCAAATTACTCAATGTGGGGCCATGAAGATTTGGACATAATTGAAGAATAAAATATCCATATGATATAATCTGTTTTTTACAAGCAGATGTTCCCCATTAAGAAGTTACTTCCTTATTTTTCAACTTTGGGCTACAATGAAAAACTGTTAAAAATATTTGTATACAAAGATCCTTTGATTTATTCAGTGTATCAGTCTACTAGAACAGATAAATTTGGGAATTTTCTGGTCATGATTCCCAATTGCTTTCCAGAATGATGGGGACCAATTCACCAGTTTTACCAAGTGCATACTAATGTAGCTGTTTTCTCACAGAACCACCATTTGTCCTTTTCCTCATTGCCAGTCAGATATAAACCTCAAGATTATTTTAATTTGCATTTAATTATTAGTAGAGTATATTTTCTAGCACACTGCTTAGCACATAGGTGCTATCTATATAAATGTTTATGCCTCCCCCCCAATATGACTGTTGATAGTATTTGTATCATCTTTATGTTGCTGTTGTTTGGAGATGTTTGCAAACCAAAATATGCTCCCTGTTTCTTTTTTGCAGGAATTCTTCAAAAATTTCTAATTTATTGATTGACCAATTTTCATTGACAATTAGGCTCAAGTTTGCAAGGCATGTTATTTTAGGCCACAGTTTGATTTTAAAATATATTAATCTGTTCTTTTTTAGTTGAAATGGTTCTCTTTATTATGACTATAAATGGTCATTTCGAATTTAAAATTTTTCTCATTTGAAAAAATACATCCTTTCAAAAATTATGATTTTTGTTGGTTTTACATAGATTTGTTAAATGTTACTCAATTTTTTACATTCACTTCCAATAACTACTTTGTGACTTGAATTAAGAAGAAACTCTTTTTACATGGGAATAATTAGGAGGACTACAGAGTACATGTGATTATTAAATGTGGATCAAAACACAGAAGTTACTAAAACAGAAAAACAAAGTATTTATCCAACTAATAACTAAGGTTTCTACTTAACCATCCCTTGCCCTACATTTTATTTTTTAAAAAACCCTTACCTCCCGTCTTGGAGTCAATACTGTGTATTGGCTCCAAGGCCGAAGAGTGGTAAGGGCTAGGCAATGGGGGTCAAGTGACTTGCCCAGGGTCACACAGCTGGGAAGTGTCTGAGGCCAGATTTTAACCCAGGACCTCCTGTCTCTAGGCCTGATCTCAATCCACTGAGCCACCCAGCTGCCCCCTTTGCCCTACATTTTAAAGGGGAGGTGTGATCCTGGATCTGGGATGTCAATTGTATAGAGAATTCATTAAGTAGAAATTCTACTGCCCTCCTTCCTATCTGTAACTCACAGCCTTGAGTTACCTGGGCACTGAGGTTAAATGACTTATTCATCATCTTACTCGTTATGTCAGAGACAAGATTTGGACCCAGAAGTTCTTGACTCAAAGGCAAGCTTCCTATTCACTGTGCCATACTGTCTCTTTTTACTTTTGAAAAAAAAATTAAGTTTCTATACTAATATTAATAAAAATAGACGATACTACTACTACCTGCCTAACTGTCAACCATTAATTTATCAAAATTAAAAAGTAAAATCTATATGCAATATGTTGTAGCAGAGAATTACAATCTATATCCTCTAAAGAAATCATGTAATTCATTAATATTTTGAGTGCTAAGAAAAAAGCCAAATATTAGTAATTGCTTAAAATTATAAATTATTTTCTCTGATTATTTTTAATAAACATCTTCACCCTCTCTGCAGACTTCAGTCTGAGAACATACTTCACCTTCTGCCTTGGAGCCAATACACAGTATTGACTTCAAGACGGAAGGTAAGGGTTTAAAAAAACAAAGAATTATATAAGTGATTTAAAACATGAGAAAAGTTCTACTAAAATCCTTCTATGGGTAACCATTCCTTTAAGGTTATATAAGTGGACATATGTACCCCCAGGTTCTACCAAACTAGAAAGGCTCCAAGAATGGGCTTAGAATCATCTGAGATGTATTAAGCAAATCCTTGATGAAAATATGAGAAGTAAACATGTAGAATTTCATAAATATTGAATGATAGCTTCAGTTAAATAACTGATTGAGAACACAGGATCTCACACTATATTTACCAACAACATAAAAGTATGTAATATATGTGTGTATTTAGCACCTTAAAAGCTTTCCCTTTAACAAAGTGTCTCTTATGCATATATTATGATAATCTAATAATCTCTAATAGATGCAATAACTGAAGATACAAAAAGTAGATTAAAGGTGGTGGAAATTACCAAAGGACACCCAAAAAATGAGTTGAATTTTCACCAAAATATTATATAAATATGAGATATTACTTTTGGTCAAGAAACAAAGAGTTCTGTAAATGGAAATCTAGCCCTAAATCCATCCATATTCTTATTGTTAATAATATATTTTAAAAATATGTTAGTCTTCTTTCTTCCTTTTCTAAGAGCAATAATATCATTAAATATCTCTTGATATAATTCTGAATGTCAATGAACATTTTGGAATAGAGGAGGTAAAACATTGAGGAGTTTCAGCTTTAACATAAATACACCAAATCCAAGATGACAGATTTAAAAGAAACGTTAGAAGTCATTAGTCAGACATCTTCATTTTACAGATAAAGAAAACAGGTCCAGAAAAGTTAAGTGGCTTGTCCAAGGTCACAAAGGGAAATAAGTAGCAATCTGGGATCTGAGCCCAAGTCCTATGACTGCAAATCAAACATTCTTTCTGGTAAACCAAAAACAAAATTAACTTGTAAGTTATTTGGAATTCAGAAATAGTATTTCCATAGAAAATATAGGTTGGGTTTCTTGGGTAGCTCTCACCAAAGCCTATTTAGTCATAATTTAGTTGAATTTTAATATTAATAACATTATAAAAACTAATATTTCCTTTAACATTATGTGTCACCAAGAAGATCTCTTCTGATTTAGTTCTTGAGATAAGAATACACCTCTTGGACATATAGGAGACTCAATGGATTAAAAGTCAGGTCTGGAGACAGGAAGTCCTGGGTTCAAATCTGACCTCAGATACTTCCTAGCTGAATGACTGTGGGAAAATCACTTAATCCCAATTGTTCTTATTGTTCTTCCTGGCTTACAAAAAACATATAATATGATTATAAGATGGCAGGTAATAATTATAAAAAAAGAATACACTTTACTCTTTCTTCCATAAATCAATAGG
The DNA here is from genome assembly GCF_027887165.1 of Monodelphis domestica. NCBI lineage: Eukaryota > Metazoa > Chordata > Mammalia > Didelphimorphia > Didelphidae > Monodelphis > Monodelphis domestica. The sequence continues at coordinate 537,405,067 of NC_077229.1, forward strand.
AGTTGGACCTCAGTAGCTCCAGTGACATTAGGAAGGAAGAGTGAAAAGCATGGAAAGTACAAGAATCCCTAGCAGCTATACTTCTGGACAGGATGATAGCTAGAGTCAAAGAGAAAGTTTCAAAGTAGAAAAAAGCAAGGAAGCTGGAATGGAAATTAATAGTTCTAGAAAATAATACAGCATCCCCATAAACAAGGGTGGTGGGATATGGAGGAAAGAGTAGGAAATTTCCAGTAAGACTTCTAGCAACAGTGGTAGTAGAGGTAAGAAAAGGAAAGGAAAAAAGAAGGAAATTCCTAGTGAGAACAGTAGGGAGTGGGTAGTAAGGGTAAAAGTGGAGCTAGGCTAGCCTTTGGTAGCAATGGCTGGAAATAATTTCTTAAAAGGGGCCAGGATTCATAGTAGTAATAATGGCTATAAGAAAAAGGTAGTAAGATATCCCTGTGTGAAACATGTGAAAAGTACTATAAATCAGGGCTTATCTGTACTTTAAAAAATAAAATAAGAAGCAATTGGAGAGAGTTGTAAGTTTTGTGCTTTCTTTAAAAATTTTGAAAACTTAAATCTCTGGTGGTAGAGAAACCGGTTTTATCATCACTATCTCTTCTAAATGTGGAATGCCTAAAAAATGCAGTTAATAATTGCAAGTCTATTTGAAGTTTTATTATATTAGCCTTTTTCTCTTCCCTCCCTATTATTTCACCACTTGTAAAGATCAAAGTGTGTATACATACATACATACATACATACACACACACAAACACACACACACACACACACACACACACACCCCCTATAACTTTATCATAATACTTTTCTTATAAAACCAACTAGAAAAAATTAGAAGTGGTTTCTATAGAATTACTTTTAGTCAAATAGTGCTCCTTTAATACATTGTTATGGAAAGTCAATATTGATGGGTCCAATAACAAAAGCAAAATTACAAAAAAAGTCATTAACAACATAAGAAATCACCACAGCTTATATTTCTAATCAAGTATAATGGGAGAATTTAAAGAGCTTTCTGAAAACCTTAAGAATTAGGCTCTTTCATCATAGAAATCTCTCAATTTTTGTCTAAGAATATTGTCAGAAGTAAAAAAAGAGAAGTTATTTTATGCGTTTTCACTAAATTTAGGAATTTTCTCCCAACTCTACCTACATACACTGAAATTAATGACTGATGTAGAAAAGCATTAGTAGATCTTGAATATTTAACTGTGATTTACCAGCAAATGCCTTAAACAGAATTTAAATGAAAGAGTTTTCTAAGAAAATAGAATCAAGTTTTACTGTTGCCATTCCTTTTCTTGACCATTTCAGGGTTTTTATTTTCCCAATTCAAAATAAAAAAGAAAATGTGATTAAGTTTTGAAAATAAGTGTGAAGGTAATAACCCAGAATTTGCTTTTTCATACAATACCATTTCTTTATATTTATAGCATGCTTTTCTGAAGGCTATTATTTAAAAGTTAATTTTGATGCCAAGTTGAGAAAACAAAATGATCAAACACTACCTGAGCATGATAAAGTAATTCTGTTTAAATAATAGTTACCCATGCAGGATATCCCCAAAGTCTTAGTGCAGTTTTAAGATGTAATAGCTTAAAACTGCACTAAGACCCTGCAAATAAAAAATATAACAGTCTGATCACATGCAGGAAAAAAATATAAGGCTTTCTAAAATATACCCTACTTTCCTAAATTCCAGTAACTAGGAAACCATTTATATAGGAAGAGGGAGTCTTACCCAATCTTAAATCTGTTTTCCTATCTTTGGGTATAGAAGAAACAAAAACTAAAGAAAAAGTGATCACCAAATAAAGATGCCAAATTATGACAGTATCTTCCTTAAAAAACAAAAAAAAAAATAACCATTTTATCAATCAACATAATTCTTAACCATCTCAAGCTCCACAGCCTCTGTGCCCTATTTCATTCTTTTCCAAAAAGCTTCATTAGCAAAAAATACAGATCATATACACACATGTACAGATGCATGTACATATACATAAATGTGTGTATTTACTAATAATAGCATTCATATTGTATCTAAGGTTTGCCAACCACTTTACAAATACTATCTCATCTTATCTTCCCTACAATCCTGTGAGTTGGATGCTATTATAATCCCCATTTTACAAATGAGGAAAGTGAGGCAGACAATAGTTAAATGACTTCCACAATCATAAGAGTTAAGTGTTGGAGGTTGGATTTGAACTCAAGTCTTCCCAATTCCAAGTCCAGTTCTGTATCCACCATGCCAGGAGCCAATGTTTATATTATAGAAAAAGTAGTTTTCAACTTCTTATGTAATGAATTAAACCAGGGAAGTACCATTTGCTGGTCCCAAATAGATTAAAGGAAAAAAAATCAATGAAAACCCAAGTGGCCAAAAATATCACAACCATAAAATTTTGAATTTCAAGTATGGCATTGTTATATATTATCAAAACTAATATCTAGTTACTTTAAAATCTTATTTTTCTAAGAAGATTATTCCATTTTCCTAGTAAGGCAAAAGGGAACAAATATTTTGAAACTAAAACCAAAATAACTGGGAACTCTTCCACATTCTGCACCTTACCTTAACAAAACTGCCTAAAGAAATTATGCTTAGTAGAAATCCCTCTCATACTGCACGTGGTTCAATTTCTATTACCCTCTTACTCTACTATGGTTCAAGTAAAAACTTCATAATTATGGTATTTTAACAATAATCTCTAAAGCTCTCACAATAATTAATGAGCCTACTTTTTGTTGGTGCAAAACTGTTACTGAATTTTTTTAAGTAGAACCTATCATTTTTAAGTAAAACACCAACTTAAAGACAGAGTAGAATACCCCATTTAAGAAATTCAGTAACAACTCTGCTTTCAAAGAATAATTCTCAGAAACATCATATAATTCCAAACCTATCTACTACAGATAAATTAAATTTTGCAAAAGGCCATTACGTAGTTTCTGGAAGGATGTTGGTGTTATATGAAGTGTAAACTTGTTTTGAAGATACTTTTTGATTAATGCACTTTGACATGGTTTGTATTGAAAACTTCTTTAAAAAATTAACAAATACACATATAATTCATTTGCCTCAAGGGATTTCTAAGAAATATAAGACACTTGAAGCATCAGATTCTACAGTGACAAGCATCAACACAAATGAAACATTCTTGAATAACAGTGCAAAGGGCTAAGTTCAAAACTACATTCCAAAGTACACCAGCATAAGATGTGATTGTATGACTCTATCCCTTAAAAAAAAATAGAGCACACTTGGTTATGCATGGCTTTTAGCCTTAGTCTAAATAATATGTTATTAATTATTGACCTTATTTCCCTCCCACAAACTCCAAATCAGTCACGTAGAAATATACATATTCTCTGAACATTGTTTAGAGTCCTTGGTTTTCCAGCTCTGATGGAGATCTTGAAGGCGTTCAGAAGTCCGTGTGCTTATATTAAGGGCAGGATGAACTTTGCAAATTCCACTTTCCTCCATCAGTGACAGACCACAGATTCCAAAGTATGCATGCAAAGCATCTAAAAATAAAACATTCATATTATGATGATTATTTATTTTGGCATATATTATAAGACTTTTAAAGTGAACACTTTACTATTCTATGTTTACCATGCTTTGATTCAGTTCAGTAAATGTGTACTACCCTTCAACTGTGTGCAAGGCAATTGAATAAAGTACTTTGACCTAAATGCAAATATTCTAGATAGGTAGATAAGACAGGTACACAAATAAAATAAAAAATAGAATATGAAGTTTAATGATATAGGTACAGAGAGACAGAATTTCTAATTTGGGGATTAGCAATAGAGAAGAGAAACAAAAGAAAATAACAATGAGGAGGAAACATCTGAAATGGGTCTTAAAAGATAGCCGAGATATCAATAAGTAGGAGGAAAATGGGGTAAGGGTGGGATGTGCAGATTTCAAGGACAGAGAGAAGAAAAGGCAAATATGGCCTGAATTTAGACTATTTGCAAATAGTGTCGATGTCCAGGAACATAAAATCCACATATGAAGCAAAGAGAGATAAAATAATTTTGTTAACCATTAAGCCTTTTAAAAAGTATTTCTTTTAAAATTTCAAATGGACTTCTGGTCAAGATGGCGGCTTAGAAGCAGCAAAAATTCAGACCTCTGAAAACCCTTCCTTACTGATCACAAACTGAATGCTCCTAGGGGACTGAAATTCAAACTTAACAACAGAGGACAGAGCCGGGGAACCCTCCTTCTGGACTCAAATCAAAAGGTACACCCCCCAAAAGCCGGAATCTTAGAACACTCGGGTCTAAGGGGAAGTCAGGAGAAAGGTTCCAGGACCCCTCCCCCAAACCCAGAGCACTGAGCCCCCAGCAGCAACGGGAACCTCAGGGCCGGCAAAGATGCTGTTCTGAAGGGTGCACCTTGAAAGCAACCTGGGCCAGGCTCAGGGTGGCCAACACAGACGGCAGGGAAGCAGCCTGAAAAGAACGGGGGGAGCCTGTAGCCCTGTGGCTGGGTCCTTCCATCAGAGGCTCACCGGATGTTTTTGCCTCAGGGCACATCCAGGCCAACCCAGTTGAACCTAATCCCAACAGGAGCCCTCAGAGCTCAGGGAGGCCAGGACCCCTACCCCTCTAGAGTGCAGGGCCTCCTGAAAGGACAGGAACCTCAGGGCAGGCAAAGGCACTGGGGTACCTTGCAGACAGTGCTGTGCCAGGCTCAGAGCATGGAAGTAAGGCAGTGGAAAAGCAGCTGGAGAGAACTGAGAGCAGTAACACCCGAAACTCCGGCAGGCAGGGGAGGGCAGACCCTGGGCTTCCCCAGGAAGACAGCGCAGCTGCGGAGAACGGACAATTTGCCTGGGGCTAAAGCCTCGGATCATCAGAAGTATACACTGAGAGCCAGCCCTCCGCACTCCTTCTGACTGGAAAGGGGAGGAAAAACCATAGAGATGGCAAACAGTGCAGAGGTGCAACAGCCTCCAAACAACAAGAAAAGCAAGAAGAAGGGGGTGACTTTGGACACATTTTATGAAGCAAAAATGCAAAATACAGAGGAGATAGAAGAGGAAACAAAAACAAATGCTCCAAAACCTTCCATAAGAAATAGAAATTCTCCACAAGCTCTTGAAGAATTTAAATTAGAAATTATCAAAGAGATGGAAGCCTTCTGGCAGGAAAAAATGGGAAACAATGCAAAAGGAACTCAGCAATCTGAGGGACCAAAATATGCAAATGCAAAAATATGCAAAATGCAAATGCAAAAACGGCTCAAAGCCTCAAAAAACAGGTTAGACAAAACTGAAAAGGAAAACCAGTCTTTAAAGGTCAGAATCAGGCAACTGGAAGACAATGATCTTGCAAAAGAGCAAGAATTAATAAAGCAAAGTCAAAAGACTAAAGAATTAGAAGATAACATAAAATATCTCACTGACAAGGTGAGAGACCTGAAAAACTGAGGAAAGAGAGACAATCTGAAAATCACTGGTCTACCAGAAAAGCCAGAAATAAACAGTAATCTTGATATCATAATACATGATATCATCAAAGAAAACTATCCAGAGATTCTAGAAAAAGGGGACAAAATATGCATTGAAAGAGTTCACACAACACCCTCTACACTAAATGCCCAAAAGACAACTCCCAGGAATGTAATTGCCAAATTCCAAAGCTTCCAAACAAAAGAAAAAATCTTACAAGAAGCCAAAAAAAAGACAACTTATATATAAAAGAACACCAATCAGGGTCACACAGGACCTAGCAATTTCCACTCTGAACGACCGTAAGGCATGGAACATGATATTCAGAAAAGTAAGAGAGCTGGGTCTTCAACCAAGAATCAACTATCCATCAAAACTGACTATATACTTCCAGGGGAAAGTATGGGCATTCAACAAAATACCAGATTTCCAAGTGTTTGTAAAGAAAAGATCAGAGCTCTGTGGAAAGTTTGACATCCAAACACAAAGAGCAAGAGGAACATGAAAAGGTAAATATAAAGGAAAGGGAAAAGGAGAAAAATGTTATCTTTTTCTTTTATTCAAACTCTCTTCTATAAGAACTACATTTATATCAAATTATATATATGAATATGTGGGGAAAATGTAATGTGTAACTCTCAAAAATTGTATGGATCATTAGAGTAGTAAGAAGAATCAGCACAGGGAAAGTTTGGGGCATCAAGATGATATGTAGAAAGGGGGGGATAGAAAGAAAAAGGGAGGGAGGAATCGTTGATGGTACTGAGATATACTCCAAGAAATAGAAAAAAAACTAAATAGAATAATCTTTCTCACACAAAGATACACATGGGAAGGGGAGGGAAAGAATTATCCTATAAGAAGGAGAGGAAGAGAGTTTTTACTTAAACCTTACTGTGAAATCAACTGAGAGGGAAGAGCATATTGATCCATTGGGATCTTGAATTTTATCTTATCCAACAGGGTAAAGGAGAAGGAAAAACCAAGGGGGGCAGGAAGGGAAGGGAACACAAAAAGGGAGGGAAGGAGAGGGGGGAGGGGAAGGGAACAAAAAGGAAGGAGCTAGAAAGGGAAACATATCAAGGGAGGGGACTAGGGGGACTGATTTAAAGTAAATCACTGGCTTAAAAAGTTATAGCTAAAGAAGAAAGGTCAGAATTGGGGGAGGATATCAAAATGCCAGGGAGTCCACAAGTGACAATCATAACTTTGAAAGTGAATGGGATGAACTCACCCATAAAGCATAGATGAATATCAGAATGGATTAGAATCCAAAACCCTACCATATGTCGTCTTCAAGAAACACACATGAGGCGGCTAGACATTCACAAGGTCAGAATTAAAGGATGGAGTAAGACCTTCTGGGCCTCAACTGATAGAAAGAAGGTAGGAGTTGCAATCATGATATCTGACAAAGCCAAAGCAAAAATAGACCTGATTAAAAGGGAGAGGGAAGGCAAATATATTTTGTTAAAAGGGACTATATAGACAATGAGGAAATACCACTAAACAACATGTATGCAACAAATGGCATAGTACCCAAATTTCTAATGGAGAAACTAGGAGAATTGAAGGAGGAAACAGACAGTAAAACCATATTAGTGGGATATCTGAACCAACCACTATCAAATTTAGATAAATCAAATCAAAAAATAAATGAGAAAGACGTAAAAGAAGTGAATGAAATATTAGAAAAATTAGAATTAATAGACATATGGAGAAAAATAAATAGGGACAAAAAGGAATACACCTTCTTCTCAGCACCACATGGCACATTCACAAAGATTGACCATACACTAGGTCACATGGCATACAAATGCAGAAAAGTAGAAATAATAAATGCAGTGTTTTCAGATTATAAAGCAATAAAAATAATAATCAGTAAGGGTACATGGAGAGCCAAATCAAAAATTAATTGGAAATTAAATAATATGATATTCCAAAATCAGTTAGTTAGAGAACAAATCATAGAAACAATTAATAATTTCATCGAGGAAAATGACAATGGTGAGACATCCTTTCAAACCTTATGGGATGCAGCCAAAGCACTACTCAGAGGAAAATTCATATCCATGAGAGCATATATTAACAAATTAGGGAGGGAAGAGATCAATGAACTGGAAATGTAAATAAAAAAACTTGAAAGCAAACAAATTAAAAACCCCCAGAAGAAAACCAAACTAGAGATCCTAAAAACTAAGGGAGAAATTAATAAAATTGAAAGTGATAGAACTATTGAACTAATAAATAAGACTAGAAGCTGGTACTTTGAAAAAAACAAACAAAATAGACAAAGTACTGGTCAATCTAATTAAAAAAAGTAAAGAAGACAAGCAAATTGACAGCATCAAAGATGAAAAGGGGGACATCACCTCCAATGAAGAGGAAATTAAGGCAATCATTAAAAACTACTTTGCCCAATTATATGGCAATAAATATACCAATCTAGGCGATATGGATGAATATTTACAAAAATATTAATTACCTAGACTAACAGAAGAAGAAATAGAATTCTTAAATAATCCCATAACAGAAAAAGAAATCCAACAGGCCATCAAACAACTTCCTAAGAAAAAATCCCCAGGGAATGATGGATTCACAAGTGAATTCTATCAAACATTCAAAGAACAGCTAATCCCAATACTATACAAACTATTTGACATAATAAGCAAAGAGGGAGTTCTACCAAATTCCTCTCATGACACAAACATGGTACTGATTCCGAAGCCAGGCAGGTCAAAAACAGAGAAAGAAAACTATATACCAATCTCCCTAATGAATAGATGCAAATATCTTAAATAGGATACTAGCAAAAAGACTCCAGCAAGTGATCAGGATCAGGAATCCGACTATGATCAAGTCGGATTCATACCAGGAATGTAGGGCTGGTTCAATATTAGGAAAACCATACACATAATTGACCATATCAACAAGCAAACCAACAAAAATCACATGATTATTTCAATAGACACAGAAAAGGTCTTTGATGAAATACAACACCCATTCCTATTAAAGACACTAGAAAGTATGCCATTAGCCAAAAGCAGGCCCATAGTTCCCATTGAAATACTAATTAGTTTATTGTTTTAAATTTTAGTTTATTGATTTAAATTTACTTGTTCTTTATTTTAAATATTGTATTTGTTCCCTTTTTGTTTTTTTACTTTAAAATAAGATATGTGTAGTGTGCATAGGGATTTGTTCATAGTTGTTTTTTTTATAGTCTGGCATTCCAAAGGTCTGAAAGACAGTGAATTGGCCCCTGTGTAAAGAATTTGGGGACCCCAGCTTTAGAATCTGGAACCAACTTACCTTTCCAAAATTATTATATATTATTCCCCTTCCAGCAAACTTGTCCTCTTACTATTCTTCACATCTAATACTTTGTCTACTCTGTGTCTACTCTGTGTCTTTGTAGTGGTTGTCCTATATATCTAGAAGGTATATCCTTTTCTAATTCAATTCAAGTACCACCTTTTTTTTTTCTGATCTCCCTTCTCCTTGCTATTAGTACAAAAGTTATTACATATAATTATTTTGAATACACACATGCGTTGTTCTTCTCTCCCTATGCCCCCATAGAATATAAACTTGTTAAGGGCAGGGATTATTTCATTGCTATCTTTGTACACCAACTGACCAACACATTGTTGGTACCTAATAAATGCTTGTTAATTCATAATCCAGGTACACTAAATACAGATATGGCTCATTTAACAGAACTCTTATTAATTCAAGAGAAAAGTTGGGGGGAAAAAAAAGGAGATGGGTTATCTTAGATGAAAAGTTATAATAACCATCAAGCTAGTAGTAGAGCTGGGTACTACAGGTCAGACCAATAAAAGCTACCATCAGATTGTGAGCTCTTTGAAAGTAAGGACTGTTTTTTGCATTTATTCACATCCTCATTATGCAGTAATTATGTGGCCCATAGTAGGCATTTAATAAATGCTAGCTAACTGACAAGATGAGTTGTCCTAAACAAAAAATCATTTAACATTTATTTCATTAGTTATATTAATATTTATCTCTGCATTTTCTGAAAAATTATAATTATTCTTAAATTCTTTATTATTTTAAAAAATTTTATAATGCTTAAATTTCTTGAAAATTTTAAGGAAAATGCCCCAATTAAAAAATAATAATTAAGAATAATTTACCTGGGTGACTATCTGGCCACTTGGCAAATCCACCTACAAGGCGATCTTGTGTTGATAAGATATAATTTCTGTTTTTCTCAAAGTTTGTATATTGGAATATTTTCAGTAGCTGAAATAAAATTATAGAAAAGACATTTACTAATAAACAATAGTTTTAATAAATTATTCTGGTACAAAATTCACATTTTTACTATTTAAAAGTTTCTTCCATTTTTGTGGCTCTAAAAAATTCTGAGGGGCCAGAAGTGAAATTACAATAGATTTTTTTCAAGGAATCAGCTCTACTCTTATTAATTAAGCCATGTTTAATCCTCATGTCTTACCTGTTCATTAACTTAACTGTTATTAATATTTAGATTTAAAACAAAACTTCAAAACTCCTTTTATATCAAACCAAATAAGAAGTTTTATTTGTTTTTAATAGCATGTTTACCTACCTAAATTTGTCACTTGTAAATTTAAATTATAACTACGCTATAAACTACACAATAAACTTATATGAATTTAAAGGTTCATCTTTTTAAATCAAAATTGATATCTTACCTAACAGAGAAACTAAAGTAAGAGGAGGGGGAAGGGTATCAATAAAAACTGGTATTCAAAATGAGTATATTTTAGGCAAGTGTAAAAGGATATATTTAGGAAAAAAATAACCCAAATTGTAGTAAGACTTAAGCACTAAATTCTGACAATTAGTAGATACCCCTTGACAATCTTGGAAGCAATATAGGAAATAATACTTCATAGAAATTCTTAGAAGCAATGTAAGATAATACTTTATACAAAGAGTAATAAATTTATGAAAAATGTTATCCAAAAGATGCCAAACTAATAATAACATAAATATTAATAGGTTCAAGAAATTTATGGATATACTAATTCATAAACAAATCTATAATATATCATTAAAGCAAGATAAGTTAGGCCCTTAAAGGTTGATAGGAGGCAAAAATGCTCTCTCATTACCTTCACAGGTACAAGTATAAATACTTGGCTGATTGTCACAGTTTGTTAGAACTATATTTCTAATAGTAAATTATTCTTTTTTTTTTTGCTTAGTTTGGACTGAGGCTCATTATCATAATTCTTGAATTTCAGTATCCTTATTATATACTGAGATATATTACATACTGAGAAAAGGCACGTGCTAAGAATCAAGAAAAACCTTTTCATATTAAGTTTTTCATTTTATTATTTTTTTTCATTCCTGTCTTACCTTTAAAGTTGCTCCCACCCAAAAAGAATAGCAGGTATCTACAGGCTTATTGGGTCGTCCATGATAACCAGTCTGTTGCCTCATTATACACCATCTCTTTATCCTGTTTAATTCTTTTTCAGAAAAAACTTCTTCTAATTTATCCATCAGACATAATGATGCAATGCCACAAAAAGTTGATCCTCCTGTTAATCATAACCAATCAACACTTTAAGCCTCAAAATAATTAATTATGAAATGTTAATAAAATGACTAGAGAAAAGGCCAGGCAATTCAAGAGAACCGACTAAAGATCAAATTAAATATAATTGTGAAAGTCATTATACTAGGTCAGAAATCTGTAATATTAATTTGAACATAGTGATCAAAGAATTTTAGAGCTGAAAGGAAATTCAAGATAAATTAAGAAAACTGAGGCCCAGAGAGTAAGGGAATTTGTTCAGGATCACACACCTAGTTAAGGGAGAAGAACTGAGGCATATATACTAGCCCATCCAACACTTGTGGCTGCTGCAGTTTTCATTTCTTAACTTGCTGCCCTTTGGCAAAGTCCCAATAGTTAGAAGAATTCAAATATAAGAACAGCCTCAAAAGCTCAAGAAGAAGGAAAGGAATTAGTTATGAAGGATTGTGAAGCTTCAGGGACAAAAAAAATTGGATGAGAGAGGGGCCTAAGCATAGTGTTAATAAAAATTAATAATGGTATAGGTATCCAGTTGAAGGAATAAAAGGTGAAAAAGAAATCCAAGTGAGAAGGCATTGTGGAGTACTATTCCCATCAAAAGATCCTCCTCTAGTTTCTTCATAACTAGCCTACACTTTTTCACCCAAGGGCTGAAATGATTTGCAGAAAAGAGTAAAACAGATCAAGATGAAGACCAGACCCAATTACCACTAGCACAATGAGGTAAACAGATCTGTCTAAACAGATTGAGTGCTGGGAGAAAGGCTTTTTTAAAAGCATCAGGTTGCATAGTTGCCTGCTGGGAGCTAAGACAGCATAATAAAGGATGCTCAGTTCACCTAAACTCTCCAAATACACAATAATAGAAAATAAAGTGCCTCAAAACAAAGAGTATTAGAGACATATCTCCCAGGGGTAAACAAAGAGAGTAACCCAGTAAATACAGCAGAGGGGGAACTGGCAGAATTCAGTTCAGCTCAAAGTGCTTCCATGTGGCCTGAGGCAATGAAACAGCAGAGCAGGAAATAACTCAACAAGCTGCCAACAGAACTGAGACAATAAAACAGTAGATGGGAAGTAGCCCAAAGCAAGAGCAGAGAGAGGTAACAGTGTAATACCAGCCCTACATGCTTCCACATGGCCTAAGGCAACAAAATAGCAGAATAGAAGAATAACCTATGCACAGGAGCCAAAGGGGAACCAGCAGCCAAATCCAGCTGGACAAAACAGCTGCAAACCTCCCCACAAGAAGCCAGCTGGGCCTCCACACTTGAAGGGCATAATGGAGAAGAGAAAAAAAGAGAAGGGGGGGGTAAATTATCACACCTAAAGAAGTGGCTAAAAGTTGATACATCAGAGAAGATGGGGGGTGTGGCAGGCAATGCCTGAACTTTCCTTTTATCAGAATTAGCTCAAAATGGGAAAACACCCACACTCAGCCAGCTATAGAGACCTAACTTACCCTATAGAAATAGCAGAAGGGGAAAGGGAATAAGAAAGGGAGGTGGGGGGAGTATAACAGAATAAAAAGGAAGAAGAATTGGGAGAGGCAGTGATCGGAAGCAAAACATTTATGAACTGGGGAAGACCAAAAGGAAAAGGATAACCATAACTGTGAATGTGAATGGGATGAACTTAACCATAAAACAGAAAAGCAGATTAAAAACCCAAATCCCACAATATGCTGTCTACAAGAACACTTTTCAAGTAGGGAAAAACACAGAGTAAAACTAAGGGGCTGGAGCAGAATCTATTATGCCGCAGCAAAAGTAAAAAAAGTAATCATAATCTCAGACAAAGCAAAAGGAAAAACTGATCTAAAAGATCAAAAGAGATAAAATGGAATTACATCTTGATAAAAAGCACCATAGACAAAGAAACAATATCAATATTAAACATGCACCAAATAGAATAGACTCAAATTAATGAAGAAGTTATAAGAAACACAGGAAGAAATAGACAGTAAAACTGTATTAGATGGGGATTTAATCTTCTCCTCCCAAAAGGAGATAGATCCAGCCAAAAAATAAATAGGAAAGAAGTTAAAGAGGTGAATAGAACCTAACAAAAATTTGATATAATAGACCTCTGGAGAAAACTTAATGAGACTAGAAAGGAATATATCTTTCTCTCAGCAGTAAATAGTACCTTCACAAAATTGACCATACCTCACAACCACCAAAAAGCACCATTTTCTTTCAGTCTCCCAAGTTTATAACCATGGTGTTATCACTGAGATGTTCCACACATTATATAGCCAATCAGTTGTCACATCTTCTCTTATAATACCTCTCATATATGTTTCTGCTCTTCACTCACAGGCTGTCATCAACTCTTAAAGGAATTACTCCAAAAGCCTTTTTGTTTTAACTCTTTCCCCACTGCCATACACACTGCTGCCAAAGTGATTTTCCTGATCATGTGTGTCACTTCCCAATACAAAAAACTCTACAACACAATGCCAAAAAAAAAAAAGCCTCTAGGATAAACTATAAACTCTTCCTCGGTTTAGTTTTTAAAGCCCATCACAACTTGGCCCCAACCTAACTTCCTAGCTTGATTTTACATTACTTCTTATCCTATACTTTATTATAACCAAACTGGCCACCTCTCTGTTCATCACACACAAGAAACCACACTTTATAGTGGTCATTCCTCAATTCCTGGAATATACTCCTTCCTCATCTCTGTCTCATAAAATCCCTCTCTTTCTTCAAAATATAACTCAAGTACTATGGAACCTTTCCTGATCCCATCCACTCCCTTTGCTAATGTTCTCCAATCCAAACTACCTTGTACTTAAAATACTTTGTATTTATCTGAACTTACTATCTTTATGTTTATTCTATTCTATATATCTTTATATACATACTTGCTTTCTCCCTGTTAGAATGTAACTTCTTGAAAGTAGAATGGTTTAATCATTAATATTTTTATCCCCAGCTGTTAGCATAAATACCTATAAATTATTGACTGTCAGATTTTAAGTTAAATCACATTTTCAGTATGAATTACAACACATCCATGCCAGGGACAATATAACCTGAGGGAAGCTTATTCTAACTACAGATGAAACTTTTTTTAAAATGTATAAATAGCTCCTTTGAGCTTTATAACTAGAAATAACTTCCCAAGTTAAAACCCAACACGCTTTAATTAGCAAATATAACAAAACTTTTGAGAAGCATATACTCTTACTTTGCAACATAACTCAAAAAGTAAAAGACAAAAAATGTTTTGTTTTCAGCCATGCTGGAAATGTACATAAGGGTCCTTAAGTATTTTTTCATCAAGATTAAGAAAACAGAATAATATTAAAGGATTTTCTTTCCTTTTTGGTTACACCGTTAATTTTTTGGCATTAAAAAGCGATCTCAAAGTATTTATATTTAAATATCAGAATTACAAATTGGAAGGAAACTTAAAATGTCACATAACCACTCAAAGCAGGGATTCTCTCAACAACATCCTTCACAAGTAGTCTAACCACTGGAGTAGCTCCAGTGACTGGGAAATATGTCAGTAAGAACTGAGACATGAACATGTTTGGTTGTCAATTAAATAAAGTCAGTGCTTGAAAAGTGGTTTTCAATTGTCATAGGGAGGTGGAGGAGGAAGCAAAAAGGAGGTAAAGCAGAAATTATGCCAAAAAGAAAAATGATGTAATGGAAAAGTAGTTTATGTCAATATCTAGAATTAAGTTCTGTGGTACATCCCATGAAAGGGCTCAAAATCCCAACATTTTTAAATCTGTTTGCATCTATTTCTCCAGGTTTCCTGCAGCATTACTCTCTTACAGGAGGAAACCCCCAATCCCACATTGTTAATCCGTTAAAGATATCTTACCATGAGATTCTAGTCCAGCTCCCTGTGCCAGTCCATTATCATAAGACTAAAAAGAAAAAATAATGTTGTTTATTGTGAAGCACAAGTTATTAAGTTATACGGTTTAGTTAATAAGTTGTAAGACTTAATGGATAGAGAATCAGACATGAAATCATGAAGTTTAGCTTCCCATACAAACTGGTTATATGACTGTGGTACAGTCACTCTCTCATTGTCTCCTATAACTCTAAGACCATATAGAACTGACCATCTACACCAGCAGAGGGAATTTCCTCCCTGGGATTATTTTATACCAGTAAAATTACAAGCTTGGACAAGACAAAATATAAGAACACTTTTTTAACATTACCAATAGACAAAATTAGGTATTAGTTTATCTTCTACAATTATTTGCCTTTGCAATTCTAAAAATAAACTACTTTTCCTTACAAATGGGGGTAATGTAGGAGGCATGGGTGGGTACCTGACTTTGTTTTGCTCCATTAACCAGTGGCAAATTGAAAAAAAGAGACTTTTCAGTGACTAAACTATGTGGGTCCAATTTTCTTTTTTAAAAATCCATTCTTGCCTCACCATCCAATTGTTAATTCTATTACCTTATGATCTGTTTGCATAGTTTACTGACAACAATGTTTTATCAGCATACCCAATATCTCACAATGGTCAAGAAAGTATTTTGAAAAACAATAAAGTTCTACATAAGCATGTACTATAATTGTTAGTTAAATGTTAAAATAACTTTTACAAAATATATATGCTATTATAACCTAAGTTTGGTGTTTTCAAAGCTTAATAACAGTCAGTGATAGATGAACATTTGCATAAATTTAAAAATGAACAAAAATTCAACAATAAGTCATACTAATAAAGTCAAATAAAATAGAACATCTTTGTAAAACAAAAGCCAAAACTCATAATTCTCCACCCCACCCCCCTTATTATCAAAGGTATCGCACACAGTAAGGACAGTGTTAAGAACAACAGATTTGGAGTCAGAGGATCTGAGTTGAAATCTCAGGTTTTGTTATTTATGACCTGTGTGACCTCAGGCAGTCACTTAGTGTCTCTACACTTAACTGACCCCTGAGGTCCATTCCAGCTTTAAATCTATGTTGTTATGAAAGTAACACCACCAACTCACAAAATAAGTCATTCTCTTCTTAACTTAGGTATGTTATAGTTAAATAAAAATATTCATAAAGACAAAATTAGCACCAATAAAGTATTTCTTTGTAGGAGTCAATCTCTATTCCATAAACCTCTATTAAAAAGCTCAAGAAAAAAATTTAAGACTCTCTGATTCAGATTTATTGCCGGATAAAAACCATAATGAAATAGCAAAGGATTAGACTTAGAACTAGAAGGGACCATATAGATATCTTCTAGTACAGCCCCCCCCCTCATTTTATAGAGGAAAATGAGGTTGAGAGAGTTCAAGTGAAATGATGGAGCTAGGATCTAAACCTAGGGGCAAGAGAATCCAAATCCAGTGCTCTTTACACTATACTAAAATATCATTGAATTTATTTACATTTTGTAAGCACAATTAAAAGTTTAAAAGCACAAATTGTTTTTTGGTCACAAAAGACTGATGAGAACAGACAGTATGTAACTTTTTATGATTTCCAGATGAGATTTGGTTATTTCACAAATTCACGGAATTTGAAGGCTAGAAGAGACCTTATAATCCAATCCTCTAATTTTTTTTTGAAGAAACAAAAGCATAGAAAATTTGCCTAAAGTCATATAATTTCTAGGTTCTGGTCCCTTCTTTGATATAGCACTGTATAGCTAATCCAGTACTTTCTAATATATATAATAGTACTGTAAACCTTAAAATTTCCCAGACCCTACTTTATAAGATTGGATTAAGACCATTCCCCATTTGGGCAGTGAACTCTACTTAAAGCAGGAATGTGAGAATTCTACTTTACCTACTTGGGTCTGCCCTAGGGGATAACTCTTTTCTGAACAATGAGAAGTACTTAAACCCATACTTTTCTTAAGCTAAGTACCTATAAAGGTCAAGCAACTTGTGAATTTACAAGGAACAAAGAACTGGAAAACTTACTCAGAGCTTTCCTGGTGTGAATTACTCAAAAATCCACACCTTCTTAGATGTGGACTAAGAATGGGCAGTCCTTTAGAAACACCTACAGTGATTGGTAGATGTAAGGACTTAGGGGAGGTAACATAGGAGATTTTGCCCTTAAAAATAAGAGCTCAGAGAAGAGCTGGAGGTGATTCTGAGGGAGCTCATTTTGAGAAGACTCATTCTGAGGAAACTGATTCTGAAACATTCAGATGGAGGAGGGAGCTGGTGAAAGTAGCTGAGATGCTGCTGGCCTGGTGTCATTAGAAATCCTTACTTACAGATCTTATGGTGAGTTATAAAAAACTGACTGATTTCTCTTTTAAGACTCAGGTCTAGGCCATATTAGCTTTGAGGCCCTTCATACTTATTCCTTTTTTACTCTCTCTCTCTTTCTTTGATTACTCATTGTATTGTTAATTAAAATCTCTATAAAACCCAATTGACTTGGGTATTTGAATAATTGGGAATATTTCCCTGGCGACCACCTTATATTTAATTTTAAACCCAAGACACTGTAGTGAAATATATTTCTGCGGTCAAACTTACTCACCCTCTCTTATGTCTATCACAATTTATATCTTCCACTATTTTAACCACTACAGTTTAAGACCTCAACCATTTTAAATCTCACAGTGCTACACACACACACACACACACACACACACACACACAGACCAGTAAGCATGTTCCAGGGTGTAAAAATCTTAGTTTGAATTACCTCATAATTTGAATTATATCAAATATAAATCTTTCTTTATAAAATTTTAAATCTGTCTTCCTTGTAGACAAGAAACGATTAACAATTTAATTGTCTTCATAAAAACTCTCTTCATATGCCTTTAACAGTCAAACCACCTCTACTGGCTAATTCACTTTCTTTTCTAACACTTACTATCACTCTTGTGGATTCTTTATAGATACTGTTTTCAAAATATCATACCTCTGAATTATCTTTATAGTTGTATAGTTTCAAATTTTATTCACCACATTCATGGATTTAGTTAAAAACAAATACTCCTACATACCAACTCCCTATACTTTCTAAACTTTACTCTGAAATGTTAAATCTTTTTTTCGTCCAAATCATCCATTTTATTGATGTAGAACAATTAAAGGGAATAAAACCCCTCTAACAAAGCATATTACATCTGCTTTGCATTTTTTAATCTCAAGAGTGCCTTTGACACTGAAAGTTTAAGTGATTTGTCCAGTGTCAGTCAATATATGTCAAGGAATCATTTTTTTCTGAACTCCAAGGATAATTCTCAAATAAATCAAAATATCTCTAGGGCCTTAAAAGCACATAAAAACCTCATGCTTGGGAAATAATGTATTTGGCAAAGTATAACTTTTTTTTCCTCCTAGTTTTACTCAACATTAAAAAAGGAAAAGGAAATTTGAAATGAAAATAGATTTCTTTCTTAATAGAACCATATAGGATTTTCAGTAAACTGCTAAAACTAGAACTAAAGAGAAAACATGCACGCACACAGACACACACCCCCTACTGTTCTCCTTAAGAGTATAACACTGTTTTGTTAATAATGCCTATAGGTTCTTGCTTTGCAAGGAACCAGCCAAAAAATAAAATGACAATCTAACCAATGAAATTTATTTTTAAAACAGCAAGACCTTTAAAAACAATTATAAATCTATAAAAATTTAATAAAGGCAAAAAAGGGGCAGATAAAAAATAACTGATTCATGATTTTAGGAAGGACAGTAAAGGCATAATGGATAAGTTAGCCTTGGAGCCAAGAAGACCTGATTTCAATTTCCACCTCTGATACATAATGGCTATATTACCCTGGATAAGTCATTTAAATCAATCAATCAACAATTGTCAAATATCTACTATGTTTCAGACACTGTGCCGAGCAATGGGGATATAAAAAGAGGCAAAAGACATTATCTGCCCTGAAAGAGCTTACAATCTAATGACTGAGACAACATGCAAATAAGTATATACAAAGCAAACTATATATATGGTAAATAGGAATTCATTAACAGTGGGAAGAAATTAGAAATAAGATTGATTGGGGAAGGATCTCTGTAGAAAGCAGGATTTTAGGTGTGTGTAATTAGAATCTGTTACCCTATAAACTACAATTCTCAGCACCCCACTTTCCTCACGTTATGTGCTAACATAGGGAGGATATAAATTTGGTGTGGCCCCACCTCTTGCTATCTTCTCTTCCTGATGCAGTTTTGGTGGAGTGGGGCTTTTAAACAGGCAAAGAGAGTTTGATCACATGGTCTTATTTTGATAGATAATTACCTTTTTTATTTCTTTACTTCCAGTGATTATTAATAAACTTTATAAAATAGAACACTTGAGTACTGGACATCAATTTAAATCCTACATTTATGGTGAACAGAAGTGGGGTTTAGAAACTTTAATTAAAAAAAACATGTTTCTCCTGCCCTCCCCCTCTGGGGAACTCCAACTGCTGCTTCTTCTGCCTCCCTCCCTAATTGCCTGGATGGTCCTTGCTGAGCCTGCCGCTCCTCAAGTTGGGGGGTTCTTACAGGAGCTTTCCACAGGGCTGGTAGAGTATGAATCCCTGTTTCTCTCACATTGCAAACAGCTGAAAAATTTGGAATCCCAGGTGTTTAAGGTGTTTAAGGCAACCCCCTCATCCACCCTCCTTGCCCCTCCCCACAGATCTCAAGCCTGTGGTAGCTAGGACTTGAAAGGCTTTCTAGATTAGCAGCTGCCTACCCCCATTTATTTCCCAGGTTGATTTTAAACTACCCCAAGGGGGCTTCCATGCTCCAGGCTGTGGGGGTGGCCCCTGGAATTTTTTGCCCCTAGGGGAGGGAAAAGGTTACTCTTCCAAAGAGGAAGTAGAATTGCAAGCATGGCCCAGTTTCCTGCCTATCTTAAGCAACTCCCATTTTGGAAGAGCATTACAGAGTTCACCCAACTCAAAGTTTTGGAGTATCTTCTCTTACTACTGTTACTGGGTGCACTGGTCCTTGGAATTAGCTTGAGTAATCCTGAGATTCAGGGGACAGATTCATCTCCCTACACCCCCTAATCATTTGGACCTGCCCAGTCTCTGCAACACATCCAAAATGGGATTCATCCACAGTATGCTCAGTGTGGGTATGGGGAACTGCAGAGGTGTAACCAAAGGAATCAAGCTAGATGATGATACTGGGGAGGGGAAGAAACCTTAAGAGTCTGAAGGTGAATTTTTAAGCCTTTTCAGACTCCATTGTTAACTCCTTCAGTTTTCTTCCCTCCAAATACTGAAGAAGTCTCTGTATCAGGATTGAAGAATGGACTCTTGAATTCAGTGCCTGTATCCTGTCACATATACTGTATTTGCTGATTGTTTGCTTTAAGATTTAATTTTGTTTGTTAAGTTCACATATTGACCTAATCGAATATGTTCTGTTACCCTATGTCACTTTCTGTTACTGTTTTGGCCATTCGCTATATGTTCTGTTACATTGTCTTTATTTGTACCTCCCCATATGACAGGACTGAAGAAAATACCATTGTAAAAGTCCACAATCAACTTGCACAAATCCTTTTCCATGGCATGCTGGGTTTGTCACCAGATCCATCAAGGTCACATGTTGCCTAAACAGCCTTTTGGGTCTTTTTGCCTTTGTTAATTGCCACATAGATGATGATGGATGGACTCTATCAAACTGGTACAACTTGTATACGACCTTTGGAAAATTTAATGAGCAAAAAAATCTCAACTGATTTTAAGGGACCTTCAGAAGTTATTTTTAGATATCAAATAGCACCACTACCTCTGACTGATCATTTGACTACCTTTGAGTTGTGTGTAACAAGAAGTAAGAGTTCATTTAATGGCTGAAGTGAAGTGCTATAGCACTATTATATTCCCCATCTTCACATTTATAAAAATGTAATGGATGAGACATCTGAAGTAATTTTCAGTATTGTAGCCCTCGCCTCCACATTGCAATAGATGGGATAGAAAAAGAAATGCCTTTTGTGGCTGTTACAGTCTCATGCCAGAGGAGGGAGGTTCATCCGGAGGTGGTAAAGATTTTTCTAGAGGGCATGGTATCCCTGAATGGCCCAGGAGAGGGAGTATTTCACATGAAGCTTAGTAGCTTCTTAATGGTTTTTTATATTTGTAATTCTTTAGCTTACTCTACCTTTCCACCAGAATGACCTAGATTCTTGGTGACATTTTGGACCCAAAAGGTTTTCATCAGCAGTACAAAGGTTTTTGTTTTTTCTAGGCTCTTCTGCCAAATTTTGGAATGATGGAAGTAATAGACTTTGTTAAAAAATATCTCATTTGCTAGATTTGGAGAACTTGTGACAAGTATCCATGAGCTTCAGTGACTATACTCATGTGAATCCTAATGATATAGGGGGTTTGTTTTGTATTGTCATTTAAATGTGCTCTTATGATTTTGGGGATTTGGGTACTTCTTGAATGTGCATTAGCTGTTCTACTTCTTTTTATAAAGCTATTACCTGGTTAAAAAAAATTATGTACAATCACACTGTGGGTCATGGCCAAGTTAAAAAAGAAATGGATCTCATTTTTGGGTGAGAAACCTTGGTATTCTACCTCTACCCGGCAAACATAGCATGTCACTGATTGTGAACTATATATTTTTTATTTAAATTTATTGTTTTTTTCCTTGTATGTGCAATAGAGTATGAGTTTTCTTTTTTTCCTCTCATTTTTTTTTTACTTGAAGCACATGTTATATGTTTTTTATTTAGCACTAAAGTAAGTTTAAACTATCCTTTTGCTCAAATATTAATGCATACCCAAAAGCTTTAGACTATGGAAACCTGCCATTGATTAATAAATGTTATAGGACTTTGATTAATGATTGTGTCTGATTTCAGGAGAAGGCATCACAAAAGAGCCACTATGCAGTGCCAGGGAAGGACAAAGTAATATGCATAGTGCCTACAAGCACAAGGTCAAGGGGACCAACCAAGCCCAGTGGGATTGACGAGATTCTGCACCAAGACAAAGGACTTGTTGGAGGTTGCAGCTATTTGACATATGTCAGACACAGGTCTTTCCCGTGCCACATTGTGACAAGTACCTAAGTTTGACTACCATTTTGACTCTCCTATCCCAGAGAGCAAAGGTAAAATCAGGACAGGAAATGCTATTTCCCATCTACTACGAAAATCTAGTCCCTTTTCTGTCTTTCACAAGTGTGGCAATTTTCTGTAGTCCTGGCTGTTGATTGGGGTAAGTCCATATTGCTACAATGGTCCTACAGGCTTGTGGGACATAAATCACTTTAATCGGGCCATGACTCAAGGGCCTATTATTGGTTTATTTTTCCTTACTTAGAATTTTTACACATAAGACTTTGATATTTAATATTTCATCCAAAAGTTACCTTTTTCTCATTTATTTGTTTTTTTTTTCTTTTGACAACTGATTCATATACCTCATAACTTAGCCATGTATTCCTGGGCAATCCAAGTGTTTAGCAACATCCTCCTCAGGGAAGATTGTATAATTGTCATAAAATTCTAGTTTTATAAAAAATTTTGTCTGAAAATAAACTTAAGATAAGAAATTTGCTACCTCCCTGAATCAAGAAAGTGAACTATTTGGAGATGGCGCAATGAAGATGCCTGCAGAAACCACACACTGCACCAAAAGATCCAGAATGAACTTTGGGATGTAGTGAAATTGAACTGTGAGAGGTTGAACGCATTTATTTTGAATGTAAACTCTTATGCCAAAGGGGACTGCCCCCAAATTGGCTTTCTGTCAATGTGCCTAGCAAACAATCACTTTGCTCTTTCCCTCTTCTATTTCCCTCTTATTTATAACTATTGTCACTTCCTCTTAGAAAGTGCAATATTGTATGCACCTTTAGCTAGAAAATCTTTAGAGGTATGAGTTATGTTTAAATGGTCCATTGGGGGAGACTAGTCTCCCAAAGGGTCAAAAGGAGATTGTGTAATTAGAATCTGTTACCCTAAAAACAACAATTCCTAGCACCCCACTCTCCTTACGTTAGCTCACATAGGGAGGATATGAATTTGGTGTAGCCCCACCTCTCACTCTCTTCTCTATCTGATGCAGCTTTGGTGGATTGCGGCTTTTAAACAGGCAAGGAGAGCTTGGTCACATGGTCTTACTTTGCTAATTACCTTTTTATTCCTATACTTCTAATGATTATTAATAATCATTATATTATTAATAAACTTTGCAAAATATAACACTTGGAGTACTGGACATTAATTTAAATCCTACAGTTGGGACTTAAAGGAAGCCAGGGAAGTCAAAAGTGGTAGCAATCTAAGAAAATAAGCTGAAGATACTCTGTCCTGAAAGTCTAGGTTTTTTCCTACTCATGATTTTATAAGGGAGAAGGAAGGAAAAAAATAATATCAATCTAAAAATATTATTATTTAAGAACTATTAAAGAATATTTAATTTCCCCCAAAAAAAATATCAAGGTTAAATCTTATTAAAGATCAGAGGAGTTAAAGCTGAAAAAGGTCATCTAGTTAAAACTCCTCTATTTATAAATAAGGAAAGTAGAATTAAGAGAGGTTAAAAGATTTGCCAGGGGCAGCTGGGTGGCTCAGTGGATTGAGAGTCAGGCCTAGAGATGGGAGGTGCTAAGTTCAAATCTGGCCTTAGACACTTCCCACTAACCCTAACCCTGGGCAAGTCACTTAAACCCCATTGCCTAGCCCTTACCACTCTTCTGCCTTGGAGCCAATACACAGTATTGGCTCCAAGACAGAAGGTAAGGGTTTAAAAAAAAGATTTGCCAAATGTTACACTCCAAGCCTCCCTTCAATACTTACAAGCAAGTCACCTACCTTCTACAAGACTCAGTTTCTTCCTTTGTAAAATGAGATAATACCTATAGTGCCTATCTCACAAAGTTGTTATGAAGTTTAATGGGATACTGTGAAAGAGAATTCATTACTCTATTATCTATTCTGAGTTAACACTAACTTAAGTACCTCACTAGTGTAAAGGGTAAATTTAAGGTACATTGACAAAAGCCAAATAGGGGGCAGTCCCCTTTTGGCATAAGAGTATACATTCAAATAAATGTTCCATGAAACTTCAGTTCAATCAACCACACTCAAAGTTCATTCAGGATCTTCTTGATATAGCATAGGTTTTCCGCATCTTTCTGTAACAGTTCATTCTCTGGATGATAGGAGTTAGCAAGCTTCTTTGATTAAAGATCTTTCTCGAACAAAAATTTCAAAATCTTGAATTTTTATTAAAATGCAATTCACCCCCCCCTTGAAGTGGATGTTAAGAAACACCCAGTTCAGCTCAGGATACAATGTTGAGTTATGGGGCTGTATGAGTCAATTATCAAAATAAGAGGGAAAAAAAACAAAGAAAAAATGGAAGAAAAAAAATTCAAAATCAGAATCAAAATATCAAAATCTCTGTATATAAAATGTTGAGTAACCAAGAATAAATTCATAATAGGCTCTTGTATTAGAGTCCAATAAATTTTTAGCAGACCCTTGTATTAGGTTCCAATTTAAAGTAATTTCTATCCCACAAGTCTGTAGGACAGAATGCAGTAATATTTCACTTACCATTTGCAGCCAAGACTATAGGAAGTTGCCATACTATAAGAGAGGAAAAGTACTAGATTTTTGTATGTGATAGGGAAGTGTCATTCCCTGGTCTGATTTTTTTTGTCATTCTCAAGGATATGGGGAGCCAGGATGATAGCCAAACTTTGGTACTTGTCTGTGAGTATTTCACAAAGAGTGTGGATAGGGAAGTCCTACGACTTAACATATATCGAGTGTTGCAACCTTGAGTCTCACACTAGGTTCAAGTCCTTTTGTAATGGCTTAGAAGTGTATCAATCCTACCTGGATTCTTTCTTTTTACCTGTGTGCTCTTTTTGGCACTATTCAGGTTAAATCTATCCTCCTTTTTGATCCCATTTCCTAGAATCAGACACAAATATTAATCACAGTCCCATAGTATTTTATCAATAAATGGCAGGTTCCCACAGGCTTTTGGGTATGCATTAATATTATAGCATGTATATATATATATATACATATATATATATGTATATATATATATACACACACTTTAAATTTATATTACTGCTGAATAAAAAAATTAATATTGATTGTATGTACCTTAAGTATAAGAAATGAACAAAAAAAGGAAAAATCAAATATTCTAATCAAAATAGAAGAAAAGCAATAATAAAATTAATGAAAAAAATTCAGGGATTCAATGTGTTCCCAAAAAACAGTATCCAATTGTCTATGGATTATTATCTCCAATGCATGTGATAGGATATAGTCAATCAATCTCAATAGGAGATGATCTCTTTACATGTGAGCAATGAATCCAAGAGTCCTTCTCTCCAATCTTTATAGATATTGGAGTAGTTAACAATATTTGGAATGGCCCTTCCCAGGAAGGATGAGTTGCTCCAGTACACTGGAAATTCTTTATATACACCTTGTCTCCTGGTTTCAGGTCATGAAGTAAGTTCTGTAATTCCTGTATATAGGAAACAATAGTAGTATCTCCCCCTAATAGTGATGTATATGCAGGGGAGAAAGGCTTAGCCTGTGTAGGTTAATGTCCAAAAAGCATCTTGAATGGTGAGATGTGTAGGTCTCCTCTAGGCCTACTTCTAAGATAAAATAGGGCCAGAGGGAGAATTTCAGGCCATTTTAAATGGGTGTCAGTGCATAATTTGCCAATCATAGTTTTAAGTTCTTTATTCATTCTTTCAATTTGGCCTGAGCTCTGAGGATGATATGGAACATGGAATTTGGGGGTTATCCCTAAGCAAGAATATATCTGATTTAGGACAGAATCAGTTAAAATGACTTCCTCTATCTGAATCAATACGTGCTGGCAGGCCAAAGCAAGGAATCTCTTTTAAAAGCACCTTAGCAACAAAAGCCACTGTGGTTCAGGCTGCAGGAAATGCTTCTGGCCATTTGGCCAATTGATCTACTATAACTAGACAATTTATGTCAGGCCTTCGGCATTGTTATGTAATCTATCTGTAGGTGCTCAAAAGGTGTGTATGCCTGAGGACACCCACCAAAAGCTTTGCCATAAAAGGCATATTAACTATATGCTTGGTAGGTAGAGCAGGCTGTACACACTTTAGAGGCTATAGTAGTTATACCAGGAGCTATCCATACTCTCTTAACAGATTCCATGATGCCCTAGGTACCAAAGTGACCATTTTTATGAATAGATTGGCAAATTTGGTGATAGAAACTTCTAGGGAGCAGGGGTTTTCCTTCAGATGACACCCATACTCCATTAATCTGTTTTGCTTTAAATTTTTGCTTCCATTTTTCCACTTCCTTTTCATTATAGGAAAGTGATAAATTTAAGTCATCAGTGGTTAATGTTAAAATTAATTCAGGTCCTTCTATGGCTGCTAACTTTGCAGCAGTATCTGCTCGGTCATTTCCTCTAGAGACAGACAGGGTCAGTGCCATCTATATGGGCAGAGCAATGAACTACAGCTAGAGCTTCAGGCAGCTGGAGAACAGAAAGAAATTCATTCATAATGTCTGCATTAGCTATAGATTTTTGAGCTGAGGTTAAAAATCCCCTCTGGAGCAATAGTATCTGGACTGAGTGACAAATGCCAAAAGCATATCTAAAATCTGTATAAATTGTTGCCTTTTTATCCTTAGCAATTATACAGGCGTGTTTCAGGGCTGAGTTCTGCACCTTGAGCACTAATATTAGAGGGCAGTGAAGCTGACCACTCAGTGGCAAATTCTGTGACTATAGCAGCTCCAGTGTAGCATATGCCATCCCTCATAAAAGAGGAACCTTCAGTAAATAAGACCAGATCTGGATTGTCTAAGGGAGTATCCAAGAGATTATCTCAAGGCTTTCTGCCATGGACACTACTGTTTCACAACTGTGTAATGGTTTTCCTGAAGTTGGTAAATCTGGAAGCAAGGTGGCAGGGTTAAGGGTTGTACAGCATAACAGAGTAATATCTTTGTTGTTTAACAAAGTTATTTCATATCTTGTAATTCACTGATCAGAGAATGCCTGTATTCTATGCCTTAGCAACAATGCTTCTACCTCATGTGGGCACATAATTATTAATGGGCATCCCAATACTAGATCAACAGTTTTTGTCACTAGTAAGGCTGTAGTGGCTACTCCTCTAAGACATGGTGGTGCTCCTGATGCTACTGGGTCCAGTTGGGCAAAATAATAAGCAATTGGACACTGAAAAGGTCCCAAAGTCTGAGTTAAAACACTTGAAGCTATCCCTCTCCGCTCATGTACATACAAAGTAAATGGCTTGTTGTAATCTGGGATGCCTAGAGCGGGGGCAGACAGGATAGCCTGTTTAAATCTGATATAGCTGACAGGTGTTCTGACTCTAATTTAAGTGGTTCAGGGACCAAATCCCTCATTAGTGTTATAAGGGGCTTAGTAATTTCCCCATAGTAAGGAATCCATTGTCTATAAAACCCTGTTGCTCCTAAAATTGCTCTCAACTGTTTCTTAGTGGTAGGAGTGCTTAAGTTTTGAATATTTTCAATTCATTTGGGAGAAATAGAGCAGGCATCCGCAGTCAGGATGAACCCCAAATATTCTACTTTAGGGAGACACCACTGAACTTTATTCTTCAAAATCTTATGCTCTCTTTTGTGTAATTCCAAAAGAAAGTGTTTACTATCTTCCTGACATGCTTCTGCATCTGTTGAAGTCAAGAGTAGATCATCTACATAGTTGATTAATTTGCTGTTTTTAAATGTTATATTATCTGTGCCTTGGCTCAAAATTTGTGCAAATAAACTCAGGCTTTCCACATAACCCTGGGGCAGACGACTCCATGTATCTTGGAACACTTCCAGGTGAAAGCAAAGATATGCCTGGAATCCTTATGAATGGGTATGGAAAAGAAGGCTGAGCACAAGTCCACTACTGTAAAGTATGTCCCTGTGCTAGGAATAGAAGAAATGATCATATGTATGTTGGAAACTACGGAGTGTCTCTTTATAACGTGATTGTTCACAGCCCTCAAATCCTGTATGAATCTATAAAGGTACTTGCCATCGGGCCTTATTTTTGGTTTTTTAACGGGTAGGATGGGTGTGTTGCATTCAGATTTAAAAAGGATTATTATTCCCTGATCAATTAAGGAATTTATTACTGGGGTAATACCCTAAATTGCCTCTTTTGAGAGAGGATACTGAGGAATGGAAGGAGGTGGACTAGATTTAAGTTTTTATCTGCACAGAAACAGCCAACTTAAGTAAGCCTACAATAGAGGAAGATGTGGCACAAAAAGACTCTGGTATATCTGCAGGTATTGCAAAGGTGGGATGCTCTTTCCCCTCCTGACTCTCTGAAAGAATTATAGGGAGTAATTTTAAAGATTCCTCAGGTACTTCCATCTGGGAACCATCTGGGGGAGCAAGTTATTGTGGTTCTGAGTTTGCATAGAAGGTCCCTCCCCAGCAAATTTAAAGAGGAGTCAAGCATCAAGAGGAAAGAATGTTGTACTTCTAAGGGTCCTACAGACACCATCCTAGAGGAAAGCTTTTTAACTCTTTGGGTTATCCCTGACATTCCCATTACATTCTCTGAGCCAATAGAATAGCAATGTAAATCAGGTGTACTCTTTAATACAGACCCAGAAGCTCCAATGTCCAAAAGACAATCATAATAGGTGTTACCCACCTTTAAGGTAGCATGAGGATCATTAGTATGGGGGGGCAATGGATAGAGACAATGGGTAGTACGACATCGGGGTCTGGAAAACCAAAGGTTGTATCCTCTGATTCCTGTGCCCCAGCCCCCCCCCCACACACACACACCTTCATAGTATTTGGGAAGTTCCTTGGGCAATCCCCTGAGGGACCCCCCTCCGAGGGGCATTATTACCCCGAGTATTTTTTTGGACGAGCACCACTTAAGTTATATTGTTGTGGAGTCATTTGGTTTGAGTTATCATTTTCAATACCTATTCCTGTAGTTTTCATTCCTAAAGTTGTGGTTTCCATTATCATTACTATATTATTCTATAATCATTATTTCTGCAGTTGTTATTAAACTGCATATTCTTTCTGACTGCCTTGAATAAATTTCTACACTCTATCATTCTGGGGCCCTTCTCATAGAATTGGCAGGTAATGGATTGATAATTAGATTCTTGGAGAGGGGCAAGTGCCATTGGCTGAGTATCATGCCCTTTTTCCAGTTTAGCAATCTTAGTTGTTAAATATGTCAATCAGTTCTCAATTTTCTCCATTAGATCATTAGTCTCTTCCTCCTTTTGTTTCCCTTTGAAACATATAGAGCGGTTTTTCATAATTCTTCAAGATCCATCTGAGGCCACCTTGGGCAATGAGTTCTAAAATAATCCCTAATCACTTTGCAAGAGATTGACAAAATGCCTTCTAATTTGTCTTATGCAATTATCTTTAGAAAGGTCAAAATCTAGGTATCGACCCCCAAACTCAATTATTCTGTCCATGAATCTGGCGGGTGTTTCTTCCTCATCTTGCTTAATTCTTTCAAATTCTGTTCACTTATCCATGCTGTCAGCATACTCTCTCATGGCAGTTAAGATGGTCTCCCTACAATGGTATAGTTGTAAATAATCCTCAGAGTTGATATAGTCCCATTTGGGATCCTGAGATGACCAGTGTGCTGCATTGCACCCCCAGGCTTTATTGACATGAGAAAATATTTTATTTTTCTCACGTTCAATTAAAAAAGCCTGGAGCAAGTTTTCAATGTCTTTGTAAGATGGATTATACTGAAAAAATATGTCTGTCATATTTTTCGTTACCATAAAGGGGTCTTGTTCATATGTAGGAACATTTCATGTGAATTCACTTATTTCTTGGGGAGTAAATGGTATATTGAGCCTTAGAGTCAGCACATTTCCGTTGAGTCCTATTTCAGGTACTTCTCTTAGAGGAAAAAGGTGTCTAGTTAAATTTGGTACCTGTGAGTCAGTTTGACTAGAAAGAGTTTCTTTAGAAGGATGAGATTTCCTTGGGCTGGAATTGGTTTCTGGTTAGGAGAAGGAACTGGAGAAACTGGTGTTTCAGAAGCTGGGGTTTCAGGAGAAGGATCTAAGTTCAGCCAAGATTTGCAAACCACAAGAGAAGCAGTCCAACAGCTGAGCTGTAGGAGAGGTGTTTTGCATCTCCATTTCGGGGGAAAGAATTTCCTCATTTAGAGGTTCAGAAGCAGGTTTGTAAGGGTCAGACATGTTTTTGGTGGGGTCAGGATTTGCCAATTGATCCTGTAAGAAGTATTTTAAATTATCCAATTGGTTTTTCACTTTTTCCTTCATTTTGGCTTCAAAATTTTTCAAGGTAGCATTTCTTGTCACAGTATTTAGGAGTATAACAATGAAATTACCTAAGAACATAAGAAATGGGAGGTATTCTGAAATCTTTAATGTCCCTAATTTATCAAAAGTCATACAAATTTCATTGAATGTAGTATTCGTTTATATATATATATATATATATATATATATATATATATATTTTTTTTTTTTTTTAATTATTTACAATTTTGGTTTTAGGTGTCTCTACTGGCAAGGGGTTAAAGTTGAGTGAAAACAAAAAGATTTGGGTGTAGTGTACTTTTTTTTTTAAAGTCTTTTAATCCAATCAAGCCCCTAGGCAAAAGGAGACAGAAAGCAAAGCCTTTTGCCTGAGGCTAAGGCTGAGTTTTTGTTTGATTTGGGAGGGGTCACAAGCTTCCTCTATTTCCCTTTCAGGGTAAAACCATTTCTCTCTTTGAGAAAAGTCTCAAAAGCTTTTTCTAGCTGGCTTCACCAGACTTTTTTATTTCTCACTTAATTTTAAAACTAGAGACAGGTTGGGAGCAGGACAAGGCCAAAACTTCCTCCAGGTTTTTCTCACCCCTAATTAAAGAGTAATCTAGGCAGTATTGTCAGTGAGGATTGGCTAATTGAGTTGTTTATTCCCTAAGGGAAGGGAAATTTGGAAACAATTTCCCTGGCTAAGGCCACTTAAGGCCCTGCCACTTTTAGGTTTAAAAAAAAAAAAACAGCTGTGTCAATTCAAATTAAGGAGAAAAGAGAAAAAAAATGTTTTATACTCACCTGATCTCGCAGCTGTGTTTTGAACTGCTGAGTTAGATGCTTAAAAGACTGACTTGAGGAGGTAATAAAGAGAGAAAGGAAAGGAAGGTTTCACAAAAATTTGAGGGTCCCGGTCACAACCTTCATGGATTAGCCAGATTGTAAGGGGTAAATTTAGGGGTTTTTTTTAACTGAATATAAATTCAGTTGGTCGCCAGGGATTAATTCAAATCCCAATAAAAATACTCGTCAGTTTGGGAATTTTATGGTGGTTTAATTAATATAGAGGGAAGGAATTATGAAGAAGAGGGAGAGAAAGAGGTATAAGAATTTTCTGGCCTAGCCTAAGCTAAGGGAAGTTCAGAGACCTCAGCCATGAGGCCTCCTGTGAGATGAGGGGCCTCCTAAGAGGATAGCATTTAGTAAAGGTAAAGGAAAAAAAGTAATTAGCCTAAACTCCAAGAGAGCTCAGGGAAGATCCCTCACCTGACCCATGCAAAGATGCCAAAATGTTGCCAGGAGCCAAACCGCTAGTCAAAGCAAATGACTCCGAGAGAGCTAGTCTCTGAGAGAGAGACCCGAGCTCAACTCCTCTGCCGCCCAAAGAGAACAGCAAGAAGAAGTGACGTGAAGATATAGACTTTTTTATATCACCTCCTGCATCTCACATGTACCAATGGTAGCTTAAGCTTGACTTAAGACAGCGCAGCAGGTCTGTCAGTTGTTTCTGATTTGTCATTTGCTAGCACATGGCTATCATAGGCCATCCTTCTCAACACTTAATACTTAAGAAGGGGTGTATACATTCCTGATTGCTAGACTAAGCAGGGTGGAGTAAATCTAAAATTCACACTAGATTATGAAGAAAGGATTAATTCTCCTTTGTTTACCTTTTCAATGAACTAGGTGGGAGAGCTTGCAAACCACGTAAGTGAATTCACACCCTCAGAAACTCAATCAGCTAGGACGAGTATTCCCCTCTCCAGAAGGTGAATTTTAGAAAATTTACACCCTGAAATAAGAACTTAAGCTTCAGAAGGTGAGAAATTGATCCCACAGACACTGCCCCCTAGGCAGTGCTAGACAATTTGGAACCTGTGACTGGTCCCTATGAAGAGGGGCAAGGACAAAAATTCATCATAAAAGTAAGCCCCAAATTCCCTCAGAGGCGATTGTCTTTGAGAAGATAGTCTGAAGAGATTGCCTTCTGGAGATAGTCTTCTAACTGGGGAAAGTCTTAAGAGAGAGACTTGCTGGAAACTGTAGCTTGGAATTCAGTTTCAACTTAAGACTGACTCTTGGACTACATCATCGGGTGAGTGAAAGGCTGACTCCTTTCCTAGTTTCCTAAGAGACTAGCTTCCATTTTGGAGGGGGCTCTGGGGTTCCTCACCACCAACCTTCCTGGTTGAGAGCTAATTAATCTCTGCCTGGATTAAGCAGACCCATAGTAAACATTTAAGTGGATAGGACAGATGACCTCTCTAACCTCTTCATATTTCTCTACTTTATTGTTTCCTCTCCATTATGTAAATATTTGTAAATAAATTTCTGACTCGAGATATAATATTGGCAACCATCTAATTTCATAAAATTATTGTACAACAATTAATTTTCACCTTTACAATACTGTAGGTAAAGAAATTTATAAAATTTATTATATAATGCCAATTGTTTCTATTAAATAGCAGAAAAAATAATTCTCCTTTAGCAAAACTTACCATACTTCTTCTAATATAGTCTATGGCTTTCTTCATGTCCATGCCTGACCAATTATTGAGCATATAGCAAATACAGGAAGCACAATAGACAAACCTCATGTCATTCTCACTACCTTCAGGTACAGCACAAAAACTGAAAGAAATAAAAGATTTTGTTCTTAGTAATGTATTGGTAATTACTACTTGCATCTTACTCCTCCTTTCATTAAAAAGGAATATTTTACTCCCTTTAAATAACAATATAGGGAGAGATTAGGTTTGGATCAACATCTCACACCCTACACCAAGAAAAACTCAGAATGGGTGAATGACCTGAATATAAAGAAGGAAACTATAAGCAAATTAGGTGAACACAGAATAGTACACTTCAGATCTTTGGGAAAGGAAAGACTTTAAAACCAACCAAGAGCTAGAAAAAAAATCACAAAATGTAAAATCAGTAAT
The DNA here is from genome assembly GCF_027887165.1 of Monodelphis domestica. NCBI lineage: Eukaryota > Metazoa > Chordata > Mammalia > Didelphimorphia > Didelphidae > Monodelphis > Monodelphis domestica. The sequence goes on from NC_077229.1 coordinate 537,438,289, forward strand.
TTTGATTACATCAAATTAAAGTTTTTGTACAAATAAAAGCAATGCAACAAATATTAGAAGGGAAGCAAAAAATTGGGAAACAATCTTTGTAACAAAAACTTCTGACAAAGGTCTAATTACTCAAATTTATAAAGAGCTAAACCAATTGTACCAAAAAATCAATCCATTCTCCAATTGATAAATGGGCATGGGACATGAATAGGCAATTTTCAGCTAAAGAAATCAAAAACTATTAATAAGCACATGAAACAGTGTTCTAAATCTCTTATAATCAGAGAAATGCAAATCAAAACAACTCTGAGGTATCACCTCACACCCAGCAGATTGACTAACATGACAGCAAAGGAAAGTAATGAATGCTGGAGGGGATGTGGCAAAGTCAGGACATTAATGCATTGCTGGTGGAGTTGTGAATTGATCCAACCATTCTGGAGGGCAATTTGGAACTATGCCCAAAGGGCACTAAATGACTGTCTCCCCTTTGATCCAGTCATACCACTGCTGGGTTTGTACCCCAAAGAGATAATAAGGAAAAAGACTTGTACAATAATATTCATAGCTGTACTCTTTGTGGTGGCCAAAAATTGGAAAATGAGGGGATGCCCTGCAATTGGGGAATGGCTGAACAAATTGTGGTATATGTTGGTGATGGAATACTATTGTGCTCAAAGGAATAATAAAGTGGAGGAATTCCATGGAGACTGGAACAACCTCCAGGAATTGATGCAGAATGAAAGGAGCAGAACCAGGAAACATTGTACACAGAGACTGAAACACTATGGTACAATCAAATGTAATGGACTTCTCCATTAGTGGCAATGTAGTTATCCTGAACAACTTGGAGGAATCTACGAGAAAAACCACTATCCACATTCAGAGGAAAAACTGTGGGAGTAGAAACACAGAAGAAAAACAACTGCTTGACTACATGGGTCAAGGGGATATGGCTGGGGAGGTAGACTCTAAATGAACATAGGAATGCAAACACCAACAACATGGAAATAGGTTCTGATCAAGGACACAAGTAATACCCAATGAAATTGAGTGTCAGCTGTGGGAAGGGTGGGTGGAGGGGAGGGAGGGAAATAATGTGATTATTGTAACCAAGGAATAATGTTTTAAATTGACTAAATAAATTAATTCAAAAATAAATAAATAACAATCTATTTAGTTTACACTATTGCCTTTGCTAAATTTACCAAATCTTTACTGAGCAATAACATCATTATTCCACATTATAGCACAAACTAGCCAAATACAACATTGAACAACATAAAATAATAATTTTATCATCACTGTTCTACATTACAACATAACCTAGGAAAAGAATACTAGACTTTTCAAGAGACCTAAAAGAACACTGTTACTTATTAATTGTATAATCAGGAGCAAATCCCTTATCCTTTTCAATTTGTTTTCACATCAACAAAATAGTACACTCCCATTGATAGGAAGCAGCACAGTATAAGGCTGGGGAGTCAGGAAGATCTAGGTCCAAATTCCACTTTGAATACGTAATAGCTGTATAAATAGAGGCCCTATTTAACAACCACCACTACTACTTGGATTTGTATTACTACTTAACAGTCTATTGTGCTATTTTATTATGACTCAGTTCCTATGTGGCTTTACTTGCTGCTACTTATACTATCTCCATTCTTAATACCACCTCTGAGGAACAGTTTTATCGGTTCCTATTCAATCCATGAATAGCTGTGGAATAATTTCAGTATTATAGAAGTAGTAATCATAAAAGAGTGGCATAGATATCAATGTTTTTATGGAATTGATAAGAAAATTGCTCTTGGAAAAATTACAGTAGAAAGGGTAATGAATACAGGTAAAATCACCTGAGGTGCTACAAAGTAAACTAGACCAATACCCCAGAATAAGATAAATGTCTCTCAGGTGTAACTACATAATCAGGAGGTTTTATGGGATATATTTTTGGGAGTATCTTAGATCTTGACTTCTCATTTATATACAAGCAATGGAATATATTAAGTTTAATAATTTAAAACGACTACATAATACAAGGGAAGACAAGATGTAAGCATGTAATATTTTCCATACTAACTATGGGCTACTTTGTCTTCTGTTATTTCTAAATTAATACCTATATTTGAATAAATATATTTTTCTATACAGAGAGAGATTACTCTAAAAGTTTCAAAGAAAACTCCTATCGCACACATTTATTAGTAGCAACAGCATTAGCTAATTTGCAAAAACATTCTTATTCTTTGCTTGGCTTTTTATCTTATTCTTGCCCACTTCATCTTGTCCTGCCAACAATCCTTAGTAATAGGTTTAAACAAATCGAAAGAATGAAGTTACTATCATTCTTCAATTTTGAACATTATGGAAATTCTGGCATATTTTTCTTTCATCAGAGAAGTCCTAAGAAGGGATACACTGAGTTGGAGGATAAAAAATTGAAGATTTTCTATTCAGCAAAAAATATATTATGAGAATACTATGTATAAGGAATTGTTAGGGCTAAGCAACCATAATCTGCTATCTATCACATAAGGATATTAATGCAGATTTATCATGAGTAGAAGTTATCAGTCAATAAATATTAAGTGCTTACTATGTTGCCAGGCACTGTGTTAAATGCTGGAAACAAAAAGAACATAGTACTAGTGCTGGTATACTAAAAGAGGCAAAAGATAGTCCCTGCCTTCAAGGAGTTCACAATCTAATGGGAAAAGACAATACACAAAAAAGAAGCTGAAAAATAGGAAGTTGGGGAAGGCAGTCAGAGAAGTCCTAAAGTAGTACAGCCAGGTGAGAAATGAGACATTCTGAGTTGAGCTCCTTCCTTAAATGGAAGTTTAGAGTTCATGCTGTCACTTTCAGTCAGCGTGTCAGTGATGAGGTAGGGTACCAAAGTCAGGTGCATGAAGTTTTTGATGCAGGATGATGGGAAATTTCACCATTAATGATTTCCCTGGGGCATGGTGAAAAAGTCAGAAAAGTTCCAAAGTAGTACAACTAGGCAAGAAATTAATATATGTAAATCAGTTATTCAAAAGTAGTTATAAAGCTTACTGAATTATCTATACTCTCCCACCCAAACATCTTTATCTTAAAAAATGATTGGCTGGGAATGGGTTATGCTCTGTGACTATGGAACAAGAGACCTGACAGAGCCATAAAGACACTTTGGGCCAACTGAGGAAAAGCAGCAAAAAAGACAGGCCTGAACACTTTGGCAAGGCCATGTTTCTAGAGAACCACAGCCCTTTGTTAGGAGCCAAGGTTAACTCCAAGATAATAAGTTAAGTCATTCCTCAAAGGGGCCCCAGTAGTCTGGCCAGACTCCTCAGACAAGCAATACCTGCAAGGCTTTGCACTATTTTAGGCAAAAGACCTAAAAAGCTGTATCTTCATAGAGACATGTATACAAAAGCTAAAAACCTTTGTATTCTGTGTATGACCAAATTTGTACCTGCTGTTACCCTCTCCTCACTCCATTGGCTCATTCTGATATAACGCTTATGAGTCCTGATTGGCTTTCAATGATGTGATGCTTTTGTAAAATCACATATATATTGGACCTATATGCTCAATAAAATTGAAAACTGTTGCTTGAAGGCCTCGTTATCTCCTCAAGTCCATATATTCGGAATCTTGTTCATTCTACTGTCTGTCTTTGTTTCTCTGTTGTGTCTGTCTTCTTTGGTTTCTCTGGGCTAGATCTTGGAGAAGCCAGCCATTTTGTCCCTTTGGGCTGACTTATCAGTAGCAGCCCACAACAAAGGCTCTTGAGTGTTATTGGGGCACATAAGACCTTGGCCTCATTAACAATAGTATAACTTGCCTAGGCTGAAACTGAAATCTTAGAATTTACTCTCTCCCTCCAACAAACTGAGGAGTAATATTGAGTAGAAAACCTTTCCTAATGCCCTCCCAAACTACCTCATATTTAAGTAATTTGCTTACATTTGTATTTATTCACTTCCATTTTTTTGCTATACACAATTGTTTCCCCCCATTCAAATATAAGTTTCTACTGAGTAAGGATTCTTCATTCTTTGTACTCAGGTCTTAACACAGTGCCTGAGATATAGTAGGTACTTAATAAATGTTTATTTCTATGGAATATTTTTCATATAAAATAAGAATGTGTTTGCAAATAAACTATCTACTGTGAACTCAACTCTATATGAGATGCTAAGAGGCACCTAAGGCTTTCCTTTTCTTCCTCTATTACTCTGTGATCTCATCAGCTTCTATGGATTTAATTAATATCTCCATGCTGATGATTTTCAAATCTACCAATCCTGAAATGGCTGACCTCCAATCTCACATGTCCAGACATCTGAACTAGCTGTATAGATATCTTAAACTCAACATATCCAAAACTGAAATCACTTTCTCTCCCCCTAAAGCTCTCCCTCTACCTCCTACTTTTCTTATTACTATAGAGGGCAACACCATCCTTCCAAATCCTTCAAGCTCACAAATTAGGAGTCATTTTATAGTCTTCACAATCTCTCACCCCTCATATTCAATTTATTGCCAAGGCCTGTTGACTTCACCTTTGTAACATCTCTCAAATATGCCCCCTTTTCTCCTCTGACATTCCTACCACCTTGGTACAGGACTTCATCACCTCACACTTGGACTACTACAATAGCCTGCTGGTGAGCCAGCCTACCTCGAGTCTTTCCCCTCTCCAAGCTACCCTATTCCCATTCAGACACCAAAGTGATTTTCTTCACCCCACTCAAAAAACTCCAGTGGCTCCCTATAGCATCCAGAATTCAAAGTTTAAAACTCCTGTTTGGGATTCAAAGCTCTTTATAACCTGATCACTTCCTACCTTTCCAGATTTCTTACACTTTAATCTTCATTGAATACTCTTTATTCCAGTGACAGTGGTCTCCTGGCTATTCCATGAACAAGACTCTTCACCTCTTGACTCTAGGCATTTTCTTTGTCTGCCTGCAATACCTGGAATGCTCTCCCTCCGCATCTCACTTGCTGGCTACCCTGGCTTCCTTTAAGTCTCAACAAAAATCCCATCTTCTACAAGAAGTCTTTCCAAATTCCTCTTAATTCCAGAACCTATCCTATTTTCCTTTTTATTTTTTTTATTTATCCTGTAATACAGCTTGTTTGTACATAGTTGTTTATTGTTTCCTCCATTAGACTATAAGCTCCTTAAAGGTAGGAACTGTCTTGTGCCTCTTTTTAGATACCTACAACTAGCAAAATGCCTGAAACACTGTAAATGTTCACACAAAGAAAGAGTTTAACAAATATTTATTTGACTGACTTGCTTTTTAAGAATCAGTGAGTAATTTATATGCTTTTTGACCTGTTAGTTCATGAATATATTAAAGTTTTTTGATAACTATAATTCAAAATTATTGGTTTCCTTAATATCCCTATTTATTTTATTAAAAAATATTCTAAGAAGGGGTCTGCAGACTTTACCACTAGGGTTCCATGACACAAAAAAGGTTAAGAAACCCTCCCTGTACCAGATAAAATTGGATAATTTTCTTGTACTATTAACATGAAAAGACTCTATCCTAAATAACTAGAGATTAATTTAAAAAAATACACATTAAAACAACTCTAAGGTTTCACCATATACCCCAATTGCCCCAAGATAGCAATTTGGTAAAACATGCAATAATCAATGTCCAAGGGACTCTGCAAAGATAGGCACATTCATTAATACATTTTGTGAACTGTGAATGAACTCTTCTACAAAAGAATTTGGAACTACGATACAAAAAGGACTAAATACCATAACTGGGCTTAAGGAGGACAAAGATAAAGGTAAAGGTCCTATTCGCTCTAAAATATTTATAGCTATACATTTTTATGGCAGGAAAAAAACTGAAAACAAAGTAGATGCTAACCAATTTGGGAATAGATGGATTGTTATATAAACTTAATGGACTATTATGGTGCCATAAAAGATAAAAAATGAGGAATTCACAAAAATTTGGCAAGACATATATAAAGAATTACAAAGCAAAATAAGCACAATGACCACAGTAACATAAAAGACAAACAACACTCAAACTGCAAATTGGACTAACCATTCTGGAAAGGAATTTGGAACTAGATCTACAAAGTCACTATTCTGACTATACTCCTTGATCCAGAAATACTACTATTGGCCCATTCCTCAGAGATCAAAATTGAAAAAACAAAAACAAAAAGAAGCACAGGTACAAAAATATTTATAGTAGTTCTTTTTACAGTAGTCCCAAACTGTAAGCTAAGGGGATACCCACCTCTTGGGGAATAGTTAAGTTAATTTAAATATAATAAAATACTACTGATCCATAATAAATACAAAATGGACAGTCAAAGAGTAAACTGGGAAAATCTTTTTGAATTGAAGTAGAACAACTTACATAAGGACAATATTAAAAAAAATTTTTTTTGAAAGTCTATAGAGCTTTGCTATAACAATGATAAACCATGATGATGAGAGGGCTGAAGATGAAGCACAAAACCCTAACAGAGAGGTGAAGGGCTTAAAATAAAGAATGAGACAAGCATTCTTGGATATGGTCAATGTGGTCATTTGTTTTGCTAGAATATGCATATGACAGTTTTATTTTTATTTTTTAATGGAGGGAGATGGAAAGTGGCATAAAAAAATGCATTATCATATTTTTTAAAAGGAAAACAATACTAAAAACATTCTAACTCAAACCGACAGAGCAACCAATTTCAATCTCAGAGGATTGATGAAAATATCCCTCTTCTTAAGACATAAATGGCTAAAATGTTGGTTTACATGGTTTAACTATATTTCTTATATGGTTATATATATTAACTATATAGTCTCTCTCTCTCTCTCTCTCTCTCTCCATATATATATATATATATATATATAAAAAACAGGGTAAAAATGATGAAAAATAGAAATATAAAAAGTTTTATGGAAAGAATGCATTTAAAACATATTTGAACAACATTTGGAAATAGAGAAATGAAAACCAAATGTTTTCCCATGACATTTTAAAATGAAAAGAAATTATTAAATTGGAATTTGAATGTCCAAAGCCATTGGAGAACCATTTCATGGAATTCTAGTACCTTCATTTCCTCTACTGTAGATGGTAATTAAAGATTCTTGAGAAATGATTTCAGGGAAGGTAGGAACAATTAAGTTCCCATCCAAAGTCCTGTGAAAGAGAATTCTTTACTCTATTATCTATCCTGAGTTAACACTAACTTAAGTACCTCACTAGATTGTGGAGACAGGATTAACTCTCCTTTGACTACCTTTTGATTGAATCAACACAAGCTTGAACTAGGTGGAAGAGCTTGCAAACCACTTAGTAAATTCATGCCCTATTTAGTGCTAGGTGAGAAGACAGCAAGATACTTGGAAGAGCTCCACCCGTTTTTAAATCAGTCAGAAATCTGTAAGAGTTCAAGACCTCAGAAACTGTTCAATCAGGAAACTGAAAACCCTAGGCAGTGCTAGACAATTTTGGAAACTGTGACTGGCCCTTCTGAAGAGGAGCAGGGACAAGGAGTCACCATAAAAGCAAGCCCTGAACTTACTCTGGGAGATGGTCTTTGAGAACATAGCCTAAAGAAATTGTCTTCTGGAGATAATCTTCTAACTGGGGAGAATCTTCAGAGTGAGCTTGCTAGTGTAAACCTCAAATTTCCTTAGACTTATAATTGTTGAAAATTTCACCATTGGGATATTTCATACTTGGAAAATTTCTTACTGATAGTCTATTGGAATGGGAACTCCATTGGCATGGGAGGTTCCTTCTCTTCCCTTCTTAAGATTACTTTAGGACAGAAACCCTTTGCTGAACAATGGAAAGGACTTTGACCTATGCTTAAGCATAGAACAGGAATTTCTTTGAGTCTTGATTGATTTAGAATTGATACAATGGAGATACTTGGAATAAATCTCCACCCTATTCAGTCCTAATAGGATTGAGTAAGGGCTGCAGCCTAGATCAAAATTTAATTATTCCAATCTCTACCATACTCAAGTTAACAGGATTTAGAAAGGGCTGGAACAAAGGAGTATAGATTTAATCATTTGAAAATATGACCTTCAACAGACATGTGCAAAAGCCAGAAACCTCTGGGCGGTCCTGGGTTAAGGGAGAGCCTCCATTGACAGGGAAATTGATGAAGAGTGATTGGTAGATGTGAGGACTGAGGGGAGGCAACTTGGATGGTTTCCTTAAAGATAGGAGGGTCTGGAGACTCGAGGAGGGATTGAGTTTTTGGTCTGTGTGGTTGCTGGGCTCTGAGGAAGCTTGCTCTGAAGGAAGCTGAAGGTGGGGGCCTCTGAGACTGTTTCTCCATTTTGGACACGTGAGTGAAAGGGACTGATCTCTTTTCTTTGCCCCAGCTATCTAAGGGCTTGGGCCTTTTGGCCCAGCCTAAACAGAAGGGGTATTTAAGCCCTATTCCCTTCTCTCCCCTTTCTCTCTCTATATATATCTCTAATTCCTTTCTTGCTGCTATTGTAATTAAACTCCAAAAAAGGCTGACGGCTGACTTGAGTTTTTCATTTAGGAATTACATAGCTGATTCCTTGGCGACCTTAAATTAATATATATCAGTCTTTTAAAGTGATTCCCTTGTAACACTAGAGACTGCGGCTTGGATCATGGGCTTGGAGCTCAGCTTCAACTTAAGACTCATTACTCCTGAACTACTTCTTTGGGTGAGTGAAAGGCTGACTACTTTCCTAGTTTCCTAAGAGACTAGCTTCCATTTTGGAGGAGGCTCTGGGGTTACTCAATACCAGCCTTCCTGGTTGAGATAGGATAGACAACTTCTCTATCCCCCTCACATTTCTTTTTATTGCTTTCTCTTCATTTGTAAATAAATTTCTGACTTATGATATGATAAATATTGGCAACCACATAATTTCATAAAATTATTATCCCATTTTGATCCTAACAGTCCCCACCCTAGGACCCAATAGGTAATTAGGAAATCCTCAAGAGCAAGATGGCCTAAAAACAATGCTTTCTTTAAAAAAAAAGTCATTTAACTACTCCACTTTAATTTCTTCACCTATAAGAGGGTTTGATTAGATTAAACCTATGGTTGTTTGTAGTTTGAAAAAGTATAATATATTAGTCACAAAAGGCTTTCTTTATTTGGGAATAGCCTGTGGATAGTCAAATCTTAGAACTGTTTTCTGCAGAAAGTAAATGAAACCGTCAGAGTTTTTGCTATCAAATCGGTCTTGATAATACTATCAAAACCTTAATTCTATAACATACCAATCAATCTAATTTACTCCCCCCTTTCTACTTAAAGAAAGTTCTAGAATACATTATAGTATGTTTAAATTCATACTACTGTAATTTATTTCTGTATTTAGGTTTACTTTTTCCTACTTCACTACTAGATGTCTTTACTATACTGGTTTCCCTAGCATTTTAATAATAATAATAATAATAATTTTAGCATTTACAAAATGCTTTATGGTTTACAAAGCACTGTGTTTGCTGTATTCTCTAAAAATTGTTTATTTGTATTTTATACAAAATTTTATACTACTATCCACAGTAGACTCTTAATAAATGCCTGACATGCCAATAAGAAATTATCCACATATTTTCGTTCTGAAGAAAAATATGATTTATTTAGGTACTATTCTCTCTTGTTTGGACTAACAAGAAGACTTATTACTAATTATTACCACTAAGAGAATCAACATTTTGAATCATGAAAGGAATTAAAGAGTTAATTTTCTTTATTAGGAATTCAAGCATAGCTTGTCATTCATACCAACCTTTAGTTGGCTCAAATGAGTTTATAATGCTAAAAAAGGTTTGTTATGCTCGCTATTTCAGTTTTGTTCAAATTTGTTCAAATCAAGTAACTTATCTTTAAAACTGACAAAGAATTCATCATACCTTCCATCTTCCAGCTGAAGCGCTCTCAATCCTGCTAAGCAGGCTTCTTTATTTACTCTGCTTAAATCATCTCCAAGAATAACTAAGCATGAGAGTCCGGTATAAGTCATTGCTATATGTCCACTGTCATAAGGATGAGCTATGCCAAGATCCTAAATTTAAGATAATACAATAATAATTAGGAAATTGGTTGTCATGTATCAATAAACAATTCAAAGTAAGATAGCTAGTTAATAATCACATTAAATTTAACTTGCTAATACTTTATAGGTAAAATGCATCTTATGGGAAATCTAAGAAAAACCATAATTCTCTCATTCAAACAATAGCAATTACATGTATTCCAATATAAATTTTAAATTTATTCTGCTTAAAGTTCAATTATATTTCCTGTGATTCATTAGAATAAGAATTTATTAAAACTATAGTTAAATTGGGTTCTTTTTCTTCTGAATGAAAATGACTATACAATTAACTATTTTTTTCTAAATTTCTAATTCTAAATTTCTAAATGTTTCTAAAGTAACAAGTATTTATTCTATGAAAATCTAGTCCCTTATAATTTAATAACCTGGAAATGAGAAAAGTATTTATTCAGTATCATATGCTCCATTTACCAATTAATTTAATAATTAATGTCTGATTCCATTAAGTAATCAGATACAACACAAAGGAACAGAATAAACTGGGTTTTTTTATGTTTTTTTTATTTTTTTTTATTTTAGACAATTTGCCAAAGTATCAGCTGAATCCTGTCCCCTTAAAGTCTTAAAAGCAAAAGGCTAAAAAAGCCCAGACAAAACCATCTATTGAGGAAAAGCCATCTCTACTTTTCAATTAAGAACTGGGGAAAAAAACTCCTGGGAAAATCAGAAATAAATCTTCAATAATGTAAGTTTATGGGGCAGCTGGATGGCTCAGTGGACAGTAAGCCAGACCTAGAGATCAGAGATCTTGGCTTCAAATATGATCTCAGATACCTTTCTAGTTAATGACCCTAGGAGCAAGTCACTTAACCCCAATTTCCTAGCCTTTACAACTATTCTTCCTTGGAACCAATTTAGTACTGATTCTAAGACAGAAGGCATGGATTTTGAAAAAAAGAAGAAAAGCTGTCTGCATCAACATCTTAGATCATATCCCACAATAAGTTCCAAATGGATATTTTATCTAGATAAAAGACCATAAAATAAGGAAATTACAGGAAAATATAAGGCTATACCTTGCATAACTATAGCTGAAGGGAGAATTCTGAACAAGAGACAGATAGCAAGATGAGCCAAATGAGTATATAATTTAGATATAAAGACTGACATAAACAAATGAGAAGAATATAGAAGAAACTGCCTGGCAGATCTAAGGATAGGGAAAGTTCACAAACAAAAGAAAAGATGGAGAGGTTTACCAGGGGTGGGGAGCAAAAGGGGAGGGTGCTTCCAGTTACATAAAATTAAAAAGTTTTTGCCCAAGCAAAACCAATGTAGCTAAAATTAGAAGTGAGAAATAAAAGACAAATAAATGGCTGGTACTTAATAAATGTTTTTATTGATTGTAGCAAGTTTCTCTGATAAAAGTCTAATTTCTAAGATATAAAGGGAAGTAAATCAAATTTACAAGAATAAGCATAATTCTTCAAATGATAAATGTTCAAAGGATATGCAAAGGCAGATATCTGAGGAAGAAATTAATGATAACTAGAGAAATACAAATTTAAAAAATTTTGAAGTACCAATTTTCATCCATCAGATTGGCTAGTTAACAAAAAATGAAAATCACAAGTAGTAGCCATTCTGGAAAGCAATTTGGAACTAAGCTCAAAAAGTTTAAAAACTGTGCATACCCTCTGACTCATTGATACCAATAGAAGGTCTATATCCCAAAGCTATTGAAGAAAAAGAATACATAGGCTACTACATACAAAAATATTTATAGCACCTCTTCATGAGAGCAAACAATTGGTAACTGCCAGGTTGCCCATCAATTGGGAAACAATTGAACAAATTATGGAATATGAATGTGACAGAATACAATTGTGCTAATTATGAACTAATGCAAAGTAAAGTGAGCAGGGCAAGGAGAACAATTTATATGATAACAGCAATATAAAAGTAAAGACAAACAACTGGATCAACACAACAATCACCCATAGCTCCAAAGGACTCAAATATGAAATTATGGGTAGAGAATAAGAATGAACTCAAATGCAGCATGAGGAATTTTTTTTACTTGACTAATGAAGGAATTTATTTTGCACAACTATATATATTATTAATGGATTTTATGGGGTGGAGAAGGAAAGAGAATTCAAACCAAAAATAAAATAAAGTTGAAAAACAAAATTAGGTGATCAGAATAAAAGGTATAATTTCAATTATATAAAATTGAAAAACTTACACAAATCAAATCAGTGCTACTAGAATTAGAAATAACACAATAAAATGGGGGAAATCACTGCACCTAATGTCTAATAAAAACCTTGATATTTGAGTCTTATTGTAACAAATATATGACAAAAGTAAGGTCACAAATAGGCATTTTTCAAAAGAAGCTATCAGCAACCACATAAAAGAATATTCTGAATCACTAATAAAAGGAATGAAAAGTAAGATAACTGAAGTTTCATTCACCTCATACCCTAACTGGAAAAATAAACCAAGATGAAAACTGAAAATGTAGGAAAACATATGTATTAATTAATGCACTGCTGGAGGTACAGGTCATTGGCCCAGTTGTTCTGCAAAGCCATTTGGAATTTTACTAAAGATGCAACTAAAACTGTACTGTTATCCTCGTTAGTATATGACTACAATGCAAAAGTAACTCAGTAGATAAAGCTCTAGACCTGGGATCAGAAAGATTAGAAAGACCTGGGTTTAAATCTGGTCTCAAGACACTAGGTGATTCTAAGCAAATCATTTAATTTCTGTTTACCTTAATCTACTCGAGAAGGAAATGGCAAACCACTCCAGTATCTTTGCATTAAAATTCCATCAACCAAAGGGTCACAGAATCAGACACAAATGAACAAAACTAGACATAAACCAAGGAGGTTAAAAAAAGGAGGGTGGGGGTAGTTCCCATGACAATACAAAAATATTTCTGGTACTTTTTGGAGTAGCAAAGAACTAGAAGCAAAACTTGTAACCTAGAAACAATAAGTGAATATTTTCTGTGGTACATGAAGGTAATGAAATATTACTGAATGAAATACTACATCATCATAAATGACTACAGCTAAGTCCCAATTAGTACAAATAATGAATCACATGAAGTAGTTGCACTATTTATGGCAACTGATTCCAGCCCAATGGAATATGCAGTGCAATTTGATACGGCCAATTTATTGATTTATTTTTGTTAACTTCTTGTTTATTACAAGGGTGGGGAGGAGAATAACTAGAATAACTAGAAAGCAACATGATAGAGACAACTCTATTATTTGCAAGCCTTATTTTTCACAGAAAACTGGTTCAGTTGATATGGAAATAAAGCATGCCAAAATTAAGCAAGAATAAGTTTGGTAGAAATCACCACATTGTATTATTACACTGTTTCAAATGAGCCACCCAAATCATTTTAGGAGAGCTTCTATCTCATGAAGTCTATATTCAGCTTTTAATTTTGACTTTTGAAACTAGATTATAAGCCCATCTCGTGAGTTGATGCATCTAGGTGAAATTCAACAAGTTTCCTTTGAAAAATATTGAAATGAGTTGTTAATGTAGTATATACAATACTGGTAGCTCATATCTTTTTCCTAGTTGTCTTTTTTGACTTAAAATTATAAGAAGTTACTAGAATAAAAATCAGGAACACCTTAACTTCTTATTTTCTTTAAAGCCATAATTGAGAGAAACCTTAGGATATGGCAGACTCATAGTACCTTACAAAAACCCTTTGTTATAGGGGAAATATGCCCAGAATGAAGTAGGAGCATCTGAGAACATAAAAGGAAATCAAAACAATTATAGCAGTTGCTCTACGACAGGGGTCTCCAAACTGAGGCCCCCTGAGGCCATTTATCCAGCCCCCACTGCAATTTCAGAAAGGGCACCTCTCTCATTGGTGGTCAATGAGAGGAGCACTGTATGTGGTGGAGCCACGAAGCGCAATGTCGCTCACATACAGTACTTCTGGTGACATAATCCTTTATGTGGCACCTTGTTCCGAGATTATGTGGCTGCACAATGGAAGATGTCAGCATGGTGGGTGGTGATCTGGGGGAGGGGATGCCACGCTGTGTATACTGCTGCCTGGTATAGTGGTGGCAGTCATGGGCCTGTGCAAGGTGTGACAGGCCCATCCCAGCCAGTGCTGCAGCCTCCACTATCCCAGACAGTGGTACACAGATTTGTTCATAGTTTTTTTTATAGTCCGGCCCTCCAATGGTCTGAGGGACAGTGAACTGGTCCCCTGTGTAAAAAGTCTGGGGACCCTTGCTCTACGATAGCCATAAAGGGATGATTGAATAGTTATTAACTTTCAAATTCCTCTTGTATTATCCTGTAATGCAAAACCAAAAACATTGGTTTTGTTCTTTTTCTTTTATTTCTGTCTTATCCCCAAATTATTGTAATTTCCCTGTAGAAGTTGCAATATTGTATGTACCTCTAGTTAAAGATCTTTAGATTTGGTTGTGTGTACTGATTCCATGGGGAAACTAGGCATAAAACTCTGAGAGGTTTCTACAAGCTCATTTTCCACTGAAATCACAGAAGGGATTGTATAATTTTAATTTTGTACTCCAGGACTCAATTTCCCAGAATCTCACTTTCATTCTCACATTATGTCCTTAAGTTTTGGAGATAAGTTTCTGTAACTCCGCCCTCTCTCTCTGCTCTCCAGCGAACGTAGTTGGGAAAACTTCTCTTTACTTAGGTTTTTTTATGATTATTAATAAATCTTATAAAACATAATACTTGGAGTTATTGGATATCAATTTTAATCTTACACTCTATAATCTGATCCCATCTAGACGCCTAAAATATTACCCAAAATGACTTGACACTGTTTCCCTTACTCTTCTTCCTATAACTGAACAGTTATTTAGACATGTAAAAAATCATTGTTTACAAAAACACTGATAGAGAATTTTTTTTTCACTAAATAGCAGAAAGGGTAAATAACCACTCTCTATAAGTACTGTTAACTAATAATATCTTTGCTGGATTGTATTTACAAGGGAATAAGGAACAAAAGAAAAATCAGAAATAACCAGGTTCCAATGCGTTCCAGAAAATAATTCAGCTTTTATTGTATTAATATAACATATTAATAGATATAATCTGGTTCTAGCTAGCAAAGGATAGTTTTACAAGTTTCTCAACTTTCTTTGCACCATGTACTACTGTCCCTTTTTATCCCCCCAGCACAAAGCTAAACTAACCTTAGATGGATTGAATGGAATACCCAGGTATGAAGAGCCTCGGAAACCACAGCGATTTAAATTTGATCCTAGAAAGTAAACATACACATTTACTTAAATTAAAATGAAAACCTTATTTTTGCTAAGTAGCAAAATACAGTGAAATATGCAATCAGGGAAAAAATAGCTATCAAATGAGATGTATATGGATAGATACTTATATAATTTTTTTGTCTTACAGCTTCCATTTCAGTGGCATAGGGAAGTTCTGCAAATCCCTCATATCAATGCAGATCATCAACTACTACTTAAGAGACTTGGAGAGTTGCCACAGGCACTTAGATGTTAAATGTCTTGCCCAAAGATACATAACCAGTCAGTATATATCAGATGTGATAACCAAATAAAGTCTTAACTCTTAAGCTGGTTCTTTAGTCACCAAAACATGCTGGTCTGACATCTTTACAGATACTTTCAGAAAACATATATTCTTTTCATTTAAGCTTTTCTAATGTGAGGTTAGTATTAGCCATACAGTCCCTAGAAAAGTTGGAGAGCCCTCAGAGGAAGGCAATCATAATAGTGAAAGGCCTTGGGGCCATGCTATATGAGAACTGTAAAAGAAAGTAGAAATATTGAACTTTGAATAGAGAAACTCTGGAGGGAAGAACAGTAATTGTCTTCAAGTATCTGAAGGAGTAGTATATAGAAGACTGATGAGACTTCTCTTCCTTGGCCCCAAGGGCAAAACTAGGTGATAGTTACATCTTTTTCTAACAATAAGAGCTGTCTAAAAATAGAATGAGATGACTTTAGAGGCACTGGGTTCCCTTCTCACTAGAAGTCTATATGGTAAAGATGCATGATTACTTGTCTGGCAAGTTAAGAGGTTAAGAGGCTCAGGTATGAATTGGCCTTTGAAATCCTTTTTAACTCTGATATTTTGTGAAGTTGACAGTTAAAAACTAACATGCTTAACATAAAATACTCAACCTTATATATTCACTCATTAAAATTTCTATTAAAAATGTCATAAACATCACCCAGAAGTGAGAACTTTATTATTAACCTGTGTTAAAAGAGAAGATAGAAGGGACGGCTATAGCACAAAGAAACAAATTGGCAAGTGAGAAGAGAAAATTCAGAAGGGTCTATATATTGTTTTTAAAATAAGATAACATGAAATTTGGCTTTCCAGCTACGCTGGTTGGCATATTCACCCACACTGTGAAATCAAAGAATTCAGATTAAATCCAAATTAGCATTTTTCCTAAGATACTTTCCTCTCCCCATACCCTGAAAAGTTTTTCCTGGCAAATAATGTTTTATTATTGCCCAAATTTCTTCTTTAAAAGAAAGTTAACATTTTCTTAGGCTCTCTTCTTTGCCTGGGAATTTTACAAAAATACCTGTTAGTCCTTGTCAGGCCATTCATTTTCTTTTCTGTTCTGCTTTTCCTCATTTTGTTCCATGCCTCTGTATGATTAATTTTTAGTTTAACTAAAGAGTTTTTTTAAACTGATTCCAACTAAATATTGGCATTCATAAGTTCCAAGTAAATAGATTCTTCTAGTTTCATTACCCAGACACCTGTCAAAACATGTTTAGTAGCAATAAAAGATTTCATTTCATCAAATACCTTGGTAATGTAGGAAATAGAATACTGGAATTGGGGGCTCAGGAAGACATAAATTCAAAGCCTGCTTCACAGATGTACTTAGCTGAGTGACCCTATTAAGTCATGTCTCAGCCTCAGTTTCCTCACCTGTAAAAATGAATAAAAACAGTACCCACCTACCTCAAAGGGTTGTTTGAGGGATCTGACTATATGTAAGGCATAATATATGCAAAACCTAAAATGCTACATAAATGTTAATTATCATGACAGTGTTCACTCAATTAAAACATTTTTATATATCTACTTACATCAAAAAACTCAGCTATAGAAAAGAAGGAAAAGAGGAAATAAAGAAAAAATTTTTTTAAAAAAGGAAATCTCTGTCCTGAGAAATTTTTGCAATTTTTAACAGAGTTCACATTTTACTTAAAATTTTCCCAAAGAGAGATTAATTCCATTCAATTGAACTCAACAAGTATTTATTAAATTTCTGATATTTGCAAAATCTGACATTAAAAAACAAAAAGTTATTTAAAGGAATTTTGTATATTCTCCTGCGAATAAGGATTGTTCTTAATGTATGTATGGTCTGGGACATAATAAGCATTATGTATTAGCTATTGTGAAACACAATCCCTTCTAATGCTATCATCAAGGATGCAACATTACAAAAATTTTAAAAAGCAGTAAAGAATGTCATCAAAGAAATCTAAGATTGGAAAGGCAGACTGCATCATGTGATTAGAATGAGGTAGTGTCATTTGAAAAGCCATGTAACATAAGAGATAGATTCCCTGATATGAGTTCATAGAAGACAATTTTAATACTAGATGGGAAAGCATAAATGTGATGTGACCTTTATCAATGAAGAGACTACCTCACAACAATGAGATCACAGATCCACTTGACCTTAAGCAAAACACTATGATAGGTAGGCCAGGTAGGGTTAATATAAATCTTATGAAAAACAATGGGATTTACTCCAATTTAAAATGCCAATTTAATCATAACAATACAACAGTTTTACTCTTCAGAAATTTAACTGTTCAAATACCTAGAAAAGTGGAAAATGGCCTTTATTTTTCTTTTTTTCTTTATATCTGGTGAAGAGGACTGGTATGTTAATCATTACTGCAAACTACACAAGTTCAAGGAAATTATCTCCCAACTTAAGTACAAGGGTACCATCTACTATTCCAGTTGAAGTCATTACAGAAAAATTCAATCAGGTTACTCCAGATTAAAATTTTACTGTTAGCCATTAGGCAAGTCATTTAACTCTATTAACCTTACTTAACCTCTTCAAGCAGCTCTAGAATACTGCTTTTACTCTTTGGAATTGAGTTGTATTGCATGTAATTAGAATTGAGAGTTATCTTCATCAATAATACCACAAGTCTGAACCAAAAAATAAAAACAAATTAAAGTACTGGTCAAAATAATTCTTTTCAGCCTTGTGCACTTGCTTGATTTCTAACTTTTTTTAAGTGGCTTTCATTAAGCAAAATCATACAATTTTTAATAGTGTTCTGAGTACAGTTATTCAATGCATGTCAGGCAGTCACTATCAATACTTTTCATAAGAACCTATTTTTATGTTAAAATCAACAAAAAGCACTGTAATTACTTAATGGACTTTCTTAATATTTTAATAGTATCTAACAAGAGCTGCCACATTTTCAAGTAAAATTAGGGTAATATGAAGATGTCCATTATCACTATTATTACTGGATATAATTCTAGAAATCCAAGTTATAACAATAAATCAAGATTAACTGATAAAATAAGTATAGACAAAAAGGAAATATAGCTTTTTGAAGATAAAATGGTTTACTAAAAGGACCTAGAGATTCTAGCAAAAATTAACAAAACCAATTAATAACTTCACTAAGTAATAGAACAAAAACAATACCCACAAAAACCATTATCCTTTCTGTATATTACCAACAAAATTCATATTAAAAAAAAATTCTATTCAGAAAATATAAAGTAACTAGTCCACTTACCAAGCTACAATAGGAATTATATGGTAACTTCAAAGCACTCTTTATAGAAATAACAATTTAAGTAACTGAAGGTAGTAATTGCTTATAGTTGAGCTTTGCCAATATAATAAAAATAATAATATCTATTAAAATATCTCTTGGTCTCAATTCCTTCATCTGTAAACGAAAAGATCTCCAAATGTCTTCCGATTTCAAATTCTATAAATTTAAATTCTATATTATTATATGCATGTGATTACAAAGAAAGGAGGAAGGGAAGAAAAAGATACCTGAAAAGTTACTAATAACTTCTTTACTATTAAATATTTTCATTCATCTTTTAGCTAACTCTAAGCTTGGCTGATTTTTCCATATTTCAATATGCAAGAGAATTCAGAGTACTCCTAAATATCTTCTCTACTTTTTCCTTCCCACAAGCCTACTTATGTTCCCTAAGACCATTCTCTATGTCACAAAGGAATGTCAACTTACAACTCCTGTCCAAAAATTCTGGGACAAGTCAATGAGGGAACAAGCTCTGGATGGTTAGAATTTAGATTAAGGCTCAATTGCACAGCTAAAAGGTTGATAAAGCATAATATTATTTTAGATATTTGACGTTTTTCATATTAAGGAAGGTTTCATTTATTCCAATATCTTCTAATGTTTGTATCAAGAATGGGTATTGATTTTGTAAAATGCTTTTTCTGCATCTACTGAAATAATCATGGTTTCTATTGGTTTTATTACTGATATGGTCAATTATGCTGCTACTGAATCATTCCTGGTATAAAATCTACCTGGTCAAAATGTATAATTCCTCTGATATGTGTAATTAGAATATGTTACCCTAAAAAGCTACAATTCCCAGCACTCCACTTTCCTCACCTTAGTGCCAACTTAGGGAGGATATAAATTTGGTGTAGCCCTACCTCTCGCTCTCTCGTCTTCCTATGGGGGCTTTGGTGGAGTATAATTCTTGGAGTGTTGGAAATTAATTTAAATCTTACAGATATAATGCTATAATCTCCTTGTAAGTGTTTTTTTCATTGTGGAGATTGGTCTATAGTTTTATAGTCCCGGTTTTAGCTTTGTGTTTAGGTATCAGTCCCATATGTGTGTCATAAAAAGAGCTGGAATGGATTCCCTCTTCCCCTATTTTTCCAAACAGTTTACACAGTACTGGAGTTAGATGTTCTTTGAATGTTTGATAGAGTTTACTTGTGAATCTATCCAAACCTGGCTCCTTTTTTCAATTTCTTTATCTGTGATCAGATTAAGTGTTCTATTTCCTCTTTTATTAATCTGGGTGGTTTATATTTTTTTAACAATCCATCTATTTCACTTAGATTGTTAGATTTATTGGCAAATTGTTGAGTAATATTACTTCCAATAACTGCTTTAATTTTCTTCTTCAGTGGTTTCAATTTCATTTCACTTTCATTTTTGATACTGTTAATTTGGTTTTCTTCTTTCTTTTTTAAAAATCAAGTTAACCAATAGTTTGCTTATTTTATTTATTTCTTCATAAAACCAACTACTTGTCTTATTTATTAGTTCTTTGGTTTTCTTACTTTCAATTTTATTAATCTTTCCCTTGAATTTCAGGATTTTCAACTTGGTGTTTAATTGGGAATTTTTAATTTGTTCATTTTCTATTTTTTTTAAGTTGCATTCCCAATTCATAATCTGGTCTTTGTCTATTTTACTGATTTAGAGAGATGAATTTTCCCCTAAATACTGCTTTCGCTACACTCCATAATGTGTTTTCAATGTATTGTTTCCTGTCTTTTTTTTTTAATGAAATTGTTAATTGTTTCTCTATATTATTTTTTTTTTAATCCTTACCTTCTGTCTTGGAACCAATTGGTTCCAAGGCAGAAGAGTGGTAAGGGCTAGGCAATGGGGGTCAAATGACTTGCCCTAGGTCACACAGCTGAGAAGTGTCTGTGGCCAGATTTGAACCCAGGACCTCCCATCTCTAGGCCTGGCTCTAAATCCACTGAGCTACCCAGCTGCCCCGGTCTCTATACTATTTTAAAGACTTACATAATCACATTTATAAGAAGTTTCACAGAGGAATTCTTCTGACGTCTACAAATACAAATTAAATTAAACTAAGCTTATACATATCCAAAGATCCAAGGTTTATGCAGAATAAAAGAATGCTAAAATTCATTCTTTTTTTCTAACTGGTACTATCTTCTAGATATCTTTAATATCTATTGATATTAGAATTAATAAGTGAATTGGTTCCAAGGCAGAAGAGCAGTTAGGGCTAGGTACACCTCAAAAGGTCAATCTTTGCTTTTATAAAATTCGTTGTACTTGCTCTAGAATTCTTTGATATTTAAATTAAGGAGACAAGGAATTAAAGAGTACTTTGCAAAAGCATGGCTTTAGGAGGTAGTAATCAGAGCACAGTATGAAAGTTGCAAAAAAAAAAGTTTAAGAAGCCAGATATAACAAAAATTTCCTAACAAATTGAAAGTATCCCAAAATGGAATGAAATGCCATGAGAAACTGATTTTCCCCCGAAACTACTACTTTAGTCAATAAGCATCTATTAAATGCCTACTACATGCCAGATATTGTGATAAGCATTGGTGACAGAAATACAAAAAAATACAAAAAACAGCTCTTGCTTTAGAGATCACAGTGAAAAGAAGAAACAGTATGTAAAAGATATATGCAGAACAGATTGGCACAAAAGTTCCTATAGAAGATTATGGTTAAGACTTGGAAAAAAAGTTGGAGAAGCCTACAGACAATAGATTAGAGAAAGAATTCCAAAAATAGGGAGATAGTCAGTGGGGGAAAAAATGTCTACAGTCCGAAGATGGAACAAGGAAATCTCTGTCCCATGATCTTAGTGGAGAAGTGAGGGGAGATGAATAAGGTTTTCTTGGAAAGAGGAAAAGGCCAGATTATGAAGTGTTTTAAATACCAGAGGATTTTATATTTGATTCTGAGGGTGACAGGAGATTGTTAGTTTATGAAATGGGGCTGGGATGACATGGACATATCTAAGTTTTAAGAAAATCAATTTGGCAAAGGAGGGGAAGATGAATTAAGGGTGAAAAGATTTGAGGAGGGAGACCAATCAGAAGGATAATGCAGTAGTCCAGGCGTGAGATGAGAGATGAGATGAGATGAGATGAGATGAGATGAGATGAGATGAGATGAGATGAGATGAGATGAGATGAGATGAGATGAGATGAGATGAGATGAGATGAGAGACAGAGACAGAGACAGAGACAGAGACAGAGAGACAGAGAGACAGAGAGACAGACTTTACTATGGAGGGAATGAGAAAGTAAGGAGCAGGATCGAAGTTCATGGACTCTCAAAGACAGTGGGAGGTGGGACAATGAATTCAGTTTTTGAGATGTTGGTCTTAAGATATCTATGGGTCATTCAAGTCCAATAAGCAGCTGGAGATATAAGGACTGGAGAGTTATTTACACACACACACACACACACACACACACACACACACACACACACACACACACACAGAAAAGGGAATCATCAGTAAAGAAATTGAATCCATGGGAGCTGATGAGATCACCAAGTGAAATAATAAAGAGGGGGAAAAGGGGCCCAGAACACAGCCCCAAAGAACATCCATGGTTAGTGGGCCTAATCCAGATGAAAATCTAGCAAGAGACTGAAAAGAAGCAGACAGATTAGGGGAGAAGCAGGAGAGTAGAATTTCAATAAACTAGAGAGAAATGACTATCAATGAAAAATGAGTACAAAGACTTCAGAGAAGTGCAAGAATATTTTTCATATATTATATTAATTCCTGTACATTAGGGAGAATTACTGTGTATTCCTACTTCTGGGATCTGGGTCAGAGATACTATCCAGTCTGCTGCTTTTTGTATATATTTTTTTGTCCTTAGGAATCCCCAGGAAGGTCTTTCTTTTTAACAGAATTTGGTCAATAAATGAACAAGGATGGTGGGGAAGGACCACCTTTAATTAGCTGTTGGATGTCTTGGGATGTTCAAAGGGGCTAAATAATGAAATTATGAATTCCTAAAAATCATTTAAGCTGCCTGACTCAGCTAGGGTCATCCTGGTCACCAGAAAGTCATGAAAACCCATATCATTTTATTGATTATACTGGCCTAACGAATAAACTTGATGTTAAACAATAAACATATTTTTTTCTAAAAATCGGTCTTGAGATAACTTTAATCATAACAGAAGTCAAGAAAGATGAGAATTAGGAAAATTTATTAGATATGTCAATTAAGAGATCACCATTTGTAACCTGGAGAGCATGATAAGATAGAAAGCCAGCTAGCAGAGAATCAAGAGAGAAAAAGATGCAGAGAACTGGGAATAGAAACACAGAAGAAAAACATATGATTCATCACATGGTTTGATGGGGATATGATTGGGGATTTTGGCTTTAAATGATCACTCTATTGCAAATATGAATAATATGGAAATAGGTTTTGAACAATGATACATGTATAACCCAGTGGAATTGTTCATCAGCCCTGGGGGGCAGAGGGGGTAAGGAAAAGGAAAGGGAAACAACATGAATCATGTAACCATGGAAAAATCTTCTAAATAAATAAATAGCTTCTTTTAAAAAGGGTGTGGAAGTACCAATTATATATATCCTTCTGAAGAAAGTTAGTCACAAAAGGAAGGAAGGATATAGAATGAGAGCAGGATAGATGAATAAAATAAGAGATTGTTAAGGATGGGAGAGACATGGGAAGGGAAAGCTAAAAAAGCATTTACAGAGTATACCAGGTACTGTATTAAATGCCTTTAAAAATTTTTTTTATCTTATTTGATTCTCACAACAACCCTAGAGGGTAAGTGCTTCCATTTTATCACCATTTTACAGTTGAGGAAATGAAGGCAAACAGAGGTTAAGTGAATAGCTCAGGGTCATAGAGATAGTATCTGAGCCTGAACCTTGTTAAATTATATACATGCATTTATATATATTTAATTTAACAAGTAGTAAAAGTACTACTTACTCTATTTGTATCTCTTTCTGGATTTTTCTTCTGTGTATTAAAGTACACATATTATAAATAAAACTGATTTTTTTCTTATCACTATCCATTAAGCTACCCTCCACCCAAAAGTCCTCCCTTATAACAAAATATTCATAATATTCAAAATATTCAAAGTATATCAACACATTGGTCATGTCTGCAAATGTCTATTTTATTGGACATCCCCAATCTACTGCCTCTTTGTTGAGAGGTAAGAGATATGCTGCAAAATTGAGGTTTACTATTTCCTTCTTTGATCAGTTTCTGAAGCCTTTCTCTTTCATTATATTTTTTGTTACCATATAAACTGTTCTCCTGGTTTTGCTCATTTTGGTTATGTCAGTATGTGCAAGTCTTTCTACTTTTCTCTAAATCGGTCATACTGGTCATCTTATGCTGCAATAGTATCCCATTATAATTCTATACTATAATTTGTTCAACCATTGTCCAAATGATAGGTACCTATTTTGTTTCCAGATCTTTGCTACTATATAAAGTGGTGGTCTAAATATTCTTGTATATGTGAGTCCTAATACTTCATTAGATCAAAGGATATAGTTTAGTTAAGTGTTTTTTGGCTGTTTCCAAATTTTTTTCCAGAATGGCTGAACCAATCCATAGCTTCACCAAAGTATATTAATGTACCTGTTCCCCTACAACTCCAAAAATTTTCCCCCCAATCAAACAGAAAGTATCCTTTATGTACAGATAAAATATGGAGCATCTGAGGTCCCTTCCAACTGTAAGATTCTGTGATCATATGATCTTAGGCAAACACTTCAATTAGGTATGTTGGGGTACCAACAAAAGCTCCAAAAGCAACTATTTGACTAACCCAAAATTATGAGATTTGAATAGTTCACCTATAAATAAAGGTGAGCACTCTTGTCTAACTCCAGGATCTTACCTTTAGGATTTCTATAAACATTTGCTATTTTAACATACAATCCCACCCGGAAAGTTGAGGAAATTTTGATGTATTAAATGCAACCACAAAGGCAAAACATCCATTTACTTTATAATACTATTATCTTATCATCCCTTATCCCAATTCCAAGTAAAAGAAATATATATATGTAAAGTTTTTATTTGCTTAGCAATACCCCTGATGAAGTCCCATCTTACATGAGCAAAGAAATTTTGCTTCGGTCAAGAGACCATGCCAATAAGCAAGGTCAATAAAAAAGCTGAAAGATCTTTTCACCAACAAGGGTGCTACCAAGTCCAAAGTGGAGAGTGAAAACTGATGATGAGAGAGAGGGCTCCAAAAGCCAGTCCCTGAGAAAATGAAATGGCATATAACAGGGCAGCTCCATCATAACTTTTTACTTGGTTAGTTATTTGCAGAGCCTGTACCCCTTGCAAGTATTACAAAAGAAAAATGGCAACAATTACCTATAAGTATATATACGGTGTTATTTCTATTTTATGAGGAGCATAGTATTTTGTTGCTGAATAGATCTCAAAGGTAGGAAGATGACCTCAATTTATCTTGGAAGGGCTTGGCATAATGCTTGCCTGAAACTCAGGTGCCAATGAATTAAACTTTCACCACCCAAAACCATAACAGTAGCATCACCTTTCAACACATTTCATTAACACACAAAAGTACTTTCCTTTAAACTCATTTTATGGTCATAGTGGTTCTATAAGGTTGGAACAGCTAGTTTATTCCCATTTTATATAAGAATAGCATATTGGTTCCAAATTTAGTTAAATCATAAAATCCCTGAGAGAATTTTGTACCTCCTCATATGCTTAACAGCATGCTCTGCATATAGAAAAATGATTAAAGAATGTTTTGTATCTTTTACAAAAACCTCATTTTAATGAACTATTTTTACCTCATGAAAGGAATAATTATGGTAATTAATGTAAAATAAAATATACAGAATAGTCCTTAGTTGCTTCCAAGTGAGTATATTTCAAGGGAAATGAGCAAAATGACAAAAAATTCTGAAAATTCAAAAAGAATTTGCAAAACTACAGACTAATCCAAGAGCCAAAAGCACTCAATATTAAATAAAATATATCAAAAATAAAGATGCTAAAAACTCACTCACTGTCTTCTGTGGGAAGAACCTGCAGGGAGTAAATCCATTCTATGATATCATCTTTGTTCACCACATCTAATGAATCCAACATATCCAGCCCAGAGAGTGCAAAAAATGCAATTGTCAACCTAGAATGTATAGGGAAAAGGGTAAAATTCCACCATAACTATCAAACCATTGAACTCCATATGATCATAGATAAAGATGAGCACATTCTAATTTTGTAATAACTTTAATACTCCAACTTTGTTCAATCCAAAAAAAAAATATTTCCTTCCTCTATTAATCATATAGTGAATAAACATAACAGAGCATGAGGGAAAACCAAGGTACATGAGAGTAAGACATGAGTTTAAAAATGCAGGAGTTCAAAAATAAAAATCTATATAGTCTAATAAAAGGAAAAAATATAATACTTAATCACCAATACTAAACAAGAAGTTACAAAATATACTGAACTCAATTTTCATCCAATCAGCCAAAAATGCTCTTTTAGGGGAATGTTTACTTCTTCAAATAAAAATTAGCCAGAATAAGTCACTTTCAGTATTCATATAAACAACATCAAGAAGGTATTTTCTCATAAAATATGTTTACATAGTATAAATTGAATAATATAAATTGCAAATTATTTTTAAATGATTTGGAGCAAAGAACAGAAACATTCGATGAATTCTGAAAAAAAAACAAAAACTTGAGATTCATCAGATTTGGGCATTGTCTCTGAATAGATTAAAAATATTTTTATTTTCCCAAATTCAATGATCAATAAGTATTTCAAACAGTTGTCTTTCTTTGTACAGGGCTTAAAATAGCTAACTATATCCTACTACAGATACAATTAATATTAAGTATTATATGATGGAAAACTTCATTTTAGAATTTTAAGAATTTCTATACATTTCATTTGAGCATAAAAATTTATATTTCCTTATACATTTTTTGATATTCTCGTATAAGACCCTTATTTTTCTAGTTTCAAAAATAAAAGATTGACTAGATGGTTTAGGGTTCCTTCATCTAAAATACAGAAAACTAATATATGTGAAAGTAAACATGTAGCATTTCTATTGACAATTTTAAAAAATAGGATCATACAATCATAGATCAACCTTCTTATTTTGCAGGTGAGGAAACTGAGGTGCACGGTTAAGTGACTTGCCTATGGATACACAGGTAGTATTGGAGGAAAGAGATTTTTAAAATATAGGAAAGAAGGAAACAAAAGAAAAACAAACTCAAACAGTTGAGGGCAGTAATCATTTACTAAAATCAATACTTTTTGTTCTACAGTCATGAATAAAAACCCTTACCAGTGAAAAGAGAGAAGTAGCAGACAACAGAAAGGTATAAAAATTCATTCCCGAATTTTGGGAATTATTTACCCTGGTCAATTCCAAGACTTAGCCTTCAAATGAACAAGAGACTACACTTCTTCCTGTTTCTCAGTCAAGATTTGATGAATCAAAATACATAAAAAATAAGGTCTATAAGTTTAAAAGGTAAATTAAAATTACCTTCTGTAGCAATTTAAAGGTCCAATAACAAACAGTTGTTTATGAAGTATTAGTGACATTACAACCATTCACAAACTCTAATCCATCCATCTAAACTTTAACAAGGTATTATTTTATGCAAATGATTCTCTTTTCCTTCCCATGCAATAAATGCTGAATCATGATCAACAATAAGGAAAAAAACAGTAACTGGCAAAATTGATGATTATACTTTTTGGAAGACATCTCAAAAACTAGTTCTTACATATATATGTGTGTATAAATCTACTCAATTTAGTAAAGTTAAAGAGTATTTTTACACTTTACTCCATACCTCCTGTATGTCAATCAATAGCTGACCTCATCTGGCATATATATTATAAATGCTAAAATGCCTCCCTAATTTAACTGCAGTTATAGCCTGAATAGCTTGCTTCTCTGTCATTATGTCCTAATATGCATTTATAGTAACACGGGAATTTTTAGCCACAAGATAAATAAGATTATGGAAGATACGGGCAATTCAATGTTCTACCTCATCTTCCCATTATCAGAATTCAAAAACAGTAAAAATATTATTACATAGTAAAATAAAAAATATAACTTACAGATCTCTCTTGACCATTCACAGAAGAAACTCAGCTCAATACTATGACTTCAATGGGTATGTTGTTTTCACTTAAAATTGCATTACATGACATTTCAATTAAACAATACATTTATGGTGTTAGCAGAACAGGAAATCAAAAGGAATTCATATTAGTTTAAGACATCTCAGATTAGTAGAAGCAAAAAAAAAGCTAACAATAACCCATCTACATTTTAATAATTTCTTTCTTCTTAGAAACTGATTTCTAAATTCCAAAGTAACTACCAAGGGGAGAGAATATTATTTGCTAAACTAAAACAAAGGCATAAAGTAACATGAAAAAAAAATCACACAAATGAGACATCATCAAATTTAGTTTGAGGCTCTCCCTGGAGAGAAACAAAGTCATTTCATTTGTGCCAGCAAAAACACATGAACATAGGAGATTGCTGTACTGGTGAGATCTCTGACCACTGGCACCTGAGGGTACTTAGGATAGGACATGATTACTCTCTGGTCAACTTACAATGGTCAATTAACAATGTTCCTTAAAAACCCTTGTTTCCTTTAAGATCAATCACAGGCTTCTCAATTACCATAATCTATTTATTTACTCTTCTACTACACCTAGATACACACTGGGATGATCACACTCTGGACCTTGCTTCACCTACTATGTGCCAGGCACTATGCCAAAGTAGTGGGGATACAAAAAGAACAAAGGCAGTCCCTGCCCTCAAGGAGCTTATTAACAAACCCCAAACTCTTTCACTTTCTTAATCAAGAATTTATCATAATATTCTATCATTCCATCTATCATGCCTTTCTCCTAATTTTTCCTTTACCTTCACAGCAACTTCCCATCCTTCTGCTCCACAGTTCTTTCCCATGCCATTATCACTGCCTCTGGCTACCCTCTCCTTACTCTTCAATCTTAACTTGATAGTGGACCTATTAAACTATCTTATGCTCTCAAATGCCTTGTGTCCTATCCCCTGCCAAACCCCAATCCTGGATTACTCTCACAATTAGCCACAACTGCTCTTATCATTTGTTGATTAAAATAGCTGAACGAAGTCATGAATCCAAGCTGACTGGATCCACTAAACATTTGCTACCCAATTTCACCCAAGTGTTCACTATAGCAAGGAAATAACTTTACTTCTCCCTGATTTTCCCCATCTCATTCCATCAGTATCAAACCATCTCTTTTCTCAGAACTCTCACAGCTCTCTTTCCTCAAATTGAGCTGTGAACCTCAGAGCCTCATCTCAAACAACCACTACTATGAATTATTGCAATAGCTTCTTAACTTGAGACTGATTTCTCTGCCTTCCCATACTAATCCATTCTCTAAACTCCAGTGGCTCCTTATTATTTTTAGGATTAAATGCAAACTTCACTGTATTTTAAGTCTTTTTACAACTTAATCCTGTGAGGTGAAACTGTCCATAGTATTGGATATGGAGTCAGGAACACCCAAGTTCAAATTCCACCTCAGACATTTATTAGCTGTGTGACCTTGGGTCAAGTCTCTTAACCTTTCCCAGACACAATTTTCTCATGTTTAAAATGAGGTTGTTTTTTCTTTTTAACCCTTACCTTCCATCTTGGAATCAATACTGTGTATTGGTTCCAAGGCAGAAGAGTGGTAAGGGCTAGGCAATGGGGGTCAAGTGACTTGCCCAGGGTCACACAGCTAGGAAGTGTCTGAGGCCACATTTGAACCTAGAACCTCCCCTCTCTAGGCCTGGCTCAAAATAAGGTTATTAATAGGACTTACCTCCCAGGGTTGAGAGAATCAAATGTAATAAATTATACAGGACTTTGCAAAACCAAGAAGAGCCTTCCCCAAACAACTTTGTATTGATTTTGTGTATTTACATTCTGCATGCTTATTTTATATCTCCTAATCTTTGAACAAAGTATATACTAGAAATATACAACAGAAAGTAAGGCACTTTTGTATTTATATATTTTATCTGGGGTTCTCTTTCTTTTCTCCCTCTATACTATTTCATTCAGTGATCCCATCAGCTCCTCTGGTTTTAATTATTCTCTCTATGCAGATGACTCTCGGATCTACTTTAGCCCTAACCTCTGTCCAGTTCTCCAGGCTCACATTTCCAACTGTCTTTCTGACTTCCTAAACTCCGCATGTCCAAAACTGAACTCATCTTTCCCATCAACCTGTCCTTCCCCTCCCCCTATAACAAATCACCCAGACAAAATAGGGATGTCATCCTCAAGTCCTTTCAACCGCCACATTTTATTAAGTCCTGTCGTTTCTGTCTTCTAATATCTCTCTTATACACCTCCTCTCAACTGAGTGCAGAAGCAGGTCTACTTCACTCACGCCTCAATTATTTTAATAATTCTGCTTGTTGGCCTCCCTGCTTCTCCACTCCTAAACATCCTCCACTCGGCAACAAAACTTTTCTTCCTAAAGGGAAAGTCGGACTTTCTACTCAATTACTATTCTGACCACTCCAGCTGTCTCCAATATCAAATATAAAAACCTCTCTTTGGTTTTAAAATCCTTTTAAACCTGGCCCCTTCCTACTTTTCCAGTCTTAACGTACTCGGGGATCCTGGGAAACTGGCCTGGCAAAGCTTTGCCCCCGGCCCTCCAGTTCTGAGCGCTATCATCATTGGCTGGCCACGCGCTCTGCGTTCCGGGAGCCGCTCCCTCACCGCAAGATCCCAGTTTCCTTAAAGTCCCAGCTAAAGTCCCACTTCCTGCAAGAAGCCTGATCCGCTCCCTCTTAATTCTAGTTCGCTCCCTCTGCTGATTATTTTGTTTGCAAGTCGTCTCCCCATCAGTAGTCGGCTCCTTGAGAGCAGGAACTGTTTTTGCCTTTCTTTGTGTCCTCAGCGCTTATCAGTGTCCAGCTCAGATCAGGCATTTAATAATTATCGACTGGACTGAATCCCTCCAAACCTGGCCAGTTCTGACACATTAAAAAATGGCAATTAAAAAATGCTTGTAAGTTGATTGCCTGAGGTCGCGTCGAGAAGACGTATAAGAAATGAGATCTGAACACAGGTCCAAAAACCTCTTTCCATTGCACGACACCACGGGCTCCACAGCGCCATCCCAGAGCACGCAGAGACCTGGGGAAATGCTAATCGCAGCCTCCAAGACTCCCTCAGGCAGTAATTACCTGCTCGTTTCGAGGGAAGAATAGCGCTCAGGCAAGACTTGGAGACAGCGCTGGAAGAATCGGACATGCCTATCCCTTAAGAAATCTAGGCGCTCCACATCTCCGTCAACCAAGGTCAACCGCTCCCCCTCCGCCGCCATCTTGCTCCGGATGTCGTACCACACCTTTCACCGGAAGTTTTTCAACCTCGAAAAAGGAGGTCCCGCCTCCCGTCGCCGAGAAAGTGCCCTTGCCCCAGAAACACTAGCCGAGGAATTTCATTGGTTTCCTTCGTACAGAGGAAATTTAAAAACTCTCCGGGGGTCCTCCACTTAGTGACCGAGAACCTTAGAGCTGGATGTGAGTTCTGTTATAGAACTTCTTTAGCAGCACGCCACCCGCGAATCGTGACGAATTAAAAAATGTCAACAACTATAGCCTTTGATTTAAGTTAACCACAAAAATTGCTTGATGAAAACTCGGTTTCATCTCACTTGGGTACTTCCTCGTTTACAGACGTGCTCTGCAAATTCTTCCCTCCCCTTCCAGCCCGGTTCCTGTCCCTCCCCCTCCCTTTCCAGTTACTGACCCTACAATTCAGAGCACTGAGGGCATGAAAGGAGGTGGGAAGTAACTTGTCCATGACCACGCAGATTTAGTCAGCGATTCTACAAAACAAAGAACACACGTACTACAGAAACTTTCTCTAAAAAGTCTCCCCTTACAATCCTAAAAGGCTTCTGACGGGGAATGCTATTCACCTCCAGAGAAAGAACTGTTGGAGTTGTCTTTCACATCCATGTATTTATGGTATTATTTTGGGGTTTTAGTTATGTATGAGTGTGCTCTTACTATAGTGACCAACATGGAAGTATGTTTTGCATAATAAAAATAAAATTTTTAAGTGTCCCCTTGACTTGTAAGTTAATGGAAAGGCTCAATGGTGAGGGCACCGAGCCTGGAGTCGGGAAGACCCGAATACAAATTCGAACCCAGACACTTTCCCACATGTATTACCTAGGGTAAATCAACCTGTTGTCTTAATCCGCAAAAGAAGGAAATGATTTAACACTCCAGTACTTTTGCCAAGAAAACCTTTAACTAACTGCCTTTCCCTCCTCACCAGCATTACCTTCTCAATACCCAGTATTCATTGAGGTCAGCAGTATTCTCCATCCCCATTCTTCTTGTCAAAATGATTTTACTAAGCCACAGTTCTGACCATACCACAGCTCCATATCACACCAAAACCTTCAATTACTAGCCATTGTTTCTAGGCCCAAAATACAAAGTCCTTAGTCTAGAATTTAAAGCCTTCCACAAACCGGTTGTCAGCTGCATTACTTATACCACTCCATTTTCTGAACTCTCTTGTAGCCAAGTAGAACTATTTCTAAATTGGAGACTCCCATTTCTTGCCTCTTTGGCTTCCTCTATTTCTTGATTGCTCTCCCTCCTCATCTTTACTTCTGAATATCCTTGTTTTCCTTCAAGAAATAGTTATTTCACCACCACTTTTAAGATACCCCTCATTCACATTTTCTCCTGTTTTCCATGTACTATACTTGTTTCCATTGTTCACACCTTCCACCCCACATCAGAAAATTCCCTGAGAACAAGTATCCGTTACATTTTTGTCCTTTCTCCAACATCTTAACACTACCTTGGATGCTGAATTGAATTTTACTTTTCTGTGCCATGACTGTCTCTCTCCCTCCTTGACATTCCAATCTCTTTTATATTGGCTCAAATCCCCTAAAATACAAATATCCCCCCAAAGCACTATGGTCACCTTCTCTGACTTGGAAATAACCTCCATTCTCACAATTCTCTCTATACAAATGACTCTTGAATCTATATATCAATCTTTTCCCTGAGCTCCTATAGCCTGTAATTCCAGCTAACTGCTGACAGAAAAAAAAAAAAGTTGGCCTATGTATCCCTAAAATCTCTTTCTACTCCAACTCTTGATTCTATTCCCTTCATCTGGATGTTCCAAGAGTAATCTATAACTCAAAATGTTCAAAATCTGATGCTCTTCTTAACTTCTTTATATCTTATGGTATTCTGTCATAGAAACTTCTTTGAATCTTCCTTCTCTCTCCCCTTATACTCACATCCAAACAGCTACAAATTCTGTTACTAATACAATTCAATCCCCTCCACTCTTTACCCTTATCTTCTAATTGTCAGAAGTCCGTCTTTTCCTATTGACATGATTTTAAGTTTCTGACTCTATTGCACTCAACCTACAAATATGCCTTATTTTATAGTTTCTATCTCCACAGCTAGATGGGGCAGTGGATCCAATGCCAGACTAAGAGTCAGTCAGGAATACAAATTCAAAGTTCAAATCTAATCTCTAACACTTACTAGCTATGTGACCCTGGACAAATCACTTAACCTCATTTGCCTAAATTTCCCATCTGTAAAATGAGCTGGAGAAATGGCAAATCATCCCAGTATCTTTGCTAAGAAAACACCAAATGTAGCCACAAAAAGTAGGACATGACTAAAACAACTGAATAACAAAACTCTCCACAAAATTTCTCAAATGTCCCCTTTATTCACCTCTTGCATTTTGACTAAAAAAATTTCCTGATTTGTCTCCTTGACTGTCTCCCTCCACTCCAATTCTTCCTCCCACAGTGGCCAAAATGATTTTCCTAAAGTTGGGATCATAGAATTTCAGAATTGTAAAGGACTCCAGCAAGCAACTAGCTCAACCTATATGTGAAGTAATCTCCACTATGATATAGCAGATAAGTGGTCATGAAGTTTACACTGTTTCTCAAGGCAAGCCATCCCAGCTATGGGAATTTTTCTTGACATTGACCTACAATTGCCACTTTGCAACTTCCACTCATTCATGACTCTGCCCTTCAAGTTTAATTCTTCTGCCAGTGAAATATCAAGCCTTTCTTCAGCCACTAGGTTAAATCTTCAATTAATCTTCATATGAGAAATATTCAAGCCCTTTCATTATCCTGGTTGCCCTCCTCTGGATACTCTTCAGCTAATCAATGTTGGTCTTAAACTGTGGTACCCAGAACTGAACACTACTCCAGATAGTTTGACAAGGACAGTGAAAGTACCACTTCCCTTTTCCTGGAAACCATGCCTCTCTTTATGTAGATTGTGATCACAATGGCTTTTTGGGGGGTTGTTACATCACACTCATATTGAGCTAACAACTATAAAATCCCTGAATCTTTTTTATAACAACTGCTAACTACTTACTAACTGCACTTCCTATATCTTATATCTGCAACGTTGATTATTAGTGACCAAGTATGTCTTTTCATTATCCCTTGTGAATTTAATATTTTTCAATAATTTTTATTACAGTGCAGAAAGGTAACAAACCTGGTAGAAAAGCTTTCTGAACTTAAGCTGTATGTTAAAAAAAAAAGTCCTCTATTCAAAATTTAGTGGAGACTCCTAGAATTTGTGCTTCATCTTTGACAACTCAGGTTGTACCATTGAATTAGTTAACACATTTTAAAATGATATTTTATCATCTCTCAGGGTAGCAAGAGATTTTTTTAAAAGGAGAAAGTCCTCAAATGACCAAATGTATTTTCTTATGACAGTTGAATCCTCAGAACACTATCTTCAGCATCTGTATAACTTTCCAAACTTATTTATCAACCTGTTGCATTGTATCTTTCCCAGGAAGAGATTCTGTCTAAAATTTTTCTGATTGCCTTATTGATACTGTTGTGGCCTGAAATATCAATATCAATCCCCTCTTCTGAATATCAATCCCCTCTTCTCCCCACATACCTAAATTTTTTGGCTTTCTTTTATGCATTTTCCCCTATTAGAATGTAAGTGGGCAAAGATTGTCTTTCTTTCAATTTGTATATATATTCTCAGCACTTAGCAAAATGCCTGGTACATGGTTGATGGGTGTTCAAGGAGGACTAGTACCTCCGGTGAAAGGGCTTTCCAAGCCTTTTTCAGAGCTCTTCATTCACAGTTGGTGTCCACTGCCAACTCTCACCTGTGGCTCCAAGAACCTGTAGCATATGCAGTGGTCACACCTCAGTAAACTATGTGGGCAGATGGACTAAACTTCAAACCATTGGCAAATTAGTGAAATGTCTACCCTAAGCATACGAAGTCTTCTCCTAGTGGAATGGGCAGATGGGAACAATTTTTTCCAAATGTTGTGGAGCTAGATCAGGCATCAAAGACTCCAAGGCTATCAGCAATCATCATGACTATCTTACCACTGGACTTCATTGGCTCTGGAAGGAGTGAGGCTGATGACCTGGCCTAACTTAAACCCAATTCATGTACCCTGTGATGTCTTGGTCCTCTTCAAAAAACTAAGGACACACAACGAACTTGTGATGTCTTGGTCCTCTTCAAAAAACTAAGGACACACAACGAATGCACGGTAAGCATTTAACAAATACTTGTTGATTTGACTTGGATCAGAAACTGGATCAGAGTTTGATACAAGTTCATTATCATTTCCTTCAAGAATTAACTTTTTTTAAACCCTTACCTTCTGTCTTGGAATCAATACTGTGTATTGGCTCCAAGGCAGAAGAGTGGCAAGGGCTAGGCAACAGGGGTTAAGTGACTTGCCCAAGATCAGCTGGGAAGTGTCTCAGGCCAGATTTGAACCTAGGAC
The DNA here is from genome assembly GCF_027887165.1 of Monodelphis domestica. Classification (NCBI taxonomy): domain Eukaryota; kingdom Metazoa; phylum Chordata; class Mammalia; order Didelphimorphia; family Didelphidae; genus Monodelphis; species Monodelphis domestica. The sequence goes on from NC_077229.1 coordinate 537,474,107, forward strand.
CTCCTATCTTTGGGCCTAGCTTTCAATTAACTGAGCTACCCAGCTGCCCCCACCAAGAATTAATTTTTGAGGATCAAGATGTGACACAAACAATACTGTGTCTTGTGTGTGTGAACGTGTATGTATGTGTATGTTTACATGTACTCTTCAAATGTATATTTTAACAAAGAAGATTCTGATTTCAATAACTAAACCTTTTTCTTCAATAACAATATTGATAATAAAGTGAGTATACACACTCCTTTTATACCAAAAATCTTTGATCATATTTTGCACATAATTATAGATTGTGTGATCTGTTACAAGTTCCTTCCAATTTCCAAGACACGTGTGATGAGCTGTTTTCTGTTCTTTCCAAAGACACTAAGCTCAAAATTGATTAAGTTAAGGAATCCTTTCCTTCTGAGAGTTATCAACATTTTCTGGGAAACCAACAGTCTGGCTGCTTAAAATGGTCTTTGTTTGAATGGACCAAAGAGAGTTAATTTTCACCTTCTTAGATTCATACAGTGCTGAAGACAGTCAAGATTTTTTCCTGGACCTGGTCATCCTTTATCCAGCTTTCTGTCAAATGACCATGTTATAGAAGTCTGAAAATGCCACCTCTACTACTCAATAAATAATTGATCAAATGAGATAACATAAATAAAGCACTTTGCAAACCTAAAAAGCACTATATAAGTGCTGGTTGTGGATAAGAATGGAAGCTACTCAAGGAATAGGATCAATTTCTTTTACAGTGCCTGGAATATAGCTGTTTAATAAGTGTTAATTAAGAGAAATTAATAATCAAGACAAAAATTATAATTTAGCAAGAGGCAAGATATTCTTTACCCTAAAGGGAACCTTACATCAAAGGTTAACTACAGACAACCAAGCAATAAATTACTGTGTTGGCTCTATGTTGAATGGATTCCTAATTGCAAAAATGTCTTCCTGGGGAACATAAGAGTATAGGGTCTCAAAGTCTTGAGAATTTCCTCACTGAAAAAAAGGGAAAGGTAGCTGAGAATTCTTCAGGCTTTCCATTCTTGTCCACTAACTCTCAACAAGGAGAAAGGCTAAAAAGGAGGATTGGAACAATTTTAAAGAAAGCCAATAACTGGGGGCAGCTGGGTAGCTCAGTGGATTGAGAGCCAGGCCTAGAGATGGGAGGTCTTGGTTTCAAATCTGACCTCAGACACTTCCCAGCTGTGTGACCCTGGGCAAGTCACTTGACCCCCATTGCCTAGCCCTTACCACTCTTCTGCCTTGGAGCCAATACACAATATTGATTCCAAGATGGAAGGTAAGGGTTTAAAAAAAAAAGCCAGTAACAGGCAAAGCAACAGTACAAAGATATTATGTCAGACATTAAACAAATTTTATAGATTTAATTAGAAGTGACCTAGAAGCCATCAAATTTAACCTCTTAATTTTACAGATAAGGAAACTGAGCCTGAGGGAGATTAAATCACTTGCCCAGGGTCACATAGGTAGTAAATATTTATGTATAATTTGAACTCAGGTCTTCTTGACTGTAAACCTAGCACTCTATCCACTATGGAACTTACTCATAAATGGCCACTATCTCAAATAATTCTTCAAGGAAGACTTTTTAAAATATAATGAGTGACTATCAAAGACTTTTGAGCATGCAATCTGATCTGCCTGATGCCAAACAGGTTTCTTAGAGAACCTGTTTCCAGGAATGTATCATGGAGAGTCCTGACTTCCCTTTGAAAGAACATGCAGCAAGTAAATCCTTATTGTGTCCAGTCCCCAATCACAAAGTGATGAAAAGCCTTTTATTTGGAAGAAGAGATAGAACTGAATGTACATATGAAAGGGTTAGAGTAAGTTCTATTGTTATCCCCAAATCTCCTGGCCAGGAGGAAAGAAAGAAAAATAGCTATTTTGTAAGTCTATGCTTTTAACATGTTCCAGTTCCAACTCAGCAGCCCGTTAAAAGATTTTTTTTTTTTAAATCACAAAGTAGAAGATAGTAAGGGTCTACTTGTATATACTCTGAAGTGGAAGACAAGGTACTCCATTACACAGTGTGTTTGTTGGTACTGAGCAGGAGTGACTGTACATGCTCAAAGTACTAGGCCCTACCCTCCCATTTGCCAGGCTTCTGTTACACTAACAATGAATATAAAACAAATATTAAAACTTTATTTCATAATAATTCCATCTATTTAAGATATTCAGGATATTAAGTAGTTACCAATAGTAGAGCTAGAAGGGGCCATACAGGTTGCTGAGTCTAGTTCCCTCATTTCATAAATGAGGTAACTAAAGCCTAGGAATATTAAATGACTTACCCAGGCTCATACAGAATATAAGTGGCAAAACTAGATTTTGAACATAGCAATAGTTCCAATTTTGCCTTCTTTCATCTCTATGTTGCTTCTTAACTTTAATGCCTTACTTTGCCATTTCCTAAATTTGTTAACTAAGTTATGAGAAAGAACCTTATCCACATCCAAATAAAGAACTGTGGAAGTAGAAACACAGAAGAAAAACATTTGCTTGATCACATGATTTGATGGGGATATGGGATATAAAATAGGGAAATAGGTCTTGATTAATAATGATACATGTAAAACCCAATGGAATTGCTCATTGGCTACAGGAGGAAGAGGGAAAAGGGGAGGGAAAGAACACGAATCATGTAACCATAGAAAAATATTCTAAATTAATCAATTAAGTAAATAAATTTTTAAAAAATAAATTAGTTAAGTACATAAGCTAGCATCTATTTTAATGTAGTAAAATTGTTCAATACTCATATAAATATAGTTTTTCAATATTGCATAATGATAATGAAGGTATAAGGGGAAACGTCCATTTACTGCATGTACTTAAGTTAACAATAATAAAAATTTCTATTTATTTTCTTCAATTTGCTATTGCAAAATTTAAAAAGCCAAAATAGAGATAATTATCTTCTAGAGTAAAAAAACAAACAAAAAGGTTTTAGCCAGGTATATACCTTAATATCTAATAATCAGGCACTACATAATCATATTTACAGTGTTAGCAAGGAAAATGATAATTTCTGAACATAACTGGTTGCTTTTTATAGAAATCATTTATTTTTCTGCATAAAGGATATATTATTATTTACATCAATTGGATGGCAATATCAATTTGTTAAATTCTCTTCTACAATCCTTGTCTCCAGGTGGGAATAGCCCTGTGGACAGAAATAGTAGAAACAGCATAAGGAAATGAAAAAGACCTTAAAAATTTTTTTTAACTTCATATATTTTTTTTACCTATGTGGTATATGCAGAAGAGGTCCTGCACCTGTTGGACCTCTCTCTTTTGTACGTTCTTCCCATCCTTTGGTCAGTTTGTACAACCTGGATGGATCTCGACTAACATTAACTTCAACCTGTCAACAAAAATGAAATTATGACCTATTAAATTATATTACCTATGAAATTTACAAGGCATTAATTTAATCTTTGAGAAGGTAAAGCAATTTTATAAAATATTAACATTAGTGAAAATTCAATAGAAGTGACCACTTTTATGTTACTCAAGTGATCACTTTATTTTCTTAAAGAGAGGTTATGTTTAGTTTATTATTTTAAAAATCAAGGCTTTCTAATTATGTAATAGCAACTTAGTGAGTTACTTTTAAATACTTGCTATAGTTCTTCCAATTTTCCTTCAAAATAAATGTTTTAAGAGGTTTTTTTTTTAAGCCTTTTTCATTCCCTTGTAACTTCTTTCCACAGGGCTATTCGAACCTGGACAAGGATTATAGAAGATAGTTTAGGAAACAGAAATTGGCATCCAATTGATATGAATGTAACCATCTTCCTTACATAAGAAAATAAATAATGATAGGACCAGAAATCAAATTTCTCTTTTTTTTTATGCACTAGATTAGAGAAGTCCTCTTTATCCACTAGCAAGTAAGTAAACCCACTTGTCCATAGTAACATCATGGGACCTAAGTAATATCACTTGAATGTCAAAAAGTATGACTGGAAATCTAAGACAAGTGGGAAGATATGGGAAAGGAAAGAAAGAAAAGCAAGAATCAAGGAAGGAAAAAGAGAGAGAGGTATCTGTTTTTTAAAACATTGATATTTAACCATATATTGCCTCCTTAATTTCACTAGACTTTTTTCTACTTGTACAAGCACTTAAAAAATTGAAACGGGGAGGGAGGGGGAAGATTGGGTAGCTCAGTGGATTCAAATCTGGCCTCAGACACTTCCCAGCTGTGTGACCAAGGGCAAGTCACTTAACCCCCATTGCCTAACCAATACACAGTATTGTTTCCAAGACAGAGGGTAAGGGTTTAAAAAAAATTTTTTTTTAATTGCAAAGGGGGTACAATAAGGAAAAAAGAGCTGAGGAAGTAAATCTGCATTTTATGTATCTACATCCTTAATGAAGGGGTAAAGAATAGGATAATATTGCTTAAGATTTTATAAAATAGAAACTCAGATATAATTCTAAGATACAGTACCTTTTCCTTTAATTTTTCCAATCGTCTTTCTTTTTCTCTCTTTTCCTTTGTCTTTGCTTCTCTTTCCAGAATTTTTAATTCAAGTTTATGTAAATCCTAAAGTATACATACAAAACACAAAAAGAGATATTTTTCTGAAAATGAGGTAATTAAAATGGAATTTGCTTGAAAGTCTAGATGTTTGATGACTGTACTAGAAGTTAGAAACCTGGGCTTTCTAATCCTGGCTTATAAAGCTTGAAAATATCTAAGGTCACATTTGAACCCAGAACCTCCCATTTCTAAGCCTGGCTCTCAATTCATTGATCCACCTAACTGCCGCATATTCTGACCTTATCTTAGCAAATGGTATAAGATATTGCTCTATATCTAGTTTCTGTCAAACTATTTTCTAGTTGAACCTACAATTTTTACCAAATAGAGATTTCTTATCCCAAAAATCTGGATCTAAACTTTTGTCAAATAAAAGGCTACTGTAATCTTTTACTACTGATTCCTGTATGTCTGTCCTGTTCCAGTGATCTACTATTTTTTAGTCAGTAGTAGACAGTTTTGATAATTACTGCTTTGTAATACAATTTAAAATCTAGTACTGCTAGACTCCCTTCCTTTACATATTTTTCATTAATTCTTTTGATATATTTGATCTTTTGTACTTCCAAATGAACTATTATTATTTTTTCTAGCTCAATGCCATAATTTTTTAGTAATTTAATTGGGATGATATTGAATAAGTACATTAGTTTAGGTAGGATTGTCATTTTAATTATATTGTCTCGACCATCCATGAACAATTAATATTTCTCCAATTATTTAGATCTGATTTTATTTGTATAAAAAGTGTTTTATAAATTTGGAATTATACCCAAAGGGCTTTAAAAAATTGCATGCCCTTTGATCCAGCAATACCACTACTAGGTTTGTACCCCAAAGAAATTTTTAAAAAATGTTTGTACAAAAATATGTATAGCTGTGCTTTTTGTGGCAGCAAAAAATTGGAAAATGAGGGGGTGAGGGGCTGAATTAAGGTATTTGATGGTGATGGAATACTATTGTGCTATAAGGAATGATGAACTACTTGATTTCTATATGAATGGGAAGACCTCCATGAACTGATGTGAAGTGAAATGAGAAAAATCAAGAGAACATTGTACACAGTAAGGGAAATATTGTAGGATAATCAAATGTTACTGCTACTAATAGCAATGGCAATGATCAAGAACAATCCCATGGAACTTATGAAAAAGAATACAATCCACATCTAGAAAAAGAATTACGGGAATAGAAAAGCAGAAGAAAAACATATGATTTATCACTTAATTATATATGGGCGTATGATTTGGGGTTGTGGTTTTTAAAAAAATTACTCTATTACAAATATGAATAATATGGAAATGGTTTTTGATTAATAAGACATGAATAAACCAATAGAACTGCTTGTCAGTTTTGGGAGGGGGGGAGACAAAAGGAGGGAGAGAATATGAATCATATAATCATAGAAAAATATCTAAAAAAAATAAATTAAATAATGTGGGGAAAAAAGTGTTTTATAATTATGTTCCTATAATTCCTGGGTTTGTTTTAGCAGGTATACTGCCAGATATTTAATTCTACCTGTGGTTATTTTAAATGTATTTCTTTCTATTGCTACTTGCAGGACTTTGTTAATAATATATAAAAATGCTGACTATTTATATTCTACTACTTTCTAAAAATATTGATAGTTTCAACTAACTTTTTAGTTGAATCTCTAGAACATTCCACATATAACAACATGTTGTCTGCAAAAATAGCTTTATAACCACCCATTATGGTTGCTTCAATTTATTTCTCTTCTCTCATTTCTATTGCTGGCATTTCTTTTTTTTTCAGTTAATTTTTTTATTATATTTTATTTGATCATTTCCAAGCATTATTCATTAAAGACATAGATCATTTTCTTTTCCTCCCCCCCACCCCCCATAGCCGACGCGTAAATCCACTGGGCATTACATGTTTTCTTGATTTGAACCCATTGCTATGTTGATAATATTTGCATTAGAGTGTTCATTTAGAGTCTCTCCTCTGTCATGTCCCCTCAACCGCTGTAGTCAGGCAGTTGCTTTTCCTCGGTGTTTCCACTCCCATAGTTTATCCTTTGCTTATGAATAGTGTTTTTTTCTCCTAGATCCCTGCAAATTGTTCAGGGACATTACACCACCACTAATGGAGAAGTCCATTACGTTCGATTATACCACAGTGTATTAGTCTCTGTGTACAATGTTCTCCTGGTTCTGCTCCTCTCGCTCTGCATCACTTCCTGGAGGTTGTTCCAGTCTCCATGGAACTCCTCCACTTTATTATTCCTTTTAGCACAATAGTATTCCATCACCAACATATACCACAATTTGCTCAGCCATTCCCCAATTGATGGGCATCCCCTCATTTTCCAGTTTTTGGCCACCACAAAGAGCGCAGCTATGAATATTTTTGTACAAGTCTTTTTGTCCATTATCTCTTTGGGGTACAGACCCAGCAGTGCTATGGCTGGATCAAAGGGTAGATATTCTTTTGTCGCCCTTTGGGCATAGTTCCAAATTGCCCTCCAGAATGGTTGGATCAGTTCACAACTCCACCATATTGCTGGCATTTCTAATACTAATGATATGTAATATTGGTGATAATGAGCATACTTGTTTCACTCCTGATCTTACTGAGAAGGCTTCTAGCTTTTCCCCTTTACAAATAATTCTTGCTAATGGTTTTAGATGTTTTATGTCATTTTAAGAAAAAAATCCATTTAGACCTGTGCTTTCCAGTTTTAATAGGAATGAGTGTTGTATTTTGTCAAAAGCTTTTTATGCATCTATTGATATAATCAAAGTTTTTATTACTTGTTATTAATATAATCAGTTATGTTGACAGTTTTCCTTATATTAAATCATCCCTGCATTCCTGGTATAAATACTGTGTAAGGTTAAGGGATAAAGAATATGGAAAAAGTAAAGATTGTCTTTAAGAGGAAAGGAGGAGAATTTAGACATAGACCCTGAGATTAAAAGTCACTCCTAATCTGGCTTCTGTAAACCTTAAAATTTCTTAGACTTATGAATGTTGGAAATTTCCCCATTGGGAAATTTCATACTGGAAAAAATTTCTTACTGATAGTAAGAACTCTATTGGAATGTGAAACCCCTTGGCATGGGAGGATCCTTCTCCTCCCTACTTAAGACTACTTTAGGACAGAAACCTTTTGCTAAACAATGGAAAGGGTTTTGACCTATGCTTAAGCATAGAACAGGAAGTTCTTTGAGTCATGATTGATTTTAGAATTGATACAATAGAGATACTTGGAATGACAGAACCAGGCCTTGGAAAATACAATCTCCACCCTAATTAGAGTAACAGGATTTAGGAAGGGCTGCAGCAAGGATCAAGATTTAATTATTTGAGAATATGACCTTCAACAGACATGTGCAAAGCCACAGACCTCTGGGTGGTCCTGGGTTAAACTAGAGCCACCATTGGCACAAGGGAGACATCGACAGTGATTGGTAGATGTGAGAACTGAGGGGAGGGAACTTGGATGGTTTCCTTAAAGATAGCGGGGTCTGAGGACAGAGAGAGGAGAGTTTTTTGCTCTGAGAGGTTTGGCTCTGAGGAGGTTTTGCTCGAGGAAGTTTTGCTCGAGGAGGTTTTGCTCTAAAGGAGTCTGAGAGGAGAGAGGTCCTGGAGGGAGAGCTCCTGGAGAGGTCTTGAAGGAGGTTGTGGAAGGAGAACTGAGGAGGAGTCAGGAGGAGAATTCTCTGGAACATTTCTTGAAAGGAGGCTTTCTTGAAGGTGGAGCCTGAGGTTGACATGAGAAGCCTTACCTAGAGAGATCTTGGGTGAGTGATAAAACCAACTGACTGATTTATTCATTCTTATTCCTTTCTTACTTTCTCTCTTTTTCTATTGATTAATCAGTGTATTATAAATTAAATTTCTCTATAAAACCCAGTTGGCTTGGGCATATTCATAAATTGGGAATATGTTCCCTGGCGACCATCTTATATTTATATAAAACCAAGACACAGTAGAAAACATATTTCAGCGGTCATAATTGTTATATATTTCCCTTGCTCCCAAAACATTTTAATTATCACAGTGTATGGCTTCCACTCTCTTATCTACAACTATTTAACGCTCAAAACTATTTTAAATCTAACACTTCTCTCTGAGCTATAAGGGAGGACATTTGCTCTATCATGTCCTGGGAATTCACTAGATTTGTGGAAAGATTAGATTTTGGAGACATACCTTGGAGCAGATCTGTGTTTCCCTGAAGTGCTGAGACCAATCTGGCTGAGACAACTTGGTTAAGGTAAACCCAAGGGGTTTGAGACTTTGGGTTTACCTGGGAAGCCAACCCCAGGCTTGGGAAAGGACTCAATCAACCTGTGAGTCCTTCCTCCTCAGCCTTTTAGAGACAATCTAAAATAATTAGGTTAAGTAAGGTAGTCAGATAGTTTGGGGGTTTTGATAGCTCAGAAAGCTGGTAAGAAGGGCTTGAGAAGACAAGAAGGGCATCCCCAAGAGGGGGGTATAAAAGGTGGGAGAAGATGGAGCTGTATAGATTTAGGATCTTATCTACCATTTCCTAACTTCAATAAACTTGGTTCTCTATCATTTCAAGGGGTTGTGCTTTACTGGCCCTAGAAGTTCCTAGTTGGGTTTTTCCATCACCAATCCATCTAGGTCCTTTCCCAATAAATCTATCTCCATTTGGAGGTAGATTTCTTTTTCAACTGTTTGGTCACAGTGATATATTATTACAGTCTCCTAGCTAGTATTTATTTAGGATTTTTGCATCCAGAAACATTAATGAAATTGGTCTATAATTTTCTGTCTCTGTTTTTGCTCTTCCTAGTTTAGATATCAGTACTATATTTGTTTCGTAAAAAATAATTTGGTTAAACTCCTTCTTTACCTGTTATTCCAATAATTTATTTAATATTAGAATTAGTTGATCTTTAAATGTTTGACAGAGTTCACTTGTAAATCCATCTAGACCTAATGCTATTTTCTTACAAAGTTTATATCTGGATTGTTCGATTTCTTTTTCTAAAACATGTTTATTTAGATATCCTATTTCTTCCTCTGATAGTCTAGGTAGTTTGTTTTTTAAAGTATTCTTCCATTTCATTTACATTATTAAATTTGCATACAATTGAGCAAAATAATTCCTACTTACTACTTTCAATTTCATCTTCATTGGTAGGGATGCTAAGATTTTTAAATAACCTTAAAATGCCTTTAGATATTAATGCTTTAGATTTTTTGAGATATGGATATGCAGTAATATTTTCTAATTGACAATTTTTGTCAAAATTAGTTGGGCAATCTAGGAGGTGTACTGTAAAAGCATTAGGGTCTCCCTTGGAAATATGACAGTCATCAATTAAATTAATAGGCTACCAAATTTAACTAACCTGTCCCTTTAAGATTAGTACTTGTACAAATAAAGAATATGAACAATAAATTTTCAGATGAAGAAATCAAAGCCATCAATAATCATATGAAAAAATGTTATAAATCCCTCTTGATTAAAGAAATACAAATTAAAACAACACTAAGGTACCAACTAATATGACAGTAAATAAAAGTGAAAAATGTTGGAGGGACTGTGGCAAAATTGGAACACTAATGCATTGTTGGTGGAGTTGTGCAATTTGAAACTATGCCCAACGGGCTATAAAACTGTGCGTACCCTTTCATGCTGTAATTTGGTGTCTGGATCCAAAACATTTAATAAAAAAGGGAAAAGAACCTATTTGGAAAAGACCAAAAATATTTGTAGCAGCTCTTTTTTTGTAGTAGCAAAGAATTGGAAATTGAGGGTACATCCATCAGTTAGAGAATGGCTGAACAAATTGTGGTACATGTTGGTGATGGAATACTATTGTGCTATAAGAAATGATAAGCAAAATGATTTTAGAAAAAGCTGGAAAGATCTACATGAAATGATACAGAGCAAAATAAGCAGAACTGGGAGAACACAGTAAAGCAATATTGTATGTTTTCCCAGAAGTTCACCAAAAAGGTTAGCCTAAGATATTAGAGGGCTCTCTTTATCTTGATATGTTAATATCCACCTTTAGTTCTTTAGATGTATTAATGGTATTCCACATCTTGCTACCACATAGCAATACCAATAAAAACATCAGTATTGAAAGGATGAGTCTTCTTTTATAGGAAACTTGGATCTAGTAAAAGAGCTTTGTAATTTCTAAAAAATAATCACATGCTTCTCTTCCTCCTATTAAATTCTGGGCCTAGCTCACTATCCATCCATATTATCTGTCCCATATATAAATCTTTTTGGACAAACGCTATAGGGTGTTCATCCAAATGCATTATTGGTGAACCTATCACTATAGAAAGCAATATGGAAAATAAAAGTCACTAAAATATCTATATCCTTTGAACCACCAATCCCACTAAGAGAATATGCACAATGACTATAACAATGTAAATATTAAGACCACTAAAATGAAATAAAATTCTGAATGACTGAAAAAGCAATGATGGTCCTGGATTAAATACTTTCCCCTTTTATGGTAGAGGGGCAGAATTTATGTGAATGTGGATGTAAATGTGCATATATATATACATATACATACATACATACATATATACATATACATATACACACTATATACAATACAACAACTTCATTGTTGTTGTTGTTGTTGTTGTTGTTGTTGTTGCTGTTGAGACAGCTAGATGGCACAGTGGATAGAGTGCTAGGCCTGGAATCAGGAAACACTCAACTTCCTGAATTCAAATTTGGCCTCAGACATTTACTAGCTGTATGATCCTGGGCAAGTCACTTAATTCTGTTTGTCTCAGTTTCCTCATCTATAACATGAGTTGGAGAAAAACATGGCAAACCATTCCAATATCTTTGTGAAGAAAACCCCAAATGAAGTCATGACTGAAACTAAATAAGAAAACAACAAAAATACAATATATGTAATAATATATAAAAATATGCATTATATATGAACATACTATGTGAGTGTATTGTCAGATGAGGTTTGACTATCAGAAATATTAGATATTTTTCTTAATTAAATTCTTTTTAATAGAGAAGGACTCTTCCACCACCCAGGACTGATATAAAGACAAAAAGCATCAACATACATTTTGAAAAAGAACACGTGATAATGAGGGGGAAACTATTTAGGGAAGATTTTATATATAATAGACACATCATGTGCATGTACATATATATATATTCACATATACACACACAAACATATGCAAAACATAAATATAATATATACAAAAATATATATACTCACCCTCTCTTGAAACCTAATAATTTCATTTAGAGCCATTTTTCTTTTTTCTTCTCTTTCAGTCTTCTCTCTCATCTCTTTTTCAAGTTTCAACAATTCCTCTTGTTCTTTCTTCTGCTGAGTATATTTTTCTAGTAGTAATTTTAAGTGAAATTGGCGCTGATGTTCTCTCTGTTGCTTTTTCTCTTTTTCCTCTTCTTCTTTTAACTGAGATGCTTGTTTCATTGATAATTCCATAATTTTCTGATTTTTCCAGGCTTCAATTGCTAATTTCTGTTTCTTTCTTTGCTCCTCTTTTTGTTTTTGGACATCTTCTTGTTGAAGATCATTAATCATGACTGCATCCTCTGACTTTTGATTTAAATTAAACATTTCTTTTTTTTCTCGTTGCTTCTTTGTTTTCCACTTCTGAATAGACTAAATAATTTAAAAAAAAATAATTTTATGATTACTTTAAATCATAGATAATCAAACTATAAACTCTTGCCCTATTTTTCCACAAAGACTACACAGGATTCTTAAATTTTAGAATTATTTTGTGAGTTTTGTTTTTCCTAAAGAAATGCATATGTTTTTCATAATCATTGTGAGAAGTTGTCATGTTTTACCTTTTTTTATAATACTAATTATAAATTCTATTGATTCTTTGGGCCTCCTTTTCCTGTCTAATGTACTTTTCACTTTTCAATTCTCTACTGTGCTGTATACTACTTTAGCTAGGTTCTTCCATGTCTCTTCTTCTACCTTCTGCTCTTTATATCCCCTTCATCTAGTCATCTCACTCCTGTTTTTAAATCTGTCTTAAGGCTACACTTTTTTTTTTTCTGTGACTGTCTTCTAGTTTGACACCATACCAGGAATCAATAGTGAAATAACTCAATTATTATGTAAAAGTTGAGTATTAACACAATCAATGTTGGCTTTTAAATGAAGGAAGTACACTAAACTCTCTCCCAATCTTTAATATAGGTCTTTTTTCACAGCATATATAGCACTCTTATCCTTATTTAAAGAATGGATGTCAATAATAAAAAGACCACCCACTGATTGAAAATCATAAGATTTAGGTTCAAAGTACTAGACTCTGACACCTCTATATGACTGAAAGCAAATCACTTAACCTTCCTGGGACTCAATTTCCTGGACTTTATAATAAGAGAGTTAGACTCATTGGCATCTGAGATTCCTTTCAGTTCTAGAGAGATAATCCTTATGAATTCTTTCCCATTTTAACTTTATGTTACAGTTCACGTTCAGGATTTGAGGCTACTTTAAAGGTCTTAGAGTCTACATCAAGTACAAATTAGTATGAAAAAACTGTAAATAATTTAACTAGAACTCGTATTTAAAATAATTCATTCAACATGGTACCTGAGTATCTGCTAAGAATAAGCCACTCTGACAAGCACTGTAAATGTTATTTTTTTAATATAAAATTGATCATCTTTAGCATCTGTAGGTATCCAAAATTATTGCATAGGATGTTCCCATATTCTGAAAACCCAGGAAGACCCTTCCTACTCCCAAATTATCCACAATTTATTTAAATATATGATTATATTTATCAAAATATGTTTAATTGCTAAATGCTGATCTTCCTTAAAATTTAGCTACTTTTCTAATAATTAATAACAAAATAAGCTGAAATTTCCTGTAACATTTCATAGACTAACATTATTACCATGATCTGAGGCATCACCACAACATAGCATTTATTAAGGATCCTAAATACTCATTTCAGGAGTCTAAGCATAACATAGCTATTACCCACTAAGAAATAACCCAAAGAATTTACATAGACACAGGAGAGAAGATGGAACTCATATCAGAGATCCACTGTATATGAATTAGCAATATTCTGAAGCTTTAACGTGGGGAATTCAGACAAAGTTAGGATTGTTCTGCCTGACTTCCTTAAACTAGATGATTTTACAAACTTACTATATCATCACTTAAGATGACTCTTGCTAAAAATTTTAAGTACCATTCTGCTAACACGTCTTTGGAGAAAAGGAAAAGAAACTTACAGTTATCATTACTAAGGAGGCAAATAGAAGTATTAAAATTGTAGACTTTAAGAAATAGGAGAAAACAAAGAAACAAAAATGAACAAAATCTGAAGCAAGAGATCAGGCAACAAACTAGACAATAGACAAGAAAAACCTGTTTTAATATCCAACTCTATGATAGACATTTAAGTTAGCAAAATGGGCATATCCATTGGCAGAAACAGGACATAAAATTAATTTTGCCAAGTATTTTTTAAGTATTTTATTTTTTAAAAATAGGACCATTTAAAAATATATATGCCATAGCTATTTAAAGGTTACTGACACTAATGAAACAGTCTTTGGAACTCATTTATGTAAGTTCATATACACACACAACCCTCCCTAAAGGTCAGCTACATGGTGCAATGGGGAGAGTGCCAGGCCTGGAGTTAGCAAGAGCTGAGTTCAAATCTCACTTCAGACACTTAATAGCTATGACCCTGAACAAGTCTCTTAAAATGTTTGCCTCCATTTCCTTATCTCTAAAATGGAGATGATAATAATAGCTCCTACCTCTTTGGGTTGTTGTGAGGATCAAATAAGATCATAATTATGAAGTAATTATAATAAAAATAATAAAATATATTAAGTAAATATGCTAAGTCCTGGTTATTTAGCTATGAGCTATGTGCTACATATGAGACATTTCTCCTGAATTAGTTACACAGCTACTCAGTACTTGAATCACTCCTTGCCCTAGTTTACCATTGTTAGGTACAAGTCCCCTCCTCAGTTTAAATTGATCTGCTATGCAACTACAGAGTATAAGCAACAGAGCTGCCAAATGGCACCTCTTTATACACTCTGCACTACCTCACACACCTTCTTCCTCCACTAATGCACAGTCAACAGGCACCTGCTCAGTGATCCTGAACTAGATGCTTTTGAGTGGTGTCCTTCTTTCTAGACCTGGTTCCCATTGCTGGAAGACACCCACCTACCTCTCTATGCTAACATGATTTGAAAAAAGGGTTCAATGTGATTTTTCCTTGGGTTTCCCAAATAGGACTAGATCTGATGTTTTTCTTGGTCATTTTTGAAACCGCTGGGCTGTACTACTTCTTCCTACTCACCACCTTACCTGATCTTTCTATTACTTTGATTATGGAACCATTTTTCTTGATTAAACATGGTTGACCTCATCCAAGCATGATAAGTTGCCCTTCTTGAAAACTTGCTATGAAGAATAATGCAATACATGAGATTTTGATAGTTGGTGTTTTTAAAAACTTTCATTAGCCCTCCTAGGCTAGTTTCTGATTCCCTTATCAATAAATGGTAGATCAAATGTCATTTGAAGAGATGAAATGGCAGTAAAAGTAGAGTGCTAGTTATGCTTTGATGGGCAATACTCCAATAATTTTCATATCAATTGGACTGAAAACTTCTCTGTTTCTTTCTTATTTTACTTCTAGGACATATACGCAATTTAGGATAATAAAAACCTCTTTCTTGTTCATCAATACTAATGTTCTAATTTAACTTTTTTAATATCATAAACCAAGTATCAAATGGAATATTTGGTAGCTTTGAATAATACCTACAATAATCTGAACAAAGGCTATTTCTGTCACTCATAACTCATTTTACTTCACGTATTATAACTGGTAGTATCACTGATCTGCATGTAAATATTTAAGCAAGAAGTCTGACGCATTTATACTATTATAGGTATATTCATTAAAATTAGGCTTTCTAGTTCCTTTTCTTTCCTTAACCAATATATATGTTCAAATTAAAAGAATATAATATTAAATTAAAATATAAAGCTACTTTTGTCACTATTTCAGCAGGATATATATGATAAAGATTACAGGTATTGGGCATGCCTAATGTTCCTACTTTTTTTGAGTAGGAGTTGGAGAGGAAGGGGAGAGCCAATGGTAAAGAACTGGTAACCTGCAGTAATGGGGAATATAAGCTGTGACCAAACATAGACATTCTATATATTTTTACAATATCTAGATCATATAATTTGATACTTTTCTCATAGTAGTTTTTTTAAAACCCTTGCCTTCTGTCTTAAAATTGATACTGAGTATTGGTTCCAAGGCAGAAGGATGATTAAGGGCTAGGCAATTGGGGTTAACTTGTCCAGGGTAACATAGCTAGGAAGTGTCTGAGGCCACATTTTAACCGAGGACCTCCTATCTCCAGGCCTGGCTCAATACATATTTTAAATCTAAATAAACATAATTAAATTTGTAATTAAAATAAAATGCAAAGCAATTTTGGGTGATACCTTAGCATATGTTTGGGCACATTTAGCAAAACATGTATATATAGTGCACCATACTAATAGGGGATATTCATTAGTTTAAAACTGACCATGTTAAAATGGGGGTTTTCTATTCAATATAAGCTTTATTTTAATTAAGTATAAACTTATATTAGTTCTTAGTTTTTAATATATTTAGTGTATAGAAAGGTGAAATGAAGGTGAAAAAAGCCAAACACTGACAAAATATGAACAAAAATATATACAAACAGTAAAAGTTTCTTTTTCAAAAACTATATAAAAGAACATTTTACCTCTTTTTTTCTTTCTTCTAAAGAGAGAAATTTTTGATACCATTTTTCATGTAATTGAACTTCATCTTCTGTCCTTCCAGGCAGACACACTAGAACTTCTTTTATATAGCTTGGCTTCCCTTTGTGCTTATTTCTCACTTTTAGAAAACTCTGGTGATCATAATCATCCCATCCTCCTTTTCGCCCTCCTGTTTGCTGAAGAAACTTTTCAAAATCTACTACTTCTTCAGGAAGATTGTTTGGCATTTCCAAAGGAACTTTGCTTGACAATTCCTTGAAAAGTCTCTCTGTTCCTGAATTAGTCAATGGCCAAGTCTCAATTTTTCTCTCTAAAGCATTGAGTTCATTAGTAGTTATTTTCTCTTCTTTAATAAGATCTTCATATCTAAAATAAAGAATAACATTTGAATAGTCAGCTTTTCAAATGCAGATATTTCCACATTAATAATCTTCCAGCATTGTGACACAGAAAAAGCACTGAATTTGAATTCTTAAAGGTTTCTAGGTTCAAAGTCTTGAATTTGACACCACTTAACATCTCTGAGACTCAGTTTCATAAGTTTCATCGCTTAAAATGAAGATATTTATACTACCCACCTCACAGGTTTTTGTGAATAAATTACATTGTAAACCTAGACACTATACAGGTTATTTTTATTATAAACTAACTATGGGTTTCCATACATCATACCAACACTACCTAAGTCTCTAGCTATTTATTTTCCGTAATTAAGAGGCAGCATAGTGTAGTGAATAGAGCAATGTCTTTGGAATCAAAAAACCTAGGTTTCAATTTTACTTTGGCCACTTAATATGTATGTGGTCTTTGGCAAAAATTTTTATCTCTTCTAGCTTATAAAATGAGTGGCTTTTAAAGTTCCTTCCAACTATAAATCTATGATAGTGATTTTTTGCTCTATTTACTTACCTTTATTTTCATTCTTACCTATCCTTTCCTCTTATCTTCATTCAATTTCTGTATAATTCTTATCCTTACAGTTTCATACTAAAACTCCACAGAGGCCATTTAGTCCAAACTCTTCATTTTCAGATAAGAAAACTAATGCCTAGGAAAGTTAAATTACATACCTAAGGTCACATCAGTCAGGATTTGAACCTTGGCCCTCTGACTCCTCTGACTCTTTCTCCATAAAACACTATTTCTTTTCTACTCTCTTGATTTAATCCCTTTTCCTTCTCCATTCCACATCCCTACCTGGCACCACACCCTCCAGTCCCATAGAGTTCTAGGCTGTCATTTGGATTTAATTTTAGAGGCTTGTGGCAGTGTAGGGTATAATTGGTTCTACTTGGTAGTTCCAAACAATACTTGTACCATTGCCTACATATATCTCCTAGCTCCTTTCTTGAATCAGTTACAGGCAATAAGGGAGCAAGGAGAAAAAACTTCTGCCATAGTCAATCACAGCAACAGTAGCAAGAAATATGAGCTGACACCTTAAGAGAGATTGAAAAAACAAAAATGGAAAGAATTCAAAGTGTTACAGTTTGAAACTATTTAATATAGCCATAAATCATTCTTTAAACATTGACAATCCCTGATGACACTGCTGTATTTTGGAATAATGAATATTCATAATGATAAACTCAGTCATCAAAAGATTGCTAAACTCAGTATAATCTGTTTAAGATGACAGAGGAATGTATACCATGTTTTGAAAAAGGATAATTTTCTTTTAATTTGGCACTTGGAATTTTATAGATATAGATTAGACTAACTGAACTCTGAGTCCCAGAGGTAAAAAGGACCATGGGATGTCAAAGCTATGCCAGTGGAATGCAAAATCTTTCTGCCAAGCTGGAAAGATTTTGAAAATGGACTTCTTGACAGACTTCTTACTCTCTAAGCAGATAACAATAATTAGCATTTACATATTGCTTTGAAGTTTGCAAGGTATATCACAAACTATCTCATTTTATCTTTACAACAACCTGAGAGGTAGATGGTATTATTATTCCCATTTTACAGATGAGGAAACTAAGGACAAAGGGGTTAAATGATTTGTCCAAGATCTGAGGTCGAATTTGATCTCAGACCTTCTGGACTACAACAGCACTCTATCCACAGAAAAGCACAGTTCATCACCAAAAGTTTGGCTACTGGGTGACAAATAGAGACCTCTGTAATATAGAGAGGAGAAAAGGAAGAGAATAAGTATTTATTAAACCCTGTGGTAAGCACTTCACACATATTATCTCATTTGACTGTCACAACAATACTGTGAACTAAGTGCTATTATTATCCCCAGTTACTAGCTGAGGAAACTGGGACAGAGAATGATTAAGTCACAGCTAATTTTTAAGGCTGTATTTGAACTCATCTTCAGGAAGCCAAACCCAACACACTTGCATTGCACCTATAAAACAGACCTGGTGCCTATGTTGTTCCCCTTCTACTTCCAAAGTGATAATGGCAGAATAGTGGGACAAGCAGTTATAAAGTGCTGAAAATCAACCAGTTGATTTTCACCAGTAATCTATAAACATTAATTTAACTGTTGGTTTTCCTAATATGCAAACTTTGTCCAATGATGATTTCATACATTCCAAGGGAAGCAAATCCAATCTACAATGACATTATAAATGAAAAGAGAAAATAAATTAATTTGCAACTAAGTTGGAATGATTGAAAATGGGTTCTTCTCAGGAGAATGAAGGAAGAAAGCACATTGTAAACTCTTATTTTGCCTACAAATGCAATGAGAAAAATCATTTCACTAAACTCTTGGTCACTTTGCCTCTGAGTACTCACAAACTTAATACAGGACAAAGAAATAGAAATTCTAGATCCTCCATATCAAGTCAATATATACTTTGATATTCAATGGCTTCAATGCAATGGTAGGTACACTGGAAAATGGAAAAATATGGAAAAAATGTTGGAAATATAGTTTGGGATGAAGAAAGAAAGATGCCAAAGACTTGTAGACAGTTCAAAAGCCTAATATATATATGTAACATGAACAGTTTCTTCAAGGAGCAAAAAGGTATTTCTTGAGAATATACATTGTAGGGAATGTGATTGTTGGGATGTTTTTGCTTTGCTGTCAAGATTGTTCGGATGTGGTCTGCTTTGTGAGTCAAGAAAAGGTAATTTGTTTTATTTTTTATTTTATAAGAAAAGAATAAGATGACATTGGACATGGAGAAAATTTAACAAGATCACAAAAAATGAGTATAACTTACAGAAAACAATTATTACTTACTGATTTGGCGTTTTGTTGTGTCTGTGTATAAATCGAAAATGAGGACAAGAATTAGATTTTAAAGTCTCATTAAAGAATATCACCCTTTTTAAAAATTCATTTTGAACGTATGTGCACATTAAAAGTGATTACTTGAAAAAGTCATGCCATATTACTTTTGTACAGTCTTAAAAATAAAAATATTTTAAAACATACATCAGTCTCTGCTCTTCTTTAAAAGTATTAATTGCATTTTCAACTTCTTCCATCATTTCTCTCAGTTTTTCAACAACTATAAAAAAAGAAAAAACAACCTATTACATATGCTTTACTTTTAACAGAACTATTACATAAGAAAAAAACCTTGATTTTTATAACATTTTAAAAGTCTTAATTTAAGGTACAAGAAGAGTAGGGAAAGATAAGAACCTTAGAATGTAACAAAATTTAGTGAGAAAAATTCCGAACACCGCAGTCAGTACTCCACTAACTGATTTACTAATTAATTAGTTCTTACCCTGAGTAACTCATCTAAACTAGCTAGGCTCTCTATACTTCAGCTTCCCCATCTATAAAAGAGGGGGAAATACCTGCCTTGGCTAATCATAAACATCCTGGGATTATATGAAAGCAGTAGTGTTATAGAAACATCATTCTTGTAGCTAACACAAAACATTCTGTGATGCTAATATAGACATTGTAAACTAATGCAGTTTTCACACACATTAACACCACAACTTTTCTTCATCCTTTCTATTCAGTGCTAAAAAGGATATATTTGATATCTCAAAGTATAAATGAATCCCTCTCCCAAGATAAATACTAATACACAAAAAGTACAACATAAGTCACTTACATTCAGGTGTAGATTTTACATCTTTCAACTGCTGTTGAAGCCTCTTTATGTGGTTATGTATTTTTGTCAAGTGTTGCTGGATTTTAGCTCCTGAAGAGATACCAAATAAAAATTCAGTTCAAGTGCACACTAAAACTTTTGGGATATAAACATGTTTTTCCTAACTCCATGATTTAAAAGAGCTGCCATTTTCTGCAACTTAGTTTGAAAGAACTGGAGTAATAAGAGGTTAAGTGACTATCTCTGGGTCACAAAGCCAAAGTAGAACTCTCATCCACTATGTCATGCTGCTGCACCTCAATACATGGGAAGTCTACGTACCCTATCCTGAGGACAGTATGAGGTTTGGTAACTACAAGATCCCCAACTGCTTCTGGAACAATAGGGATCTGATATGCCATTCAGAATAGAAGCTGATTTACACTCATTGATGTGTCTTTAGGAACTATGGTCCTGTCCAAAAAGTTATTTCCAAGGATACCACAAAAAAAAAAAATCTTTTTAGCTTCCACTTTTAAGGTTGTTCATATTCTAGATTGGGAATAAGTATATAAGCTATGTACAAGATTGTGGCACTGAAATAATATCCTTTTAAAGACCTATACAGGAGTAAGAAGGTGTGATATAAAGAAATCTCAAGGACCTAGCCTCCAGAGACACTGTATTCTTCTACTTAGGTCTATTAGATAATAAAGATTTAACCTTGAACTAAATACATAATGAAGCACAATGACCATCCATGCCTCATTTCTCTGACATTAGGAGCCAGGTCTAGTTCATCTTTTTGACTCACATACAGGCCACTTAACCCTGAGGTTCTTGCTTTCATCTATGATGCTTCTAAATATCAAATCATGCTCTTAGAACACATTATACTTAATCTAAGAGCAAAATTATTTATTAAGCAAGTACTTAGTTAGCACAGGTCTATGTGCCTAGCAACCTGAGAATACAGAAAACATTTCCCACAACTTTGTCTTTGCTAATGTTGCTCATTCTATTTGGAATGCCCTTCCCATGCCAAGTCTATGGCCCAATTCCACATATCACGTCAAATGCTATGAAGGTCTGATCTCCAAAGTCAAAAGCAATTCTCTTCTGGTTTTCTATATTTCTTTTAATATTTCTTAATGTAAGGTCATATTCCATTTTGTGTTATAATTATTTGATTGCACTTCTCTTCTCAGACCATAAACTTTAAGACAATATAGTTTTATTTTTATCTTCCATACTAATGTTTAATGAATGCCAGTGAAAATTAAAACAGTCCATGAGGAAATATCGAATTTCTTTATAGTTCACATTGTAATGAAGAAATTAGAGTCTAAGGGTTTCTATTAACATACAATTGAAAGGCAGTTTTTAAAATGGTACAAACTAATACTACTATTATGAAAGATAGTTTCAGAGAAACTTGGTAAGATTTGTATAAACTAATGCAAAAGGAAGTAAGAACCAAGAGTACAATTTATAATGTAACAACATTGTAAAAATAAACAGTTTTGCAAGACTTAATTCTGATCAATGTAATGATCAACTATAACAGTACTGATCAATCAAAAATGAAGAATTCCACTGCACATCTTCCCAGAGATGGAATGAATAAATATGCAAAATATGATAGTTTTGGAAATGGCTAATATGGGAATTCATTTTATACCAGATATATTTATTACAGTTTTTGTCTTGATTTTTTTCAGAAGGGGAGAAATGAAGAAAAATACTTGACAAATGAAAAAAAATAATTTTAATGATTAAACCTCATGGAGGAAGGGGATAAATTACTGATGAATTCTGGCTCTTAACTAGCTACAATACAGCTTCTTAAACTATGAACTAAGTGTTTATGTTTGATTTAAGACATTTTACTATATAACCAACCACCATTTTACCCCCTTAGCCCACTATTTCTTCTACTAACTATTCTTTCTACATGTATTTCTTATCAATTAAGTTCAATTTTCCACTGTTATCCTCAGTTAATCTTTTTAAAGACAATATTGATAAAGCAGCACCCATTGATTTGATGAATTGATGACTGGGTAAGACACCAAACATTATGTCTGGGGGGTGATAACACTAGATTTGAGATTAGAAAACTGGATTTTTAATCTACCTTTCACACAAGTTGTATAAATAGATCAGTTCACCTCTGTGAACTTCAATTTCCTCATATATTAAATGGGAGTAATGCTATCTACATCACCCACTATGGTAAAGATCAAAAACAACAATATATGTTAAGTACTATATGTCAGATTATCATTCTGATAATGTTAATCAGGGCACTATCCTTTAATACAGCAGTACACAGAATAACTAACGTGGAGAGATCACAAGAATCAACTTCTGTTTATTAATGGAAATTACTACTAGTAACTCATATTTTTTGTATCAACAAGAGCTTCCATCTCTCCATTCTGGGCATTTTTTCTGGCTTTCCCCTAAGCTTGTAATGTTCTTCCTCTTCATTGCTACCTACTGCCTTCCACGGCTCCTCCAAGTCCCAACTAAGATCCTACCTTCTACAGAAAGCCTGATCCTTCTTGATTCTAATGTCTTCACACTTCCAATTCTTTACAATTCATCTTTGCATATAACTTGTCTGTATATACTTGTTTATGTACTGTCTCCCCAATAGACTATGAGTTCCTTGAGGACAGACTGCCTTCTATACCTTCCAGTGCTTACTCCAGTGTTTGGTAAATATTAAGAGATTAATAAATGCTTATTGATTGCTTGACTGAATCAACAGACATTTATTAAGTATGAACTATGAGGGGCAGGTAGGTGGTTCAGTAGATGGAAAGCCAGTCCTGGAGATGGGAAATCTTAGGTTCAAATCTGGCTTCAGACATTTCTTGGGTATGTGACTATACAAGTTACTTAACACCAGTGGCCTAGCCTTTACCACACATCTGCCTTGGAACTGATACTTAATAGATTCTAAGACAGAAGGTAAAGATTGTTTTTTAAAGTACAAACTATGTCTGGCCCTGGTGATACAAAGACAAAAATAAAATAGTCCCTATCCTCAAGTTTACATCCTAACAGGGAAGAAAATATTTACAAATATAAGTTCATACAGAATATATGCAAAATAAATTTGAAGTAACACTGAAGGGGAGAACAAAAGCAGCTGAATTCATGAGAACACAATTATAAAATTTTATTTTCCATAAGTTTCAATATATAAAGAGCTTACTTTCTGTTTTCCTGCTGTCAATCAGTTTATGTTCAAGTTCTTCCAACACAATAAAATCAGTTCGGAAGTCATTCTTTTTGTTGTAGAGATGACCATGTTTATCTTTTTCTATATTAGCAATTCTTAAGGGAAAAAAACAATTGTAATAAGCGTAATTCAAAAACATTTTAAATTAATTCAAGTACAAAGATACATTTATGATGTTTATAGTGATTTGTACTGACTCATTCAAATAATAGTAATTAATTAAAGAGTATTATATATATACTTGGGGAATTTAAATTATAAGGAAATTTAAATTTAATAAAATTTAATTTTTATAAGTGCTTGCTTTTAACTTATTGCCAGCCTTCCAAACCTAAAGTAAAATATAATATTAAAAAGAATCTAACAAGAAAGTAATATGCAAATTCAATCCATAAATTCACAAAAATAAAATTAAATTGCTTTTTTCCTATTACTGAAGCACACTCTTCCATTAGTAATAATCAAATAAGTGGTCTTCTATGAAGTAGTTACTAACTCCTTAAACATTTTTCTATATATATATATATAAAAGTTTCACTTAAAATCTTCAAACCATTTAATTTTTAACTCTGGCAGAAAGGTTAAGATTTTTTAAAGCTAAAAAATATTATATGCCTAACATACACTCTTTTAAAAGCACATTTTCATTTAGCCGAAAGTGTTTTTATTAACATAACACTGAAGCAAAAATTTCCTGAGAGAAACAATTAAAATATTTAAATATATACTACTAGTATTGTGTCAGTCAATACTCACATGAAAAAAAAAATTGATCTGTGTCAATAGATTAGCAATAACAACAACAAAAAGTATGTAAATGTGGGTTGAATGTAAGTAATACATATATACCTAACAACTTTGCTGTTTACTAAGCTAAGATTTTGCAAAAAATAAAGCTTGTATTTTTAGGTGTACTGACCTTAAAGGTTTCAGTTAACAAAGAATGGCATCATAATTCTTGAATTAGTTTGTAGCTTCACTTTGAGGAGGTCCTCCATTCTTTTTTTTTTTTTAACTTACCTTTTGTCTTAGAATCAACACTGTTGGGGGGCAGCAAGATGGCCCAATGGATTGAGAGCCAGGTCTAGAGATGGGAGATCCTGAGTTCAAATCTGGCCTCAGACACTTCCTAGCTGTGTGACCCTGGGCAAGTCACTTGACCCCCATTGCCTAGCCCTTACCACTCTTCTGCCTTGGAGCCAATACACAGTATTGATTCCAAGAGGGAAGGTAAAGGTTTAAAAAAAAAAAGAATCAATATACCACCTCAGGTGTCAATCAAAAATAGGGTTGCTAATCTTTTTTAACCAAAAATGATTGTAAAAGATCCTCAGAAAAATAATCATTTCTCAGACCTCAAGAAGATATATAAATCAGGATGGGATATGAAAAGGCTTTTCTTAAAAAGGAGATGTAAAGAAGGCCAGCTCTAGATATTCTTAAGGAGCAAAAGGTAAAGGTTTAGAAAATGGACTGTGTTGATTTTGCAATACCTGTTGCAAGTTTCCAAATTAGTGTCTCATAGAAAAAAAGGTTAAGAATTATCTATGTAAAGCAAAAATTCTGAACCTTTTTTTATGTTGTGGGCTTACTGGTGTACTGGAGCTGACCCATATAGGCCCAAGACCATCACATGTTAAATTTTCAGTGTAAATAGTTAAACTTTAGAAATAAGCAAATGCTACAAAGTAGAGTTTGATTTATTGATTTTTACTTTGCATCAATTTAATAACGTGATGGAGAAAATGTTAATAATACAGATTAAACTTTAAAATATATCAGTCTTTTGTCTTTTTATTTTTTGGGAAGCCAGCTGTTAAAACATTTGCTAGCAAAATGGAGGGGGGTATCTGGGTAGCTCAGTGGATTAAGAGCCAGGCCTAGAGATAGGAGGTCCTAGGTTCAAATCCAGCCTTAGACACTTCCCAGCTATGTGACCCTGGGCAAGTCACTTGACCCCCATTGCCAATAAAAGAAAAAAACTCTGTGGATCCTTCTGGAAGTAGCCTATAGGCTCCTTCTCAGCACAAAGTTTTAAAATGTATAAAATAAAATACAAAGGATTGCAAAGGAAACCACTAAAGTATTTATCAGTTTATTAAAAAAAAAAAGTTCACATACCCCAGATTAAGAACCCCTGCCCTTGAATTAGATTTGTGACATTGAAGCGATGACTCTGAGCCAAAACAGACTAATCACTTGGACAAGCAGCTCTTCTAACTTTTGTATTAGAATATTACATTACACTAAATTAAATGGGGAACCATGTCTTTCTTTTCACTATGGAAACAGTAAATGTGGCTCCAAAATCACAGGACCATGAGTATCACTGAATTACATTAAAAGATCCGAACAGCTTTGTAATCCCAGAAACTAGAAAGGCTGAACTCCATCTTAAGTGCTAAAATAGCTGTCATTCTTCACACAGCAAAAAAAAAAAATTCATTATAATCAGAAATGTTTATCATATACATTTTTTTTTAAAATATAAAAACCCTTACCTTCCGACTTGGAGTCAATGCTGTGTATTGGTTCCAAGGCAGAAGAGTGGTAAGGACTAGGCAATGGGGGTCAAGTGACTTGCCCAGGGTCACACAGCTGGGAAGTATCTGAGGCACACATTTGAACCTAGGACCTCCTGGCTCTAGGCTGACTGTCAATCGACTGAGCTACCCAGCTGCCCCCAGGTGAGTGTATTTTGATGATAAAGGAAAAGAAAATTATTTTATTTACAAATTCCCATTTCATGTAAAGTATGCATTTAAAGATAAAAGTTTTATCTGAAGGCAATGAAATTTTACTTAGCCAAGAAATTTTTTATAATAACACTTTTCACAAACTAGGAAATACTTTTTTTTTCTAAAAACAAGGTCTAGCTATAGAACTGCGACAAAAATATATAATTTTAAATAAATATGTTGAATGAGTAAATGAGCTATGAACAAAAATCCTATAAAAGTTCAAAAAGGTTTTATTATGGAAGTCTATGGGAGCTAGTGCATTGTCTTCTTTTTTTTTAATTTTCTCACTGCTTGATACACAGTGCTAATCAGTCAATGAATGTTACTGATTACTTATTAGAAGGGCTATCTAAGCATTAACATACAAGAAATAATTATTGATTGTAAAGCATATAAATAATAGAACTAGAACTGAAAGCACACCAGAGGCTATCTAGTCCAATTTCCTTTTTTCACACATAAAGAAATCAATACTCACAGACTTGCCCAAAGTCATAAAGGTAGTAAGAATCAGAGACAAAATTTAAATTCAGCTTCTCTGACTCCAAAGTACGCTTCCTTTCCCCTCTACCATACTGTCAGCTCTCATCTATCTATATTACATGAAATAAGGCTATTTTTTCAACTTTCAACGTTTCTTACCTTTGACCCATATACTCTTGCTTATTTTCCCCTTTTTCTAACCAGGGATTACAGGAAAATGAGTAAGAGAAGATTCTTCCTAAAGAAAATATAATTAGTCTGTTCCATTTAAACAAAAGACTAATATATTTTAGTATAGTATTATGATTCTTTAATTTTAGGTAGACAGTTTTTTGTGAATAAACTCCCAAAGAACTCAATTGTCTTAGTTTGTAAGTAGAAAAATTAATCTCTAATAGTATTCTTAAACTTACTGATTTTTAAATTTTTCTGCTGTACGTATAAATTCAGTTTTCTTGGCCTGATTAGCTTTCTGCTTCCAGTTATGAAACTGAGAAGGGCGAATTCCATTTTGAGTACCTAAATAGCTGTCATTCTTCAAAGAATACAAAAAGAAATTAATCATCATCAGAAATGCTTACTATATACTTCTGAAAATGTAAATTCATCTGAAGCTTAATAATGACTTAGAAGAACTATTTTGTTAAAATAAACTAAAAGTTCAATAAACCCATGGTCTTCGATGTTATAAGTGTAACAATT
This sequence comes from Monodelphis domestica, assembly GCF_027887165.1. Taxonomy (NCBI): domain Eukaryota; kingdom Metazoa; phylum Chordata; class Mammalia; order Didelphimorphia; family Didelphidae; genus Monodelphis; species Monodelphis domestica. The sequence goes on from NC_077229.1 coordinate 537,501,706, forward strand.
TTCTTTGACAAAGTATTCTGAGAAAACTAGAAAGTAGTCTGGTTTACACCAACATCTCCAGAGTATACAACAATAAGTTCCAAATGGATTTAGGACCTACTATAAAAGGCCATATCATAAACAAATTAGAAAAGAAGTTATGGCAATACTTTTGCCTTTATGGTTTTTTACAACTACAGAGAATTCTTAACTAAAAATGGGATAGGGGTGATCATGACAGATAAATATAATTTTAATTACATAAAATTGAAAAGTTTTTATAAAATCAATGTAGTTAAAAGGGAAAAATATTTGCAGCAAATATTTCACATACTATTTTGGTGTCAAAATATGTAGGAAATAGATCAATTGATCAATCTACATATGAACAATAACCATTCCTTAGTTAAGAGACTCAATAAATTAAAATGATATGTATCCCTATAAGAAAAGAGGTCATTGGCAACTCTTAAAAACTGTTGCTATCACCTGAGCAGCTAGAAGAACTACACTCAGAGGGAACAGTGACAAAATGTATAGGATGAAAGGACAAGACATAAATAGGTATATAGATATATGCATGCATAAATACATATACATGTATATGTGTATATACATATATACATGACTAAAGCTAAAAAAGAAAAGAGGTTATGACTAAAAGAAATGGGAAAAGAAACAAATGGGGGTAAATTTATATGTCACAAAGAAGATCATGGCGGGAGGGGGGAGAACATCTATATACTGGAAGGGTAAAGAGGTTGGAGATAGGAAATACTCAACTCTTCAACAACCTTAGCAAAGTTGCAGGATACAAAATAAACCCACATAAGTCATCAGCATTTCTATATATCTCCAACACAACTCAGCAGCAAAAACTAGAAAGAGAAATCCCATTCAAAATCACCTTAGACAAAATAAAATACCTAGGAATCTATCTCCCGAGACAAACACAGGAACTATATGAACACAACTACAAAACACCCGCCACACACATAAAACTAGATCTAAACAATTGGAAAAACATGAACTGCTCATGGATAGGACGAGCCAATATAATAAAAATGACCATCCTACCCAAAATTATTTATCTATTTAGTGCCATACCCATGGAACTCCCCAAAAATTTCTTTACTGATTTAGAAAAAAACATAACAAAGTTCATTTGGAATAACAAAAGATCAAGGATATCCAGGGAAATAATGAAAAAAACACAAATGAGGGGGGCCTTGCAGTCCCAGACCTCAAACTATATTACAAAGCAGCAGTCATCAAAACAATTTGGTACTGGCTAAGAGACAGAAAGGAGGATCAGTGGAATAGACTGGGGGCAAGCAACCTCAGCAAGACATTATACGATAAACCCAAAGACCCCAGCTTTTGGGACAAAAATCCACTATTCGATAAAAACTGCTGGGAAAATTGGAAGACAGTGTGGGAGAGATTAGGAATAGATCAACACCTCACACCCTACACCAAGATAAATTCAAAATTGGTGAATGATTTAAACATAAAGAAGGAAACCATAAATAAATTGGGTAAACACAGAATAGTATACATGTCAGACCTCTGGGAGGGGAAAGACTTTAAAACCAAGCAAGACATAGAAAGAATCACAAAATGTAAAATAAATAATTTCGACTACATCAAATTTAAAAAGCTTTTGTATAAACAAAACCAATGTAACTAAAATCAGAAGGGAAACAACAAATTGGGAAAAAATCTTCATAAAAACCTCTGACAAAGGTTTAATTACTCAAATTATAAAGAGCTAAATCAATTGTACAAAAAACCAAGCCATTCTCCAATTGAAAAATGGGCAAGGGGCATGGATAGGCAGTTCTCAGACAAAGAAATCAAAACTATTAATAAGCACATGAAAAAGTGCTCTAAATCTCTTATAATCAGAGAGATGCAAATCAGAACAACTCTGAGGTATCACCTCACAACTAGCAGATTGGCTAACATGACAGCTATGGAAAGTAATGAATGCTGGAGGGGATGTGGCAAAGTAGGGATATTAATTCATTGCTGGTGGTGTTGTGAACTGATCCAACCATTCTGGAGGGCAATTTGGAACTATGTCCAATGGGCGACAAAAGAATGTCTACCCTTTGATCCAGCCATAGCACTGCTGGGTCTGTACCCCAAAGAGATAATGGAGAAAAAGACTTGTACAAAAATATTCATAGCTGCGCTCTTTGTGGTGGCCAAAAATTGGAAAACAAGGGGATGCCCATCAATTGGGGAATGGCTGAACAAATTGTGGTATATGTTGGTGATGGAATACTATTGTGCAAAAAGGAATAACAAAGTGGAGGAATTCCATGGAGACTGGAACAACCTCCAGGAAGTGATGCAGAGCGAGAGGAGCAGAACCAGGAGAATATTGTACACAGAGACTAATACACTGTGGTATAATTGAACGTAATGGACTTCTCCATTAGTGGCGGTGTAATGTCCCTGAACAATCTGCAGAGATCTAGGAGAAAAAACACTATTCATAAGCAGAGGACAAACTGTGGGAGTAGAAACACCGAAGAAAAGCAACTGCCTGACTACAGCAGTTGAGGGGACATGACAGAGGAGAGACTCTAAACGAACATTCTAATGCAAATATTAACAAGGCAATGGGTTCAAATCAAGTACATGTGATACCCAGTGGAATCACGCGTCGGCTGCGGGGGGTGGGGGGAAAGGAAAAGAAAATGATCTTTGTCTTTAATGCATGGAAATGATCAAATAAAATGTTATAAAATTTAAAAAAATAACCATTCCTTAGTTGGTCAAAGGATAGGAACAGGCAGGGTTTTTTTTCCTTTTTTTAAATGCCTATATTTTTAAAAAATTACTTGAAACATTTTTTTTCATTTTGAGTTCAAAATTTTCTCCCTCCCTTCAGTTCCTAATGAGAAAGCAATAAGATATTAATTTTACATGTGAAAATCATACAAAATATATTTCTATATTAGTCATATTACTAAATAAGCAAGAAAAATAAAGTGAAAAAATTTTACTTCAATTTGCAGTTTATCAGTTCTCTTAGAGATCAATAGCAATTTTCATCATAAATCCTTCATAACTGTCTTAGATCATTGTATTAATCAGAATAGCTAAGTCTTTAACAGTTAGTCATCCTTACAATACTGCTGTGATTGTGTACAGTGATCTCCTGATTCTGCTCACTTCATTTTGCATAAGTATTCCAAGATTTTTCTGAAAGCATCCTACTCATTTCTTTTAGCACTATTCCATCACAATCATATATCCTAATTTCCACTTCTTTGCCACCACAAAAAGAGCAGCTATAAATGTTTTTGTACATATATGTCCTTTTCCTTTTTCTTTGATCTCTTTGAGTTAGTAGTGCTTTTGCTGGGTTTTATAGCCACAATTTTATAGCCCTTTGAGCATAGTTCCAAATTGTTCTCCTGAATGGCTGCATCAGTTCACAACTTCACCAACTGTATATTAGTGTCTCTATTTTCCAAATCCCCTCCATTATTTGTCATTTTCCTTTTTTGGCATGTTCAGAGTTGTTTTAATTGGCACTTGGCGCATTTTTTTCATATGACTATAGATAGCTTTGATTTTTTCTTTTGAAAACTGCCTGGAACAGGAAATTGCCTGGAACTGCCTCTCTACAATTGTCTTTTATGGTTTTTCTTTGAAAATTGATATATGAATGCTAATTTTTTAATTAAAATTTTTAAGGTAAATATTTATTTAGTCCCTTTTTTTTTTTGCTATATTCATTTGGTCTTAAGGCATTAAAAGGGCTTTGAAATTAAGCATTACTACCACATAATTTTATTAAAATAACAGTTTTACCCTGCCACACCTCCACTTGTTTAACTCATTACTCCTTTTAAAACTGCTTAATGGAGAAACTAAATGGCTTGGACAAAAGCAAATTGGCAACAGGGTCTGAAAGTTCTATACTTAAGTGGATCTGTGATATCATTGATATGGATACTCCTCTCAGACTGAGATTGAAGATTTCAATCGAACCAAGATGCCTTAATATTCTTCCATACCGCCCCTACAGGATCCATAATTTGCTTGGGTATTCTTTTAGGTCTAATAACATTACATTGGTATCAAATTAGAATTTATCTTCATTTAGGAATACAAAAGTGTTATCTAAAGTTCCAAGAACGAAGGTGCTATTTGAAGGCTACTTCATTTAGCTCAAGATTAGCATTATTTATAAAATTACCATTTCTGAAAACAGGGAAGGATCTCAGCAGTTTAGGGATGGTAGAAAATGACGGAAAGCAACAACCTCTACATACATACATGGATATATATATATATGTATGTATGTATATGCACTTATAACTGGGGTGGCATTTGCATTCCAGTATTTGCCCAGAATTTAACAGGGACTTGTAACTATTCCTATGTAATACACTTTACAAAATAAACCTATTTCTGAAAAGAATGTAAATTAAATTTTATTAAGTTTTAATTATATGTTAATTACATTAAAAATCCTATACTTTTATAAAAGTTAAAATCATCTACTTTACATCCAGATTTTTAAATGAGTTTACAAAATAGCAAATATGCCCCAAAGCACAGTTATTTGCATAATCGGGGCACTTTTAAAAGAAATAACTGTCTCAAAGTCTGGCACAAGATATTAAACTTTTTTCTGAAGGTGATGGGGGGGTGGGGGGGACCTTGGACGGAATAGACAGCCCTACTAACGGATGAAAACAGCAACCGATAAACCAAAGCCAGGAATACACAAAAGTGCTCAGTCACTAGACCAAGGGAGGTCTCATTCTGCTAAGGATCAGCTTATTTTCTTTCACGTTTTCAATGGACCAGTAGTAAACATTTCGGTACAAATGCAGTTCTTCCTTGAGTGGTCAGAGGTCTCTCTACAAGAAGCGATGGAGACTGTTTGGTCACATTTCTACCTTCTTTTTTAATCTCCCACCCCCCCAAATTCCAAACTGTTTTCGAAGCAGTCTCCCTTAAGGAAGAAAAAGAAGCCAGACATAAAAAACGCATTTATTCAAGAATGAAGTGCACCCCTGGGCCTACATCTCCACGCCTCAACTTCTCCAGCGGGTAGGAAAAAGCCAAAGCCCACCAAGAGAGGGACCCGAGTCTTCCCCGCCGTCCCTCCCCGCCCCGCGGCCAGCTCGCCCCGCCCCCACACACCGATCCCTAGGCCTAGCAGCCTCTCACCCTGACCAAGGACCCAGGGACGCCCGGATGCTGAGCGGTGACGGAAATCGGCACTGTGGGCTCCAGCAAAACGGCAGGGGATTTCATCTGCGATAGTCCTGCGGTAGCAAGTGAAGCGACTAAGGAGCGAGATCCGGCTTCCGCAGTAGCAGCCACCACTACAGTAGTCAAGGCGGCCATTTTTCAACAATCTTTCAGGTGCAAATGGAGAGCCCGTCTGAAGCGATGGGGCGGGGCCGGTAGGGGCGGGGCCGGATGAGGGCGGGGCCGGCGGATCTAAGCTTCCAAGACCACCTTTAAACCTGGCAAGTGGAAGCTCTCCTGCTCAGATTGTGCTAGCCAAGTAGTGTGAGGGTGCGGAATCTTACTTACTTGGCTGCTCTATGTTTATTGTTTTGTTTGTTTTTTCAATTTTTCAAATTCTTGTTAGTGTCAACTTGAATAAATAAATTGAATAAATAAATAAATCTCTTGGGGCAGTTAGGTGATTGAGTGGATAGAGTGCCAGGCCTGAAAACAGAAGGTCCTGGCATATGTCCTCAGGCAATGCTTAAAGTCCCCCCCAGGTATGGGATACCAGGATGAAAATGACCCTCGCAATTCTAACATGGACAGAAGGAACTTGGTAAAGGTGGAGCACACCTCAGTATCATACAAATTAGTAGCCATAAAGGGTAAAGATGAAATACAAAGGAAAATTTGAAGAGAGAGAGAACACTTTTAGTTGGAGGTATATAACTGGCTCTTTCAATGGCACCTTAACGCTTTACTCTTACCCCCTAAATCTACAAGTCTTGTAGTTTTTACTTCCACAACTTCACTTTAATTTGACACTTTCTGTCATTATCCATTACCTTAGTTCAGGGCTTTATCAACTTTCCCTGAAATTTAGTAGGCCTTCCTCACTAGTCTCTCAAGTCTGTTTTCCACACAACTACTAAAATGATTTCCCCTAACCTTTGACCATGTTGATCCCTTATTCATTAAACTCCTTTGGCTCCCTTAAGGATCGATATGTAAAAAAAAGTAATAATACTGCATAGAGCATGTGCAGAGCTGCCTCTGGTAGCCTCACCCCTATAAGATTTAATGATGCTCTTTAAATTAAGGAAACAATTTCCTTTTCTGTCACTAAGCAGGAGAAGCTACAATGACCTGACTTCAATCATTTCTCTTCTTGGCTGTAGATCTAAACCAGATTATTGGAACCTCTTCCATTAGGGATTAGAAAAAGAGGCACCTTACCCACTTTGCTTGCCTCCAGCAGCAGAACTGCTCCAACGAAGAAATTGGCAGGTACTTGCCTTGGCTGCCATTTCTGTTTTGTGTTTTTTCCTCAAAAACTAGTCAGTAAACATTTATTAAGTACCAAGTATCTGCCAGGAAATGTATCAAGCTCCAGAAATAGAGAAAGTTGGTTTTTTTTTTGAGTTTCTGTTCTCAAGGGGTAGACAACAGGCAAATGTAGTGCTAAACACAGTGCCTGGTGCATAGGCCTTCATAATGTTTATCTATTGGTTGATTGACTGATATTCAAATAAATTTTATAGAGGAAATAATTAACAGAAAGAAGCCACTAGAATTAAGGAGAATCAGGGAAAGATTCTTTTTTTTTTTAAACCCTTACCTTCCGTCTTAGAATCAATACTGTGTATTGGTTCTAAGGCAGAAGAGTGGTAAGGGCTAGGCAATGGGAGTCAAGTGACTTTCCCAGGGTCACACAACTAGGAAGTGTCTGAGGCCAGATTTGTACCCAGGACCTCCCATCTCTGGACCTGACTCTCAATCCACTGAGCCACCCAGCTGTTCCCCGCCCCGGCCTTTGGGAAAGATTCTTGAAGAAGGTGGGACTCAGAAATTCAGGGAAATTAGGAGACAAAGATCAGGAGGGAAAATGTTACAGGCATTGGCAACAGGAAATAAAAATGTCCAGATCTGGGAATACCTTGTGTGAGGAACAGCAAGGAGATCAAGTCTCTGGATCAAAGATTACATGGAAGGACATATAGTGTAAAAAAGCCTTGAAAGAAGTTGTAAGGATCTTTGGATAAAAAACAAAGAATTTTATATTTGATCTTGGAAGTTAGAGAGAGCCTCTGGATTTTATTGAGTAGAGGAATGAATTGGTCAGACCTGTGATTTAGGTAGATCATTCTGACAGCTGAATAGAAGATGGAATGAAGAAATTTGTGGAATGGAGACCAACCAGCAGACTCCTGAAAGAGTCCAGGGGTCAGGTGATGAGGGCTTGCACTAGAGTGGTGGTAGTGTTAGAGGAGAGAAGTAGGAAGGGTTTGGGGGAAAGATGAGTTTAGCTTTGTAAATATTGAATTTAAGATGTCTATAGGTGTACAATTAAGGTGTCCAAGAAGCAAAGAGAGATATAAGTATTGAGGTCAGCAGAGATACTAGAGCTAGAAAACTAGATTTGAGAATCTGCTGAAAGATCTGATAATTAAATCCATGGGAGTTTATGAGATCATCAAGTAAAATAGTGAAGAAGGAAAAATGAAGAGAGGCCTAGAACAGAGCCCTGTGGAATACCCAGGTTAAGTGAACATGATCTAGATTCAACAAAGGAGAATGAGGAATATCAGATAGATAGGAAGAGAACCAAGAGAGAGTCTTGTCAAGAAAAGAGAGAATTTCAAGGAAAAGAGTAATAGACAGTATTGAAAGATGCAAAGAGGTTAAGAAGAATGAGGACTGAGGAAAACCTATTAGATATAGCAACTAAGAAATCATTAGTAATTTTGGAGAAAATAGTTTCTCCTGAATAATGAGGTTGGAAGTCAAACTACAGAGATAAGAGAGAAAAGGGAGAAATTGATGATTAAATGAGAATGAGGAAGAGAGGGCAAACTGCTGGAGAAGACAAGATGAAATGAAATTACTTGAACATATGGTTTTCCTTGGTAAGGAGAAGGACTATCTTTTCATCTAAAATGAGGTGAAGAAGATAATGACTGAAGACATCAAATAATGTAAGATGAAGAGGGAAGAAGAAACTCTTGATAATAGCCTCAGTTGTTTCAGTAAAACATGATACAAGCTGAGTGTAAAACGTTGTGACTTAAACTATATTAATTATTGGCCTCCATGGATATCCCAAATAACAAAAAAAAATTTTACCCAAGTCAGTCTTAAAATTTATGGTGATTTAATTAATATAGTGGAAAGAAATTTAAAAAGAAGGGAGAAGGAAAAGGGTGTAGGATTTCACCTGCCTGGCTTGTGCTGGTGGGAAGATTAGAGGTTCTAGAAGATAAGGTTTTGGAGAGAAAAAAGAGGAAGGAATCAGCCTGAACTCCAAGAGGGCTCAGCCAAGATGCCTGAACCTGAACTAGCTCAAGGGCAAACTCACCGCCAAAACCCAGACAACTAGCTGCCACCATGCCAAGATGTTGGAACACTTAGCACGCTGCCAGCCAGAGACGCCTCTCCTGGAAAAGAGGCTAAAGAGAGCAAGTGACTTGCCCTATATAGACAGTTTTACATCACTTTCCTGCATCTCACCTGTACCAATGTTAGCTTAGCTTGACTAGGACAGCCCAGGGGTATGTCTGATGTTTCTGCACATGTCTGATGAAGGCCATTTTCTCAAATACTTAATCCTTGAGTATGGTGCAGACATTCTTGACCTTGTTAAACTAAGTAGGGTGGAGAAATGTAGAGTTCCCAAAACTTAATTCTGTTAAACCAAGCATCTCCATTGTTACTAATCAGGAGATAGCTAAATCAGATCTTCTAAAGTAAGGTGGAGTAGTTTTAAAATTCATATGAGAAAGTGGAAGGTGAGGGAATCATCAAAGGCTTAAGGCAAGATTGAAAAGGCCTAAAAGCTGCTGTGGTGAATAGAATAGTGAATTAATTATCATATTATAAAAGAATTGCCTTGCAGCAGTGAGGGCCTGCTTTAGGTTATATACATGAATTTATAGGGAACTCAGTTGGCATAGTTTCATGAATTTCTCTAACTTCATTCCAAAGCATCAGTACAGGGGGGAAGGCAATAGGTACACAATATGGGTGATCCCAAAGCTGAAATTTGGTGAGGGCTCAGTGATATGACCTGGAGCATGGGATTCAAGAGAATATTTAGTGTAGGGTTAAACTAGTTCACAAAGAGGTCAAGATGGGTAAGGGAGAAAAATGTAGCTAGTACAGGGGTGGTGACCTGGTAAAGAACTGATAGGTGGAAGAATTAGAGATCATAGAATAGATGAAGTGTTTGAAGTTGAAAAGGTGAAATATTAAATTGTGATCAGATAAAGGAATTTGAGTTCATGAACATGGAAGATGGACATGCCCAACCTAGAATGCAACTTTCTGAATTCTAAGGAGTCAGGGTATGTGTATGTGAGTATGCATGTGTGCATGTGTGTGTGTGTGTGTGTGTGTTAATAAATCCTTTGGTCAGAGCTAACTGGTGGGAAGAAAACATTTCTACATTAAAGAAAATAACATAGACAGTTGCTACCTCTGGCCTGCCTTACTGGAATACATGGAATATCTGGAAGATCTTTTGACAATGCTGGATCAGATGATCAACAAGCATTTCTTAAACTTTTACTATGTGCAAGGCACAGTGTCAAATACTGGAATACAAATACAAGCAGAAAAAAAGGCAGTCCCAACCCTTAAAAAGCTTACATTCTACCACATTAGTCCAAATATGGGGCAATCGTTTTTTTCCCCAATATGTACCTTTGAAAGTCACATTCACACTATATTCAAGCATTTCTAGCTTTGAAGCCATAAGTTGTGTATTGTGCACCTCAGCATATGTATAAAGCATGGCTATCTTCTGGGACAGATGGGAAATGCTGGTCAAACACCTATTTGTTTTGATAGTCTATCAAATGTCACTGTTAATACTAAAGGTGCCCAAACTCCTGGAAATGAGAAAACTAAAATGACTGTGATGCTTGCAGTCACAGCTGTCAGGTGAAGATTGACTCCTTACATATTTTAAGGCATAAAACATTATCTAAGTAAAAGTTACCATCAGGACTGATCTTTTGTGTGCAGGAAAAGGAATGGATGACAAGGGCAACCTGTCCATGTCCAGGGTTTTCAAAACTCTACCACAACATTTTGGTTCCCTAAACCTGGGAATCCTGAGAAGGCTGCTTCTTGACCTAGGATTCATGAAAATCTTTTAGAAATCTGTGTTTGGGCCTCCCGCTATCTCTCCCATCTGGAGCCTAAGGTTGGACTCCACGTCCAGATCATTTCCCTTGCATAGTCAGAAGATGTTTTGACTTGGGAAACATGCCTCAAAGTCAGAAATCAATCTGATTGGTGAGACTAGTTGCCAGGCACCCCCCTTGGATGCAAAGTTGGTGACCCTCAATAAGGTAATTGGCCATTCCTTATCCAAACCATGTGATAGAAGCAGAGAGCAGCAAGAGATTCCCCACTGAGGTGTATAGTTGACAACTGGAAAAATTGGGCCTAGACAGTTTGTATACCCATTTGGGTAGAGGCTGCATTGGACTATCTCCCTATCATGAATTAATCCACCATGAATTTTCAGTGGGAAGACAGAGGGGAAAAGCATTTCACATGCTCTCCTATTGGGATTGGATCAGACCTAGACAACCTGAACAAAATTTCAAATGGGCTTTTTTTTTTCCATGTTGAATGACTCAATAACATCCTGGAAAATGAGAAAATTGGCTTCTTAATGGCACCCTAAATTCTCACATCATGTGGCAATTGGATGCATTTTGCAGGGAAGAGGGCATATGGACAGAAGGCCCTTACATTTTAGGTTTTTAATACCCCTACGCCAGAATCTGAAGTTATTGTACTTCAGCTATAGGCGCCTCATAAAGACACCACTCTCTCCTGTTTCTTTGCCCTGTCCCTAGACTGATTCTCCAAACGCTAACCTTTACTGGGTCTTTTAAGGCAGGGCCCACTCGAAATCCAGAGCAAGATATAGGGAGTTTGGAAATCAAGCAAGACAGAATGGAATTGGAAAGCAGGGCATCTATCATATACCAAAAGAATCTATTTATTCAAGGGGAAAAAAAGATCTGTCCAAATCTCCTTTTCTCTTCTGCTGGCCAGGGGAAAGGAGGGTAGAGTTTGAACAGAAAGAGATATTTTATCTTCTCTCAATTAGATTCTCTCTAACTGATGTTTATTTCAAAGTTAGAACATGTGTGCATGTGGGTTTTGAAAGATAACATCCTAATTTTTAAATTATGCTTGTTGGACTCAGTGAAATTTTAATCTCTATTGAAGCAGAGAAAAACCCACAATTCCAGGCATGCCCAGGAAGCCTGCAGGGAAGGAGACAAAAACCATATTCCCAGGCAGCACCTGCAAGTCTCCTCTGGAAGCTGAAGCTTCCCCAGGGACTCAGACACAGTCCATCCTAGGGTTAAATTTATGACAGGACATGTGCCTCCACTGATAACACTGGAATCCTGAGAAACTGCTAACAGTATAAACAGTCTACCTTTTTGAGTTGTTTGCTACACCTGCAGAATCCCTATATGGACACACTCTCCTGGACACATCCTTCAGATTTCCAAGTCTTCAGGTCCTCAGCTACTAGGACCCAGGCATTCACTGAGGACACACCTGTATGCCCACAGCCCCTCTCTCTCCACCCCCTCTCTCCCTCAGTTATAGCTCTACATCCATTACCAGCTTTGAAGAAGCTACAGAAGATGGCAAATGCCCTTCTCTCCCATAGAATTTAAAGAGGGGAATGAGATGAGGGTATAGGCTTCCCCTAGATAACCCAAAACCTCAGTTTGTGTTCCAGGTCAGAAAGTGACAAAAAGCCTCATTCTTCCTTGTGTATTCCTACAGTGCTAAAGGAAGGCAACTCTGAGCTAGGATGAAGATCACCTCTGGCCTCTCCCCTCATTCTTTTTTTTAAAAAACATTATTTTATTAGGTCATTTCCAAGCATTATTCATTGGAGACAAATATCATTTTCTTCCCCCAACCCCCCCACCTATCCCATAGCCGACGTGCGATTCCACTGGGTATCACAAGTGTTCTTGATTCGAACCCATTTCCATGTTGTTGGTGTTTGCACCAGAGTGTTCATTTAGAGTCTCTCCTCAGTCATATCCCCTCATCCCCTGTAGTCTAGCAGTTGGTTTTCCTCGGTGTTTTTACTTGCACAGTTTGTCCTCTGCTTGTGGATAGTGTTTTTTCTCCTAGATCCCTGCAGATTGTTCAGGGACATTGCATTGACCCTAATGGAGAAGTCCATTACTTTCAATTGTAACACAGTGTATCAGACTCTGTGTACAATGTTTTCCTGGTTCTGCTCCTTTCGCTCTGCATCACTTCCTGGAGGTCGTTCCAGTCTCCATGGAATTCCATCACTTTATTATTCCTTTTAGCATAATAGTATTCCATCACCAACATATACCACAATTTGTTCAGCCATTCCCCAATTGCAGGGCATCCCCTCATTTTCCAATTTTTGGCCACCACAAAGAGCGCTGCTATGAATATTCTTGTACAAGTCTTTTTCCTTATTATCTCTTTGGGGTACAAGCCTAGCAGTGCTATGGCTGGATCATAGGGCAGACAGTCTTTTATTGCCCTTTGGGTATAGTTCCAAATTGCCCTCCAGAATGGTTGGATCATTTCATAACCCCACCAGCAGTGAATTAGTGTCCCTACTTTGCCACATACCCTCCAGCATTCATTACTTTCCTTTGCTGTCATGTTAGCCAATCTGCTAGATGTGAGGTGATATCTCAGAATTGTTTTAATTTGCATCTCTCTGATTATAAGAGATTGAGAACACTTTCTCATTTGCTTATTAATAGTTTTGATTTCTTTATCTGAAAACTGCCTATTCATGTCCCTTACCCATTTTTCAATTGGAGAATGGCTTGAGTTTTTGTACAATTGATTTAGCTCTTTGTAAATTTGAGTAATTAAACCTTTGTCTGAGGTTTTTATGAGGATTCTTTTCCAATTTGTTGCTTTCCTTCTGATTTTAGTTACATTGGTTTTGTTCATACAAAAGCTTTTTAATTTGATGTAGTCCAAATTATTTATTTTGTATTTTGTGACTCTTTCTAAGTCTTGCTTGGTTTAAAATATTTCCCTTCCCAAAGGTCTGACATGTATACTATTTTGTATTCTCCTAATTTACTTCTAGTTTCCTTCTTTATGTTCAAGTCATTCACCCATTTTGATGTTGATCTAAACCTAATCTCTCCCACACTGTCCTCCAATTTTCCCAGCAGTTTTTATGAAATAGTGGATTTTTGTCCCAAAAGCTGGGATCTTTGGGTTTGTCATATACTGTCTTGCTGAGGTCACTTATCCCGAGTCTATTCCACTGATCCTCCTTTCTGTCTCTTAGCCAGTACCAATTTGTTTTGATGACCTCTGCTTTATAATACAATCTGAGATCTGGGACTGCAAGGCCCCCTTCCTTTGTATTTTTTTTTCATTATTTCCCTGGATATCCTTGGTCCTTTGTTCTTCCAAATGAACTTTGTTATGGATTTTTCTAAATCAGTAAAAAATATTTTTTGGAAGTTCCATGGGTATGGCACTAAGTAGATAGATAAGTTTGGGTTGGATGGTCAATTTTATCATATTGGCTCGTCCTATCCATGAGCAGTTAATGTTTTTCTAATTGTTCAAGTCTAGTTTTAGTTGTGTGGAGAGTGTTTTGTAGTTGTGTTCATATAGTTCCTGTGTTTGTCTCGGGAGATAGATTCCTAAGTATTTTATTTTGTCTAATATGATTTTGAATGGGATTTCTCTTTCTAGCTCTTGCTGCTGAGCTGTGTTGGAAATAGATAGAAATGCTGATGACTTATGCGGGTTTATTTTGTATCCTGCAACTTTGCTAAAGTTGTTGATGATTTCAATTAGCTTTTTGGTTGAATCTCTAGGATTCTTTAAGTAGACCATCATGTCATCCGCAAAGAGTGATAACTTGGTCTCCTCCTTGCCTATTTTGATGCCTTCAATTTCTTTTTCTTCTCTAATTGCTACTGCTAGTGTTTCTAGTACAATGTTGAATAATAGAGGTGATAATGGGCATCCTTGTTTCACTCCTGATCTTATTAGGAATGCTTCTAGTTTATCCCCATTGCAGATGATATTAGTTTGATGGTTTCAGATATCTACTGTTTATTATTTTTAGGAATGACCCTTCTATTCCTATGCTTTCTAGTGTTTTTAATAGGAATGGATGTTGTATTTTATCAAAGGCTTTTTCTGTGTTACTGGGTCCAGAGACACAGTAACATGCCATCTTCATCCCATCTCTAGTCACATAGACCCTGTTGTCAAAAGAGTATATAAATCCCAGAACACATCTCCTCCAGGAGGCATCATTCCACCCATTCTGCCTCCCTCAGCCTTCCCATATGACTTAACCATTTGACTTACATTCAAATTAATAAATCTCTTTTATTTTTAAGCTAACTACTGGAAGCTGTCATTCTTGACAAGGACAACCTGTCCAGGTCCACGGTTTTTTCTTAAAGCTCTTCCACAACAGAAGGATATTCAAAGATGTGAATTCCAGAGCTGAAGTGATCTTCTAAGATGAAGAGGTTTCTAGGACATTATGGAGAATTCTGTTGTGTGGTCCAGTGCAAAATGCAAGAGTTGAGGTGAAATGCAAATTGTCTATTCAATAGTGCTCCTCAAAATGGTTTTTGGTTTTTAATGGTTTTGAGGCTCCACCTCCCAATAGAGAATAATAAAAGTTATGTTACTGGTCCTGTTTAAAACCTTTCTGTCAGTGAATGCACATTTTATTTGTATGAATAGCAGTCCCATACCTGATTCATATTCAGTATTTCAACATTTATAAAGCTCTTGATATTTACCAGTCACTGTGCAAAGTTATGCAAATGGATACAAAGAAGTTCAAAAGACAGTTCCTGCCCTCAAGGAGATCACATCCAATGTGGGAGAGGAAATTTAATATTTATTGGCACCCCATTTTGGCAATACAATATAACTTTCCCTTGTAAATCTGAATACAACATGCCCATCCTGCCTGTTAAAAAAACAAAAAGGGGGCCTGATGGCAAGCACCTCTATAGATTCATACAGGATTTGAGGGCTGTGAACAATCACGTTATAAAGAGACACTCCATAGTTTCCAACATCAATACTATTATTTCCAATCCTAAATTGGCCTCTGCCCTGACCAGACCCTGATCACTGTTGCTGCCCCTGCTGGACTAATTGCTGCCACAGAGAAGCTAGGAGTCCTTGGAGTTGCTCCTCAGGGCAGATGGTAAAAAAAACAACCTGGAGTATCTTTTTCCTCAGGCAACAATTAGCCTCCTAACTTCCTCTGGGGAAACTAGCATTTTACCTCAGGAGGGACAAGGAGAAGGAAGAGACTCTTCCAAACAGGAAGTTGATTACAATCATGGCATATTCTATGAAAAAGCACTGCATTACCTATTTCAAACAGCTTCCAGCTTTAGGATGTCTTTTTTTTTTCTTTCTAGCACTGATCCTTTCAATTATCTTGCCTGAGATTCGGGGGAGAAATTCATCCCCCTACAACCCTTTGCCATTTGTGCCCGCCCTGTCTCTAAGATTCATCCAGTTTGAGATTCCTCAAATCCATGTTCTCCCTCCCTATGGGAGATCCCACAGTGCTGACAATAGGGATCTGAATTTTAGAAAAAGGAACATTAAAGGATCTGGAAGTGAAATTTTAAGCCTTTTCAGACTCCATTGTATTATGAAAGTCTCTGTATTTTATTGCATTTTGCTGATTCTTTTGCTTAAAGATTTAATTTTTTTGTTTTGAGTTCATATGTTAATGTATTTGATACTGTTCTGTTACACTGAATCATTTTAATCTACTGTGTTTTAACTATTAGATATATTTTGTTACCTTTTCCTTATGACTACTGAACAAAATATTGTAAAATATTGTTAAGGCCCATAAACAGCCTTTCCCCTCCGCATTTTGCATTTGTTAATTGTCACATAGATGATGGATGGACTCAACCTGGCTAACGACCTTTAGAGAATTTAATAAGCTAAGAATTTAATTGTAACATTAAGGGGTCTTTAGAAATAATTTTAATTAACTAGTGGTTTCTGAATGGATGAGTTTTTTTATATTTATATTTTAAAGAATGTTGTATTAAAGGTAGAGAAACAAAGAAATGTTCCTACCAAGGTATTTCTATGAAGCAGGAAGCCAGAAAGAGCTCCTGCAAAATTCTTCAATGTAATTTACTTTCACCAGAACAATCTAGATTTCTTGGTGATGTTCTAGACCCAAATAAGTCTTACTTAAAAAATATATTTGCCAAGGTTGAAAGATTTGCTACATCTGTAAAAATTGTGACAAATATCCATCAGTTCATACTTGGTTTTTTGTCATAGAGCAACTTATATGAAATATGGTATTGGCTTTGTTTTCTATTATAATTAAATGGGCTATTATAACTCTGGGGATATTGATACTTTTTGAATGTGCATTACATTTTGTACTATTGTTCTTTATAAAAAAAAACTGTTACTTTGTGAAAATCATTTGCTTTGCACTCACAGTGAATCATGGCCAGGTATGAAGAAGAAACGGATCTCATTTTTGGTGAGAAACCTTGTATTCCACATTACTTTAGCTGATACAGTGTGTCAATAATTTTAAGTTATATATTTTTTATTTTAAAACTCTTTTATTATTATTTTTATACTCACCTGCTCTAGCAGCTGTGCTTTGAAGTTAAGTTAGCTGTTTAAAAGACTGACTGACTCGAGCAAGTAATAAAGAGAGAAAGGAAAGAGATTTCACAGAATTTTGAGGGTCCTCATCACACCCTTCGTGGATTAGCCAGACTGTAAGGATAATTTAGGGCCATGACATAATCTAAATTTAATTTTTGGTCGCCAGGGGATATCCCAAATGAAAATACCCAAGTCAGTTTGGAAATATATGGTGGTTTAATCAATATATAGGGAAGAAATCAAGGAGAAAAGAGAGGTAGAGGGATTTCTCCTGCCTGGCCTGTGCCAGGGGGAGTTCAAAATCCTCCACCACAAGATTTCTGAAGATTAGAAACTTCTAAGTGGATAATGTTTGGAAGGTAAAATAAGAAAGAATCAGCCTAAAACTCCGAGAGATCTCAGAGAAGACGCCTCACCGAACTAGTTTACCAGGCTTCCTCCAGTATAGTATCAATGGAAACTCACCACTAAAAACCAGATAATAGCAGCTTCCATACCAAGATGCCAACATGCCCAGCCAGCTGCCGCCAGCCACCTCTCCATCTTCCAAGAGGCCGGAGAGAGGAAGTGATTTGAAATATATAGACAATTTTACATCACTTACCTGCATCTCACATGTACCAATGATATCTTAGGCTTGACGTAGGACAGCCCAGGGGTCTGTCAGTTGCTTCTGATTTGTCATTTGCTAGCACATGTCTGTCTTAGGCCATCCTCTAAAATACTCAATCCTTAAGTAAGGGTATAGACATTCCTGATTTTGTTAAACTAAGTAGGATGGAGTAATCTAAAGTTCACAATTTCCTGATTTTTGTTAGACTAAGTAGGGTAGAATAATCTAAAGTTCACAGATATGGACATGTTCATATGAAAATGTAGGAAATGAACCAGGAGAGAGAGAAAGATTGGATAAACGTGAAAGATTGGGATTACAGATGGGGTAATCCATGGGAGGAGATGAGATGGAATAGGATCCCTTGAACAAATAGAGGGTTTAGGCTTGGTAAGAAGTAAGGCCACTTCATCATGTGAAACAGGAGAAAAGGAGGAGTGATAGGAGATGAGGGAGAGAGGAGAAGAGTGAGTTCATAATGAATGGCCTCAATTTTTTTTCTGTAAGTTCTGAGGCAAGGGTCTCAACTAAGAGAATATGGCAAGGGGGAACCTTGGGAAGTTTAAGAAGGGATAAAAAGGTTTGGAAGAACAGTTGTCGAAATTTGGAAAGTGAATTGATAGGGGAAGTATAGTTGAATTACTTAGTAGCAGTAAGGATCCACTTATGATTATGTATCCGAAATTTGTAGAATTCTTGTCAGAATTGCTGCCTGATTTTTTCCTACCTTCATTCAGCAGCATTTGTCAAGGAGGTAAGGCAATGAATGATGGCAATGATATAGGCAAAGCTTTGGCTGGCAATATCAGCAATATGATAAGGCAGGTAGCGATTCAAAAGAAGAGGTCAATATAGAATTGAATTGGTTCATCAAAAAGTTAAGATGGGGAGAAAAGGAGAGAACAGCTAGTGCAGGGGAGATAGCCTGGGAGAGAATGAGAGGCTTGGATTGGAAGTCATGATATAAATAAAGTGCAGGTTTTATTTAAGGGAAGGCAAAGGGAGTGGTAAAAAGCCAAAAGAATATGATTAAATAAGAGGATTTCTGGATTTTTGAACATTGAGGTGGTACATTTGTGGGTACTGGGCAAGATCAAGCAAGGTTATATTGAAAGCCTTCCAGTAGTCTCTCAAAATGGAGGGTCCCTTCTGGCTAGGTGTAACAATTTAGACAAATGATGAGATGGGAGATGACTTAGTGCTCAGACCTTTATGCTCAGGTGTCACCAAGCTGTTCCACCAGGCACAGAGCTCATGTTTATTATATAGCTTCAGTGAGTACATGCTTTTCTGGCACACAATCGTTTTTCAACATACATAATTTCTAGCAGGTAACTGGATGTGTCACACATTAACAAACTGCCTAATCAGCATTCTGTGGTTACATACCATGTTGCTACAACAGAGATGAATGACATAGCTAGGGTAATCAGGAGTTGGTTCCCTCTGACCTTTGGAATGACCAGCTAAGAGAATCATTGTTGCTTTTGATCAGCTTTCACAATCAATCAGAATTACTTAGAAGGGTAACAAAACATTTCATAGCTAGGAAATTTAATACAGATCATAATCAGGTATCTTTCTAATTTCTAAGTTGCATTTTTCTTTATGTTACTTTCAAGAACTTGGTATTGTTGCTCTGGTTATCGTACACAAATGGATCCAGTGAAGTGTGTTGTAGCAAAGGAGTGATTGATGTGCCTGTGTGTTTGACTTGCAGTGGGTATGGGGAAATTGAGTGTAACTTTGCTAAGAGAGAGAAGGGAGGGGTAGTGGGTAATGATCTTTAGGTTTTATTTCTGTGAATATGGTTTTTGGGGTAAATCTGGGGGGATTAAAGTGGGACATATTGTGTTGACCCTGTAAGTATTTGCTCTCATATTATTTCTCCTGTAGTGGGGAGGGAACAATAGTCATAACAATTCCATTTGTAAAGGAGGTTAGTGGGAGAAGTCACACAGAGGGGAACTGAGTGGGTGCCTCATTTTCTGAAGGCTGCTCTGTAGCCTTCATTTCCCAAACTGCAACTCTGGCTCACCACAAGGGTACAACTATTTTGTGCGTGGTTGAGGTAGGGCAGAGGAATAGTTCATTGGAAATGGGTAAATAGAGGGACTTAGTGGTTAGTGTATTTGAAGAAGAATTCATAGGTATGTTGAAGTCCCTTAGTATGAGGGCAGGAATTGAGGAGGAGAAAAAAATTGTAAGCCAAGTATCAAATTCATTTAGTAAGGAAGAGGAATAACCTAGGAGTCCATAGACAGGATTTTAATTGGGTGATAGATCTGAATAACATGAGCCTTAATGGAAGAGAGACTACTGAATAATGGAGGAAAGGGGTGGCAATGGGGAGCAAGAAGTGGTTCAGCTCCCATTCCCCAACAAGTTAGGCGAAGACAATGAGTGACGCTACAATTAGTATTGGAAAGAGAGGTAAGGTAGGCTGTATAATTAGAAAGAAGTCATGTTTTAGTAAGAGTTAGTAGATGGAGGAGTGGCGAGGAATAGATTTAAGATGAAAGTTTGTTGCCTATGGAACAAACATTCTAGAAGGCACAGTGGAAGGGCTGAGCAGAGTTAGGATGAAACTTTGGAGTAGGAGGATTGCGGGGAATGGGAATGAAGAATTGAGTGTTAGGGGGTGAGGAAAGAGGTTCAAATGATGATCTATAGGAGTTCTGAGTCATGGAATGTGATAGAAATGATCAGGTATAAGAATATTTATCATTGAGTAGAGGACACTATACATGTGCTCTTAAAGGACAAAAGCAACAGGAGATAGGAGGCTTGAAATCAAAGAGAGGGTTGTTCTTTGAACAGAAGACTTTCCACATTTCATTTGAGAGACTGGGCTAGCAGCAAGACGTAGTAGTTTTATGGAAGTGGTTGCATTGGGGTATATGTGAGATGCTCCAATTGGCCCCTACCATCTTTTCCTCAGGGAACACTCTGCACCCAATAAGAGATGAAACAATGAGGGAGTTAGTGAAGGCAGGATCATAGGTTTTCTCACTTGAGGACGCTAGCTATAATTAAGCAGCATAAGTACTGAGAGCTTTCCTCCACAAGTGGAAGATGCCCAACTTGTCCCCTAGAGTCTTTCCTCTAGGGACACACTACACCCTGCAGGAGATTGAAGACTTAGGGTACTAGCACAATCAAACAACTAAGAGACCATTAGTTACTTTGGAGAGAAAGGTTTACATGAAATGATATGATCAGAAGCTAGATTTAAGGATTTAAGAAGAGAGTAAAGAAGAGAAAATGTAGATATAACAATAGTTAGCAGGAAGGATCAAGTGAGAATTTTTACAGAATAAGGGAGACGTAAGCATGTTTTCAGGCAGTAAGGGCTAAGTTGGCAGACAGGAAGAGATTGAAAGTAAGTGGGAGGGTCAACTTCTAGTGGTGAAGCCAAGATGCAGGGGTAGAGCTGAGGTCTCCCAACATTCCTCTCCAAACAACTTTATGTTTCAATGCTTCAAATTGAATTCTGGGGTGGCAAAGCCAAAAGAAAAAAAAAGGTAAAGATGAGCATTTTTTGAGCCTGGGGCAATTTAGGAGATTGGAAGGAGAGGTCTAGTGTTATCAGGGACGGGCCTGACCCAGAACATTTGTGGTGGCAACACAAGCTCTGGGATTTGGTTGGCAACAATAGCAGCAGCAGTTTCAGGAAGTCTCAGCCCCAGAGATGGTAAGGAGATTGAGTAATTGATCAAGTGTAGGATCTGGCACTATTTGGCAACATTTCCCATATCCATTTTCAATCCACAGTTCCAGAGCAGAGAGGTATACTTTAAGTCATAAACAAGCAGGAGCCCTTAAAAAAGTATCATTTATGATCACAAAAGATCAAGGACCCAAAGAAACAGTAGCATTTGAAGTTGCAAAAGATCAGGGGAGGGGCAGAGCTCAGTGGATTGAGAACCAGGCCTAGAGATGAAAGGTTCTAGGTTCAAATCTGGACTCAGACTCTTCCTAGCTGTGTGACCCTGGGCATAACCCCCATTGCCTAGTACTTCCCACTCTTCTGCCTTGGAACCAATACATAGTATTGATAATTCTAAGGTGGAAGGTAAAGGTTTAAAAAAAAAAGATCAGAGGTCCTCCCTGGGGAAGGACCAAAGCCTAGAACAGATGGGCTTTCATTGAATCTCTCCTAAGATCATACCACCTTGAAAGCACTGAAAATTCCCAAACCCACAGAATAAAATCTAAAAATAGGATTATGAAAAAGTTGGAAGCCCCCACTTTCATGCCAGGAATAGGGTCCAATTGTAACATAAAGTAACAACAACAACAAAAAAACAACAACAAGAAATAGTTTGGAAACAAGAACAAACAATTTTTAAAAAGCACTTGACTAGAATAACTACTGTGGTGAGAGAGAAGAACAAAATCAGACTTAGAAGACAGCAATGTTAAAATAGCTACAAGAAAAATATGAAAGGAAAAAATGTGGTTATACATAACTTCAGCAAGAATTCATGGAAGAGTTGAAAAATTGTTTTCAAAATCAAAAAAGCATGGTAAAGGAAAATTGGGAGAAGGAATGAGTATTGTAAGGATAATTTTACAGTTTGACTTGAAAATCTAAATTAATTTGGTCGCCAGGGAAAATCCCAAATGATAAAATACCCAAGTCAGCTGGAAATTATGGTGATTTTAATTAATAGAGAGAGAGGGAATTAAGGAGGAGAGAGAGAGAGTTAATTTAAACTGCTTTGGCTCAGGCTGAGCCAGGCAGTAGTTAAAGGCCTTAGCCAAAGTAGCCTCCCTGAGCCCAAGAGAAAGGGAGTCAGTCTTATCACTCACCACGAGACCACCTCAAGAAAGCTATCTGAGGAAGATCCTCCAGGCTTAGTTCCTCCTCTGAACTGACTCAACTGCTCATCTAGACCTCCTTTTAAAGAACTTTTCTCTTGTGTCACCTCCCCTAAATTTTCATGTCTACCAATCACAGCAGTCACTTTTTTCTCCAGGACTGCCCATTCTTTCGTTCTCACCTTCTTTGATTAGATTTTCTCCAGGACTGTTCACTCTTTAGTTCTCACCTTCTCTGGTTAGATTATATCTTTTGAGCTACTTCACACTTCTTTGTTAAGTTCACCTTTTGTTAGTTACTTGACTTTTTGTGATTAATTTAACCTTTTTAGGTACTTAACATCTTTTTGTATTAAGATAATAAAAATAGACTTAGCTTAAAGTTCTAGCTTCACTATAAGGTATGAGTTAAGTACCTTCATTGTTCAATCAAGAGTTTATAACTTTATCTTCCCCTAAAGTACTGTCTGAGTAGAGGGGAATAATTTTTAAAATTCACAGTATGAGGGAAGTAAACAATGAAAATACAATTAACAGCTTAGTAAAAGAGAGACAAAAAATATTGAAGAAAATAGCATCTTAAAAAACAGAATTGACCAAATGGAAAAAGAAGTACAAAAGCTCATTGAAGAAAATATTTTTTTAATTAAAATTGGGCAAGCAGAAGCTATGAGACATTAAGAAAGGAAGTGTGAACCATCTAATAAAAAAACTAACCTAAGAAATAGATCAAGCACAGATAATTTAAATATTACTGGCCTATCTGAAATCCATGAGCAAAGAAAGAGTCTATATATATTTCAAGAAATTATAAAGAAAAACAACTCATATATCCTAGAACAAAAAAGTAAAATCAAGATTGAAAGCATCTGATTACTATCTGAAACATCTCAATATGAAAACTCCCAGAAATATCATAGTCAAATTTCAGAATTTCCAGGTCAAAGAGAAAATACATCAAGCAGTCAGAAAAATCCATTACAATGCCATTGAACCAGTCAAGATCAAGCAAGATTTAGCAGCTACTGCATTAAAAAACAGTGGAGGCCTTGGAATTAAATATTCCAGAAGGCCAAGAATAATTTACCAAAAAAAAAAAAACTGAATATGATCCTTGGAAGTGGCAGGGAGGGAGCAGCATAGACATTTAAAGAAATTATACAAGCTATTAATGAATTCTTTAAAGGAAAAAAAATCCCCAGAATCAGATGAATTTACAAGTCAAGTCTACCAAGCAATTGCTTTTATGGTACAAATGTGGTTTTAAAATATAAATGAAGGAAAGCAAAAACAGGTAAAGAAAAATATAGACCAATTTTCCTAATGAATATTGATATAACCAAGTGAGATTTATACCAGGAATGAAATACTGGTTCAATATGGGGAGGACAGCTATGATGGCTCAGTGTATAGAATGTTGGTCTTGGACTCTGGAAGACCTGACTTTAAATCTGGCCTCAGACACTCATTAGCTATGTAACCTTGGGCAAGTCACTTAACCTTTATTTGTAACTAGAGAAGGAAGTAGCAAACTACTATAGTATCTTTACAAAGAAAATCTCATGGACAATGTAGTCCACAGGGTCATAAAGAGTTGGACACAATTGAACAACAATCAACATCAGAAAAGCCATCATCATGATTGACCATATCAATGACAAAAAGAATCACATAATTATATCAAAAGGTGCAGAAAATACTTTTGACAAAATACAATGCTCATTCATATTAAAAATGCTAGAAAACATAGGAATCAATGGAGCCTTTCTTAAAATTATAAGCACTATCTAAAACTAAGAGCAAACATTCTCAGTAAGAGAGATAAACTAGAAACCTTCCCAATAAGATTAGAAGTAAGAAAAGATTCTTATTATCACCACTACTATTCAATATTGGATTAGAAATGCTAGCAATAACAATAATATAAGAAAAACAAATGGAAGAAATACAAATAGGGAATAAGGAAATAAAATTATCTTTGCAGAGTATATAGTGGTCTGCTTAGGAAATAAACTAAAAACTAGTTGAAATGATAATTTTAGCAAAGTTGTAGGTTACAAAATAAATCCACATCTGTCAACAGAATTTTTATATATTACCAAAAAATGTTTTTCAAGAATACATAAATTCCACTTAAAATATTTGCCAAGACAAACCTAGGGACCAAATGAACACAATTACAACATACCTTTTCAAACAGATCTGAAGAACTGGAAAAATATGAATTGCTCTTGTATAGACCAAGCCAATATAATAAAAATGACAATTCTTCTTAAGTTAATTTTCTTATTCAGTGACATTCTAGTAAAACTACCAAAGAATTGTTGGGATCACAATACATTTATACGCAATATGCAACAAAACTGTAATATTTATTGGGAAGGAAATTGAGGATTGGAAAAATGGGGGATAAATGGGAGGTGTGTATGGGGTATGGAAGAGAGAGGGGAGAGAGGGTATATTGCTTGGTGATGCAAGGGAGGGAGATGCCCCCTGCTGAAAGGAAGCAGCAGGGGTCAGATAAGGACTGTTTGTATTGGATGACTGAACTGAAGTTCAGCTCCCTCTATGACCAGAAAAGATAATCCACTTATCTGACTGCGAATTCAAATAATATAAAGTTTAATAACCAGTTGGAATTGGAGTTCCATTAGTAAGTGATGATAGTAATATTGTGTTTGATAAACCCAAAGACCCAAGTTTGGCGCAAGAACTAATCATTATTGAACAGGAATTGCTTGGGAAAATGGAAATCAGTTTGACAAAAACTTTCACATTGTATTTTACATTGTATATACTATGATAAAATCAAAATGGGTACATGATTAAGCAGAAAGGGTGATACATAAACAAATTAGGGGAGCATGGAAATATTCATCTGTCAGATCTATGGATAAAGGAAAAGTTTACAATCAAACAAGAGATAGAGAGGATCACAGGGAATAAAATGAATAATTTTTATTATATGAAATAAAAAAACTTGAGTAAACAAAATCAATACTGCCAAAATTAGATGGAAAGAAGGAAACAGGGAAGGGGAAAGTTTTACAGCAAATTACTCTTTATTAAGGGATCATTTCTCAAATATATAGGGAACTGAGTCAAATTTATAAAAGTAGGTGCTATTCCCCAGTTGATGAGTAGCCAAAGGTTATAAATAGGCAGTTTTCAGAAGATGAAATCAAAACCCTCAAAGAACAAAGAAAAAATGTTCTAAATCATTATAGATTATAGAAATGTACATTAAAACAACTCTGAGGTACCACCTCACACCTATCAGATTGGTTAACTTGATAGAAAAGAAAATTGCAAATACTGGAGGAGATGTGGTAAAATAGATACATTAATGCCCTGTTGGTGGAATTATGAACTGATCCAACCATTCTAGAGAAGAAAACAGTTTATACCCTTTGACTCAGCAATTCAACTCGAAGGTCCATATCCCAAAGAAACCAAAGAAAAGAGAATAAAATCTATAAGTACAATAATATTTACAGTTTTACTTTTTCTAAGAGTTGGAGTAAGAATATATTTGCTGGATTTTATTAGGATCTCAGATCTTTTTAATTTCTTATATTAAAATCACAATCACAATAGTGAAATAGATGGGCTTATCATAAGGGCAAGTAGAACTACTGAGGCACAGATGGTGATTTTCCTCCTTTGATGGCAATAAAAATTAAGATTACTGATTTAAGTAACACATTGGTTAGAGGGTTTGCCCAGAACTCATTAGCAAGAAATCAAGCATTAAGAGACTTTTTATCCTGGGCAATTTTTCATTACAATATTCACTTAATAGATCAATGAATAATGGAGTTAGCAAGTTTTTATGAAGCAAATTAACAATAATAGTAATAATGTGTGGCATAACAATTCTCAATTTACCCAAAAAAACCTTTACCCAAAAGATTAACAGAAGATTGAGACATCCATAAAAAGAACTGCATAATTGTAATAGAGCAAATATTGACCTCAAGTGAAAACTGTAGAAGGGTTAATTGATCTATCCTTCTACCCAACCATAGCATTCTCTTCACTATAGTTTCTTTAACTTTGGGAATACTTTTTAAAATAGACAGTGAGACTTCAATCTCAATTAAACAAGCAGATTTCAAAATAAAGATCAAAATTAGGTAAGTATCAATGGGCAAGGCAGGTGAAATCTCAATGGCAATTTCAAAGCCTGTCTGGGATCCTGGCCCTCTCTTGCCCCATCAGGCTTAAGCCACATCCTTAATTTAGGGGTTTCAATTTTTAGCCTGAGTCTTGACCCATGTTACTACATACTTTTCCTCAAAATTCTTTTCTTCAAGATCTTCTTTTTCTTGCAAAAGTATTGGGCATTATGTCCTCTGATTCTGCAATAGTATCCATATCCTGTCAACTATAATCTTGGGGTATTTGTTGGACAGAGGCTAAAACTGTTTTACTTTTAATGATTGCCTTAATTTCCTCTTCATTAGAGGTAAGGTTTCCATTTTCATCTTGGATACTGTCAATTTGGTTTTCTTCTTTCCTTTTTTTAATTAGATTGACCAGTACTTTATCTATTTTATTTATTTTTTCAAAGTACCAGCTTCTAGTCTTATTTATTAAATCAATAGTTCTTTGACTTTCAATTTTTTAAATTTCTCCTTTCATTTTTAGGATCTCTAATTTAGTCTTCATCTGAGGATTTTAAATTTGTTCACTTTCTAGTTTTTTAATATGCATGCCCAATTTATTGACCTCTTCCCTCTCTGATTTGTTAATATATTAACTCAAGGATACAAATTTCTCTAAGTACTGTTTTGGCTGCATCCCATAGATTTTGAAAGGATGACTCACCATTGTCATTTTCTTCAATGAAATTATTAATTCTTTCTATGGCTTGTTCTTTAACTAACTGATTTTGGAGAATCATATTGTTTAATTTACAATTAATTTTTTATTTGCCTCTCCATGTACCCTTACTAATTATTATTTTCATTACATAGTGATCTGAGAAGGTTGCAATTTTTATTTCTGCTCTTTTACACTTGTTTGCAATGTTTTTATGCCCCAGTACATGGTCAATCTTTGTGAATGTACCATGTGCTCCTGAAAAGAAGGTGTATTCTTTTTTGTCCCTATTTATTTTTCTCCACATATCTACTAAATCTAATTTTTCTAAGATTTCATTCACTTCTCTTACCTCTTTATTATTTTTTTTGTTTGATTTATCTAGTTCAGATAGAGAAAGGTTCAGATCTCCCACTAGTATAGTTTTTCTATCTATTTCATCCTTGAGCTCCTCTAGTTTCTCCTTTAGAAATTTGGATGCTATGCCATTTGGTGCATTCATATTGAATACAGATATTTCCTCATTGTCTATACTGCCTTTTATCAGGATGTAATTACCTTCCCTATCTCTTTTAACTAGATCTATTTTTACTTTGACTTTGACAGATATCATGATTGTGACTCCTGCCTTCTTTTTATCAGTTTATGCCCAATAGATTTGGCTCCATCCACTTACTTTTACCCTACGAGTATCTACCTTCCTCATGTGTGTTTTTTGTAGACAGTATATGGTAGGGTTTTGGTTTCTAATCCACTCTGCTATTCACTTGCATTTTATGGGTGAGTTCATTCCATTCACATTCAGAGTCATGATTACTAGCTGTGTATTTCCCAGCATTTTGATTTCTACTCCTAGTCCTGCCTTTTCTTCTTTCACTATTTCCTTCTACACCAAGTTTTGTTTTTAATCAGTCCCCCTAATTCCCATCCTTATTTTATTTCCCTTTCTACCCCCTCCCTTCTTATTCACCTCTTATTTTCTTTACAGTCATTTTATACTACTCCCTACCCTCTCCCTCCCTTGTACTGCTTCCCTCCCCACCTATTCTTTTGTTACCCTTCTACTTCCCTATAGGGCACAAATCAATTCTCTGCCCCAATGTATTTGATTGTTCTTCCCTCTTATTTTTCTGACCCAACTTCATGGTTACTTCCTTCTTTTTCTCCTCATTATCTTTCTCTTCAAATACATACAAGGCAATTACCTTCAATTCACCAATAGGTAAAGCAGAGAGGAGCTAGCTTCTGTTCCTCTTTTTGCTCTTTGCTCTGCTCTTGTCTTGGTTCCTCTTTTCTCTCTTTGCCTGGCTCTCCCGCAGCCTCAAAATAAGAAGAATGGGCTATTGGGGCTGTGGAGGACACAGGCAAAGGATCAGGTAACACTAGATAGATTCCAGTCTTTTCTTGCTTATTTTCTTGGTCAGCTAATCAGCTAATGACAAGGGGAATGGTTTTAGAAAAACCTGGAAACCCTACACCAAGATAAACTCAGACCCTACACCAAGATAAACTCAGAATGGGTCTGAGAAATCCTACACCAAGATAAACTCAGAATGGATCTGAACATAAAGAAGGAAACTATAAGCAAATTAGGCAAACACAGAATAGCATACTTGTCAGATCTTTGGGAAAGAAAGAATTTAAAACCAAGCAAGAGCTAGAAAAAAATCACAAAAAGTAAAATCAATAATTTTGATTACATCAAATTAAAAAGTTTTTGTACAAACAAAATGAATGCATTCAAAATTAGAAGGGAAGCAACAAATTGGGAAACAATCTTCATTACAAAAACATCTGACAAAGGTCTAATTACTCAAATTTATAAAGAGCTAAACCAGTTGTACAAAAAATCAAGCCATTCTCCAATTGAAAAATGGGCAAGGGACATGAATAGGCAGTTTTCAGTTAAAGAAATCAAAACTATTAATAAGCACATGAAAAAGTGCTCTACATCTCTTATAATCAGAGAAATGCAAATCAAAACAATTCTGAGGTATCACCTCACATCTAGCAGATTGGCTAACATGACAGCAAAGGAAAGTAATGAATGTTGGAGAGGATGTGGCAAAGTTGGGACATTAATGAATTGCTGGTGGAGTTGTGAATTGATCCAACCATTCTGGAGGGCAATTTGGAACTATTCCCAAAGGGTGGTAAAAGACTGTCTGCCCTTTGATCCAGACATAGCACTGCTAGGTTTCTACCCCAAAGAGATAATGAGAAAAAAGACATGTAGAAAAATATTCATAGCTACACTCTTTGTGGTGGCAAAAAATTGAAAAATGAGGAGATTCCCTTCAATTGGGGAATGGCTGAACAAATTGTGGTATCTGTTTGTGATGGAATACTATTGTCCTCAAAGGAATAATAAAGTGGAGGAATTCCATGGGGACTGGAACAACCTCCAGGAATTGATGCAGAGTGAAAGGAGCAGAACCAGGAAAACATTGTACACAGAAACTGATACACTGTGGTACAATTGAATGTAATGGACTTCTCCATTAGTGGCAATGCAATGACCCTGAACAACTCGGAGGAACCTACTAGAAAAGCCACTATCCACATCCAGAGGAAACACTGTGGGAATAAAAATACCGAAGAAAAACAACTGCTTGAATACATGGGTTGAAGGCATATTTTTGTGTTTGTAGACTCTAAATGAACATCCTAGTGTAAACAACAACATGGAAATGGGTTTTGATCAAGGATACATGTAATACCCAATGAAATTGCATGTTGGCTGTGGGAAGAATGGGTGAAGGGGAAGGAGGGAAATATTGTGATTATTGTAACCAAGGAATAATGTTCTAAATTGACTAAATAAACTTATTCAAATGGAAAAAAATAAATTAAAAAAAAAGAAAAACCTGGAAAGACTTATATGAACTGATACAACTTAAGGTGAGCAAAACCAGAAAAATACTGTATACATATTGTTATGATGATCAACTGTGACAGATTTAGCTACTCTAGTCAAGACAATGATCCAAGAATTCCAAAGGACCCATGAAATATTCTATTCTCCTCCAGATAGAGAACTGATGAACTCAAAGTATAGATTGATGAACACTATTTTCACTTCATTTTTCTTGCTTTTTTTTTGCAATATGACTAATATGAAAATGTTTTACATAACTTCACATTTAAAATTGTTATCAAACTGCGAAGGGCTGGAGGGAGGGAGTTCATTTTTTTAATGAACATTAAAAATAAGCAAAATTTCAAAAAAAAGAAAGTGTGGTAGTGACAGGGAAAGCAATCTGTTGGAGAGGATGGGATCATCTGAGGAGGCAGAGGAGAACTTCAGATTATTAGATTAGGAAATATAGCTTCAGCATTAGATGTTTGCATAAATTGAAATGTAGTCTAACATTTTTTTTAAGAATTAGAAGGTTCCTTAGAAATTAGTAGGATGTCAGAGAATCTGACTCTAATGCTTAATTTTTTTATTTCAAATTTTAAAATTATATACTTAGTAACCACCACCATCACCACCAAAAAATTTAAATAAGCAAATGCATTAAAAATTATATGCAAAACCAAAAACTTTACATTGTTCACAATTTGTTTTAAAATATGTGAATTATGGTTCTGAGTTCTCTTTGAATTTGTTTTACTTTGATACTTTTTCTCTTGATTTTGTGGCTTTTTTAAAGAAGCCATGGTATATATTATTCTCATTTTCTTTTCATCTCTTCATATATTTCCTTTATTTTCCTTATATTTCCATTATTTGTCATTTTAAATAATATAATATAATCCATTACATTCAAATATCACAATCCATTTAGTAATTTCTCTCAAATAC
Organism: Monodelphis domestica; assembly: GCF_027887165.1. Classification (NCBI taxonomy): domain Eukaryota; kingdom Metazoa; phylum Chordata; class Mammalia; order Didelphimorphia; family Didelphidae; genus Monodelphis; species Monodelphis domestica. Next base: position 537,532,677 of record NC_077229.1, read on the forward strand.
TGCATTTGTGCTATTTTCAGTTATTTTGCTATTATAAAGTTTCCATGAATATTTTCATGCATACACAGCTTTTTATACTCTCAATAATTCTCCTAGGGTCTAATTTTAGTAATGGGATCCCTAGGTCAATGAGCATGAGCAGTTTTATAGTTTTTTGTTTGGTTGGTTTTGTTTTCTTTTTTAGAAACCCTTTTCTTCTATCATATTGGCTCCAAGGCAGAAGACTGGTAAGGGCTAGGCAATGGGGGGGGGTAAAATGACTTGTCCAGGGTCACATAGCTGGGAAAGTCTGAGGCCAGATTTGAACCTAGGATCTCCCATCTCTAGACTTGGCTCTCAACCACTGAGCTATCCAGCTTCGCTCTTAATTATATTTCCATCCCATTTTCTAAAAGACAATTTACAGTTGCTCTAGCAATGTAATATCAGGCCTGTTTCTATCAGCATTTAATTTGGCCAATTTAACCCATCTAGTCCTCAGTTAACATACATAGGGCCTTATTTAACTAGATTGATCCTTAGGCAGCAGACATAATCTGTTGATGGAATCATACTCTTTCCAAAACCAAGTCTTTCTAGCTTAGTCATACCCAGGGGAACTTTTTGCTGCTATTCCATTGCCACAGTCCTTCAAAATGATATATTGCTGCATTTTGTTAAGTTAGTTATGTTAAGTGTTAAAGTAAGACATTTTCAGAATATTTATGCTCTCAAAACCATTGTTGTCCTACCAAAAACTATGTTTGGATTATGTGTATGCTTAGGCTTAGACGGACTACTAGCCTCGTGTAAGTGTGTGTGGGCTCTCCAGATATCTGTCATATTTAATATATCCAAGATCCTTAACTTCTTTCTTATTTATTTTTTGGTTAGATTTGTCCAGTTCTGAGAGGGAAAAATTAATGTTTAATTTTCTATGATTACCTCCCCATTTCTCAGCTTCTTTTAAAATGAAACTGTAGCTTATCTTTTGAGTCCTTTCCAGTTCTAGATGTATCATCCTGTTATCTAATAAAATCCCTTTATTTGACAGATTAGGAGGAAACTGGGACTCAGAAAGGTGAAGTAAATCATTTGAAGCATAACAGGTGATAAATGGCAGAGTCAGGTTTGAAACATTTGTCTTCTAACTCTATAATCTTTGTGTACTCCCATTTGTAACACAGTATTCATCCCCAGATGTAATTAGTAACAAAAGAGCTGTGCTTTCATAGTATTACAAATCTAAGAACCTTGTTAAGGTAGAATTAGTTTTTCCTTGCAAAGTGAAGAATGAACAAAAAGCATTGGCTTATTTCAAATTACTTCCATGAAATGAAAGATTTCTGACAGAGGCATCCTGTTTTTAAATTATGTATTGAACTGCAAATTATTTTTTTAAAGCTGAGCTCCCAAATATTGAAAAAGCTAGAATATACTATTAAATGAGGTATCAAATTATTACTATAAGAATGAGATTACAAAAGATATAGTTTGAAGATAAGCTTTATAGGTTGAGGACTTGGAATGTTGTCTCCAGGAATGCAAAGAGGTACATGCAGGGAATTCTGTGGAAGGCTTAGAATAAAAGGAGAAGGGGGAGGTGTGAGTGGAGCAATGGCAGTTAATCCCTGACTGGAGTTGGGGTTAGCGAGCCTTTTCCATCTCTCTTGGTTTTGAGGAGAAATGAAGAGAAAACTTGAACTATCTTGGTTATTTTCCTTTTGTCCACTTTGGGAAACAACAGGAAGGAAACCAGTTTCTATCTGCTGTTGTGATAACATTTTGTTTAGAAGAAGAATCACAGAAGATCCTGCTTGCTTAGACTCTGAGTCTCATGTCAGAGCCACATTCAGCTCAGTGAGCCTCTGCCATTTTGCTCACTATCTTTACTTACTTGGAGACAACTTTAATATGGAGATAATTGAACTTATATATATATATATAAGAATTTAGTCAGTATATTCAGATAGTGTTTGGGGGGATTTTAGTTACTGAAAATGAGATTTATAGAGAAGCTTAGGTGAATTCCCAAAACCAGAAGAATTTTGTTTTGCGATGAAAGAGGAGTGGTTGGAAATCTAGTTCCCTTAGTTGTTAAGACATCCTTATATTTAACCTTTATAATACAAATAAATATATTTTTTATTATATATAACTGCGCCCAGTGAAGAAAGTTTCACTTTTGGACTTTCCTTCAAGGAGGAGAACTGGGATATTTTGTAGACACAAGGCAAAGTACCTAGTCAGTGTCCATCCTAACACCACATTTTATAATCTTATTATTATATTACCAAAAAAACAAAAGAATACTGTTTTATAACCAATTATGTATCTTGTGTTTTCACTGAACTGAATTGCTGCTATTTTGAGCCCTGCTTTAAACAGCATACCTAATTAATCTGGCTATATTTAAATGGAAAATTAAAAAGGAAAAATTATCTCACTGAATAGTGATGCAAAGATCTGAAGCACAAGACTGAAGACATACTTACTATTTTAAGGACTAGAACTTGAAAGTAACTTGAAGAGCTGGAAATTGTATACTCTGGCACAGCTACAAAAATTTATACTGTGGCACCTTGGGATTAATAGATCAATTTTTCCTTAGAGAGGAAAAAGGAAAATCTTTTTTTTCATTAAAATTTTTATTTATTTTTATTCTGAATTTAAACACCAAATAAATTGAGCATTTCAACAGAAATGTTTTTTAAAATGATTAGACATGAAACTATGATTTCTGTTATATAGAACTTGTATGAAACATTTTTCCTTTATTAAAGTTAATTTAATTAATTAATTAATTAAGAATATTTTTCCATGATTACATGATTCATGTTCTTTCCCTTCCTTCCTCTCACCCCACCCCCACCCCTGCATAGCCAACAAGGAATTCCACTGGATTTTACATGTATCATTGATCAAGACCTATTTTCATATTATTAATATTTGCAATAGAGTGATTATTTAGAGTCTATATCCCCAATCATATCCCCATCAAACCATTTGATCAAGGAGTTGTTTAGGAAAATAATTTTTAATGCATTAAATTTTATATTATCTCTAAGGCAGAAGAGTGGTAAGTGCTAAGCAATGGGGGTTAAGTGACTTTCCCAGTGTCACATAGCTAGGAAGTGTCTGAGGCCAGATCTGAACCTCCCATCTTTGGGCCTGGCTCTCAATCCACTGAGCTACCCAGCTGCCCCCTTCAACCTCCTTCTTGATTCTCTGGTAGCTGATGATGTTTATATGGCAGCTCTGAAGTTTCCCTACATGTATAGTATAAAGAGCTTTGCACTTGGAATCTAAAAATGTAACTCTGAGACTAGATCTGCCATTTTAGTAGCTGCAGGTCCTCAAGAAAGTCATTCAACTTCTTTGAGATTCAGTTTCTTAATTTATGAAATCAATATAATAATACTTGCATTTCCTACTTCACTAGGCTGGCATAAGAAATAAAAGCAGTAATTTATTTAAATAGCTTCACAAAGTGCCATAGAAAATATAAGCGTTTATTATTTTCCAATTTATTTTTGGTCACAACAAAACTGAATTTTCCAGAATACACTCTCTATTCAGCTGCAGATTCCCAGGTATTAGAGGTAAAATAGATTTTGGGTTTTAATTAAGAGTTTGCTAACTGAATCCTAAACAGACTGTCAGACTACCTGGGATGGAACCTTGAGCCCAGTTCCTGTTGGAATTCTGTGGGTCTGTAAAGAGTTGGTTTTTTTCCAACTGTCACTTGGTCTCTGGTGCTGAATAAGGTCCTGGAGGCTGCTTTTCCTGACTCTCTCTGGCAATTCCCTTTGCAAACCTTGCGAATACCAGATTTACAGTTTGAGAAGAGAGAAGTGGTAGTTTGGCAGTGGTTGGAGTAAAGAAGACTGACCGAAAAGAAGCAAGATTTTTTGTCTTTATATCTGTAAGACAGCAGAGTGAAGACAAGGCTTTGGCCTTGCAGGCTGCAATTCTGGTTGACCTGACTCAACTTTGACTAGGCTCAGAGCATAGCAGTGACTGAAGGACTTTGCAGAGCCAGTACATATATAAATTAATAAGGATATTAGAAATGGGTTATTTAGTTAGTATTTTGGGAACTAGATAGTGTAAGGACAGTGAGAGCAGGTCTGGTTTTTACCAGATGGAAGCAGATTCCATGAGGGACCTTGAGTTGGATGTGGTTGAGTTAGTCCCCTTCTTTTTAGACTTAAGGAATCCCTTATCTTTGAATCCTATCAACTATCCTTTAATTCCTTTCCCTTTAAACTATTAAATAGTTTAGAATATATACATCTGTCTCCCAGATCCTTACTGTCAGCCAGGTTTTATTAGGCCCTAAAATCTATCAACTGCTCATCTCTATTCACAAGACCCAATTTCAACAGACAACCAGCTGGCCTTTTTACCAACAAAAATTATCATAACAGTCTGGCGAGCCAGCCAGGAGATCCAGTATATATTAAAAACTTTAACCAGGCTAGTGCAATACAGCCAGCTTGGTAGGGGCCTTACCACACTCTAATGACAACACCTTCAGTAATCAGAGTACAGGAAAAGGCATTGTGGGTCCACTGTTCCCACATGAAGAAAATGACTACAGGTGAAGAGGCTTCTGACAACATGTCTGCAGGTGAAGATTGTAAACCTTAAAATTTCTTAGACTTATGAATGTTGGAAATTTCCCCATTGGGAAATCTCATACTTGAAAAATTTCCTACTGATAGTAAGAACTCTATTGGAATGTGAAAACCCTTGGCATGGGAGGGTCCTTCTCCTCCCTATCTAAGACTACTTTAGGACAGAAACCTTTTGCTGAACAATGGAAAGGGCTTTGACCTATGCTTAAGCATAGAACAGGAAGTTCTTTGAGTCATGATTGATTTTAGAATTGATACAATAGAGATACTTGGAGTGACAGAACCAGGTCTTGAAAATACAATCTTCACCCTACTCAGAGTAAAAGGATTTAGGAAGGGCTGCAGCAAGGATCAAGATTTAATTATTTGAGAATATGACCTTCAACAGACATGTGCAAAGCCACAGACCTCTGGGAGGTCCTGGGTTAAACTAGAGCCACCATTGGCACAGGGGAGACATTGATAGTGATTGGTAGATGTGAGAACTGAGGGGAGGGAACTTAGATGGTTTCCTTAAAGATAGCGGGGTCTGAGGACTGGGGGGAGGTTCAAGAGGTTTTGCTCTGAGACGTTGTGCTCTGAGAAGTTTTGCTCTGAAGGAGGCTGGAGGTGGAGGCTGCTGAGACTGTTTCTCCATTTTGGTCACATGAGTGATAGGGACTGATCTCTTTTCTTTGCCTCAGCTATCTAAGGGCTTGGGCCTTTTGGCCCAGCCTAAAAGAGGGGGTATTTAAGCCCTATTCCCTTCTCTCCCCTTTCTCTCTCTCTCTCTCTCTCTCTCTCTAATACCTTTCTTCTTCCTGTTTGTAATTAAACTCAATAAAAGGTTGACTGCTGACATGAGTTTTCATTTAGGAATTACATAGCTGAATTCCTTGGCAACCTTAAATTAATATATATCAGTCTTTTAAAGTGATTTCCTTGTTACAAGATGTTAATCAAGGGTGAGGAGACAAGGATGAATATACATGTAGGGAAACTTCAGAGCTGCCATCTAAACATCATCAGCTACCAGAGAATCAAGAAGGATGTTGAAGGGGGCAGCTGGGTAGCTCAGTGGATTGAGAGCCAGGCCCAAAGATGGGAGGTTCAGATCTGGCCTCAGACACTTCCCAGCTATGTGACACTGGGAAAGTCACTTAACCCCCATTGCTTAGCACTTACCACTCTTCTGCCTTAGAGATAATATAAAATTAAATGCATTAAAAATTATTTTCCTAAACAATTCCTTGATCAAATGGTTTGATGGGGATATGATTGGGGATATAGACTCTAAATAATCACTCTATTGCAAATATTAATAATATGAAAATAGGTCTTGATCAATGATATATGTAAAATCCAGTGGAATTCCTTGTTGGCTATGCAGGGGTGGGGGTGGGGTGAGAGGAAGGAAGGGAAAGAACATGAATCATGTAACCATGGAAAAATATTCTTAATTAATTAATTAATTAAATTAACTTTAATAAAGGAAAAATGTTTCATACAAGTTCTATATAACAGAAATCATAGTTTCATGTCTAATCATTTTTAAAAACATTTAAGAAAGTGGAGGAATCCAATGGGAACTGGAACAACCTCCAGGAATTGATGCAGAGTAAGAGGAGCAGAACCAGGAGAACATTGTACACAGAGACTGATACTGTGGTACAATCGAATGTAATGAACTTCTCCATTAGTGGCAATGCAATGATCCTGAACAACCTTGAGGGGTCTATGAGAAAGAACACTATCCACATACAGAGGAAAAACTGTGGGAGCAAAAACACAGAAGAAAAACAATTGCTTGATTACATGGGTTGAGGGGGATATGATTGGGAATATACACACTAAAGGAACATCCTAGTGCAAATATCAACAGAATGTAAATAGGTTCTGATCAAGGACACATGTAATACCCAGTGGAATTGTGAGTAGGAAATGGGAAAAGTGGGGGGAGGAGAGGGAGGGAATAGAATATGATTTTTGTAACCAAGGAATAACATTAGAAACTGATCAAATTTAAAAAAATTTAATTGTTATTATAACATGGGTAGCTAGAAGAATTATACTTAGAGGGAACAGTGACACACTGTATAGGATGAAATGCCAAGACATAAATATGTATATAGATATATGTATGCATATATATATATACGTATATATATATAACTAGATGTAAAAAAAGAGGTTAATTCTAAAAGAAATGGGAAAAGAAACAAAATGGGGTAAATTTATATGTCATAAAGAAGTGCATGGCAGGAGAGGGGGAGAACACCAATACCTTGGAATGGTAAAGAGGTTGGAAATACTCCATTCTTACATGCATTGAAATTGAATCAAAGAGGGAAGAACAATCAGATCCATTGGGGCAGAGAACTGATTTGTACCCTACAGAGAAGTAAAAGTGTAACAAATGGGCTGGTGGGGAAGGAAGCAATACAAGGAAGGGAGAGGGTGGGGGGGGGATAAATAAGAGGGGAATAAGAAGGGAGGGGGAGGTAGAAAGGGAAGTAAAATATGGGTAGGAATTAGGAGGACTGATTAAAAACAAAACACTGGTGTAGAAAGAAACAGCGAAAGAAGAAAAGGCAAGACTAGGAGTGGAAATCAAAATGTTGGGAAATACACAGCTAGAAATCATAACTCTGAATGTGAATGGAATGAACTCATCCATAAAATGTAATAAAATAGCAGAGTGGATTAGAAATCCTACCATATGTTTTCTATAAGAAACACATATGAGGAAGGTAGACACTTGTAGGGTAAAAGTAAGTGGATGGAGCCAAATCTATTGGGCATAAACTGATAAAAAGAAGGCAGGAGTCACAATCATGATATCTGACAAAGACAAAGTAAAAATAGATTTAGTCAAGAGATAGGGAAGAGATACATCCTGATAAAAGGCAGTATAGACAATGAGGAAATATCAGTACTCAACATGTATGCACCGAATGGCATAGCATCCATATTTCTAAAAGAGAAACTAGTGGAGTTCAAGGATGAAATAGATAGAAAAACCATACTAGTGGTAGACCTGAACCTTCCTCTATCTGAACTAGATAAATCAAACCAAAAAATAAATAAGACAGAGGTAAGGGAAGTGAATGAAATCTTAGAAAAATTAGAGTTAGTAGATATGTGGAGAAAAATAAATAGGGGAAAAAAAGGAATACACCTTCTTTTCAGCAGCGCATGGTATATTCATAAAGACTGGTCATGCACATGGGCATAAAATCTTTGCAAACAAGTACAAAAGAGCAGAAATAATAAATGCAACCTTTTCAGATTACAATACAATGAAAATAATATTTAGTAAGGGTACATGGAGAGGCAAATACAAAATTAAAAATTAATTGGAAATTAAATAATATGATTCTACAAAATCAGTTACTCAAAGAACAATTCATAGAAACAATAATTTCATTAAAGAAAATGACAATGATGAGACATCCTTTCAAAATCTATGGGATGCAGCCAAAGCAGTACTTAGGGGGAAATTTATATACTTGAGTTCATATATTAAGAAATTAGGGAGGGCAGAGTTCAATGAATTGGGCATGCAAATTTAAAAAAAAACACTAGTAAGGGAACAAATGAAAAATCCTCAAATGAAAACTAAATTAGAGATCCTAACAATCAAAGGAGAAATTAACAAAATTGAAAGACAAAGAACTATTGCCTTAATAAATAAGACTAGAAGCTGGTACTTTGAAAAAACAAATATAATAGACAAAGTACTGGTCAATCTAATTAAAAAAAGGAAAGAAGAAAACCAAATTAACAGTATCAAAGATAAAAAGGGAGACCTCGCCTCTAATGAAGAGGAAATTAAAACAATCATTAAAAACTGTTATGCCCAATTATACAGCAATACATATGGCAATCTAAGTGATATAGATGAATATTTACAAAAAATATAAATTGCCTAGACTAACAAGAAGAAATAGAATACCTAAATAACCCCATATCAGAAAAAGAAACTGAACAAGCCATCAAAGAACTCCCTAAGAAAAAATCCCCAGGACCAGATGGATTCACAAATGAATTCTATTAAATATTCAAAGAACAGCTAATCCCAATATTCTACAAACTATTTGACAGAATAAGCAAAGAAGGATTTCTACCAAATTCCTTTTATGATGCAAATATGGTACTGATACAAAAGGTCAAAAATAGAGAAATAAAACTACAGACCAATCTCCTTAATGAATATAGATGCAAAAATCTTAAATAAAATACTAGCAAAAAGACTCCAGCAAGTGAATGAGGGTTATTAATTATGACCAGGTGGGGTTTATATCAGGAAGGCAAGGATGGTTCAATATTAGGAAAACCATCCAAATAATTGACCATATTAACAGCAAACCAACAAAAATCACATGATTATTTTAATAGATGCAGAAAAAGCCTTTTGACAAAATACAACTCATTCCTATTGAAAACATTAGAAAGCATAGGAATAGAAGGGACTTCCCTAAAAATAATAAATAGTATCTATCTAAAACCATCAGCTAACATCATCTGCAATGGGGATAAACTAGAAGCCTTTCCAATAAAATCAGGTGTAAAACAAGGATGCCCATTATCACCTCTATTATTTAACATTGTACTAGAGACACCAGCAGTAGCAATTAGAGAAGAAAAAGAAATTGAAGGTTTTAAAATAGGCAATGTGGAGACCAAGCTATCACTCTTTGCAGATTATATGATGGTCTACTTAAAGAATTGTAGAGAATCAACTAAAAAGTTAGTCAAAATAATCAACAACTTTAGCAAAGTTGCAGGATACAAAATAAACCCACATAAGTCATCAGCATTTCTATACATTTCCAACACATCACAGCAGCAAGAGTTAGAAAGAGAAATTCCATTTAAAATCACCCTAGACAATATAAAATACTTGGAAGATCTATCTGCCAAGACAAACACAGGAACTATATGAACACAACTACAAAACACTCCACACAATTAAAACTAGATCTAAACAATTAGAAATACATTGATTGCTCATGGGTAGCTAACATAATAAAAATGACAATCCTACCTAAATTAATTTACTTATTTTTTGCCATACACACTAACAAAAAACTTTTTTACTTAATTAGAAAAAAACACAACAAAGTTCATTTGGAAGAATAAAAAAGATCAAGGATATCCAGGGAAATCATGGGGAAAAAAATGTGAAGGAAGGTGGCCTTGCAGTACCACATCTCAAACTATACTATAAAGCAGTGGTCATCAAAACAATATGGTACCGGCTAAGAGACAGAAAGGAGTATCAGTGGAATGGACTTGGGCTAAGTGACCTCAGCAGGATAGTCTATGATAAACCCAAAGATCCCAGCTTTTGGGACAAAAATCCATTATTTGACAAAAACTACTGGGAAAATTGGAAAACAGTATGGGAGAGATTAGGTTTAGATGAACATCTCACACCCTACACCAAAATAAGACTCAGAATGGGTGAATAACTTGAATTTAAACAAGGAAACTATAATTAAATTAGGTGAACACAGAATAACATACATGTCAGATCTTTAAGAAAGGAAAGATTTTAAGACCAAGCAAAAGGTAGAAAAAAATTACAAAATGTAAAATAAAAAATTTTGATTACATTAAATTAAAAAGTTTTTGTACAAACAAAACCAATGGAACCAAAATTAGAAGAAAAACAACAAATTTGGAAAAATCTTCATAACAGAAACCTCTGACAAAGGTCTAATTACTCAAATTTATAAAAAGCTAAACCAATTATACAAAAAATCAATCCATTCTCCAATTGATAAATAGGCAAGGGACACAAATAGGCAATTTTCAAATAAAGAAATTAAAACTATTAATAAGCATATGAAAAAGTTCTAAATCTCTTATTATCAGAGAGATGCAAATCAAAACAACTCTGAGGCATCACCTTACACCTAGCGGATTGGCTAACATGACAGCAAAGGAAAGTAATGAATGCTGGAGGGGATGTGGCAAAGTTGGGACATTAATGAATTGCTGGTGGAGTTGTGAATTGATCCAACCATTCTGGAGGGCAATTTGGAACTATGCCCTTATGCCCAAAGGGTGCTAAAAGTCTGTCTGCCCTTTGATCCATCCATATCTCTGCTGGGTTTATACCTCAAAGGGATAATAAGGAAAAAGACCTGTACAAGAATATTGATAGCTGTGCTCTTTGTGGTGGCAAAAAATTGGAAAATGAGGGGATGCTCTCCAATTGAGGAATGGCTGAAAAAATTATGGCATATGTTGGTGATGAAATACTATTGTGCTCAAAGGAATAATGAACTGGAATAATTCCATGTGAACTGGAATGACCTCCAGGAATTGATGCAGAGTGAGAGGAGCAGAACCAGGAGAACATTATACACCAACACTGTAGTACAATCAAATGGAATGGACTTCTCCATTAGTGGCAATGCAGTGATCCTGAACAATTCAGAGGGATTTACTAGAAAGAACACTATCCTTATTCAGTGGAAAAACTGTGGGAGTAGAAACACAGAAGAAAAACAACTGCTTGATTACAATACAAGGGTTAATGGGGTTATGATTGGGGATGTAGACTCTAAATGATCGTCTTAGTATAAACATCAACAACATGGAAATAGGTTCTGATCAAGGACACATGTAAAACTCAGTGGAATTGCGCATCAACTACGGGAAGGGGGAGGGGGAGGGGAGGGGGAAAATATGATTCTTGTAACCAAGCAGTAATGTTCTAAATTGACTAATTAAATAAAATTTTTTTTTTTAAATAGTGAGTTCTTATCCTGAAAGCTGGGATCTTTGGGTTTATCTAACACCAGAGTGCTAGTCATTTACCCCTAATCTATTCCATTGTTCTACCCTTCTATTTCTTAGTCAGGACCAGATTATTTTTACTGATTATTGCTTTTAAAGTACGGTTTAAGATATGGTACTGTTAGGCTACCAATTCTTCACATTTTTTTATTAATTCCCTTGAATTTTTTATTATTTGTTCTTTCAGATAAATTTTTATTATTTTTTCCTAGTTCTAAAAAAGTTTTTTGGTAGTTTGATTGAAATAGCACTAAATAAGTAAATTAATTTAGGTAGAATTGTCACTTTTATATTAACTCAGCCTGCCCAGGAGAAATTACTGGGGTTTTTTTCTACCTTTATTTTGTAAAGTGTTTTTTAGTTGTGTTTATAAAATTCCCATGTTTGTCTTGGCAAATAGATTCCCAAATATTTTATATTGTCTAATGGGGTTTTAAATGGAATTTCTCTTTCTAACTCTTGCTACTGGGCTTTGTTGAAATCATATAGAAATGCTGATGATTTATGTGGGTTTATTTTGTATCATGCAACTGTGCTAAAATTATTATTACTTTTTTTTTAAACCCTTACCTTCCATCTTGAAATCAATAGGATATATTGATTCCAAGGCAGAAGAGCGGTAAGGGCTAGGCAATGGGGATTAAGTGATTTGCCCAGAGTCACATAGCTGGGAAATGTCTGAGGCCTAGATTTGAACCTAGGACCTCCTGTCTTTAGGCCTGGCTTTCAATCCACTGAGCTACCCAGCTGCCCCCTAAAATTATTTCAACTGGTTTTTAAGTTGATTCTCTAGGATTCTCTAAGTATACCATCAGATCATCCATAAAAAATGATAGTATAATTTCCTCATTGCCTACTTTAACTCCTTCAACTTCACTTATAGCTAAAGCAATTATTTCTAGTAAAATATTAAATAAAAGAGGTGATGATGGGCATCCTAGCTTCATTCCTGATCTTATTAAGAAGTCTTCTAACTCATGCAGATGACACTTGCTGATGGTATTAGATAAATGCTACTTATTATCTTAAGAAAAGGCCTATGAATGGCTTTTAAATTCTGAAAATGGATTGTTTTTTATCCAAGAGGCAAGGAGTTACAAGAACTTCCTGTGCAGGAAAATGAAATGGCACAGACTGTGCTTTAAGAATATCAATGTTATAATAACCACCCTTGACCCTAAAGAAGGGATAAGAAATTTGTTTTCTTTCCCTCTTTGAAGACTACAGATGGATTGGTTGATCTGCAGAACTTATCCCCACCCCCACCCCCCTTCTTTATCGTTTGTTTTTTGTTGTTGTTAACCAAGGATCTAGGGAGGAAACTGAACTCCAAATTCAGGCTGGCTACTGCCCGGAAACTTGGTCCTCCTTTTCCAAAACCACTTGCTGTTGCTCAGTGAGCCAGCTACAGGCAGGGCTGGGATGGAGGAAACCTCCCTGGTATTCCAGGGCTCATCAACGAATCATCTACCCCAACCCTAGTGGTTTTAGATAATGAATATGTATAATTTTAAGAAAAACTCCATTTGTTTTCTCTCTTATATTTTAAAGAGGATGTTACATTTTGTCAAAAGCTTTTTCTGCATCAATTGAGATAATCATGTTTTCTGTTGGTTTTATTATTGATATGGTCAATTATGGTGATCCTTGTGATATATCGTTGTAATTTCCTTCCTAGTATTTTATTTAATATTTTTGCATCAATATTCATTAGGGAAATTGAAGTATATGTTTTTTTATTCTTTTTTCTTCTTTTTTTCCCTTTTACTTCTTTTTCTCTCTTTCTGGTCTAGGTATCAGCACCATATTTTTAAAATAAAATGAATTTGATAAAGCACTCCTTCTTTGGCTATTTTTCAAAATAGTTTATATGATGTTGAGATTAATTGTTCTTTAAATGTCTGGTAGAATTCACTTGTGATTCAGCATAGCCTTGGAGATTTTTTCTTAGGGAGTTCTTTGATAGCTTATTCAAATTCCTTTTATGAGGTGGGGTTATTTAGTTCTAGTTCTTCTTCTGTTAATCTGGGCAATTTAAATATTTTAAATATTCATCCATTTCACATAAGCTGTCAGATTTATTGGCATAATCAATTGAGGAAAATAATTAATGATTACTTTAATTTACTCTTCATGGGTGGTTAATTTTCCTTTTTCATTTTGCCACTAATAATTTGGTTTTCTTTCTTTTTTGTAAAATCCAAATTAAGCAATGGATTATTTTTTTTTTATCATAAAACCAATTCTTAGTCTGATTAGTTAAATGGTTTTCTTATTTTCCATTTCATTAAACTCTACTTTGATTTTAAGGAAGTTTTGGAGTCTAATTGGAAAATTTTAATTTGTTCTCTAAGTTTGTTGTTGTTGTTGCATGCCCAATTCATCAATCTGCACTTCTTCTATTTTGTTGTTGTAACTTTTTCCCTAAAGTACTGCTTTACCGGCATTCCATAAATTTTGTATGTTGTTTTGTTGTCATTCTCTTTAATGAAATTATTATTTCCATGATCTGTTCATTATCCCACTCATCCTTTAGATTAATTTCCAATACATTTTTAGTCTCTTTCCAAAGCCCTTTACTGAATATAATTTTGATTGGATTATGAAAATACATTCAATATTTCTGCTTTTCTGCATTTGGCCTTGAAACTTTTGTCCTAAAATACAGTTAATGTGTGTGTAGGTGTATATATCACTGGGGAAAATGTATATTTCTTTCTATTCCAATTCACTTTTCTCCAGAGAACTACTTTATCTAACTTTTCTAAAATTGTATTCATTTTCTTAACTCCTGTCTTGTTTATTTATTTATTTGGTTAGATATATCTAGTTCTTAGAGAGTCAAGCTAAAGTCCCCTACTAATAGAATTTTACTATTTCCTCCTTAACTCATTTAACTTCTTTAAAAATTTGGATGCAATACCATTTGGTACATATATTTAGTACTTCATTGTCTATGGTACCTTTTTTTCAAGATATAGTTTCCAGCCTTATCTCTTTTAATTAGATCTATTTTGGTCTTTTCTTTGTCTGAGATTATGATTGCTACCTCTGCTTTTTTATTGTTTTATCTTTATTTCAATAAACTTCCATATGAATTTTCCAAGGTTATATGATTCATGTTGTCTTCCTCTCTTCTTTTCTCTTGCCTCCTGAAGCTGACAAGCAATTCAATCTGGGTTATATGTGTATTATCATGCAAAACATATTCTCATATTATTCATTTTTATAAGTGAATAATCTTATAAAACCAAGAGCCCAAGTCATATAACCAAATAAACAAGCAATAAATTATATGTTCTCATTCTCTGGATGTGGATAGCATTCTTTTTCATAAGTCCCTCAGAATTGTCCTGAGTCATTGTATTGCTGTAAGTAGCAAAATCTATCACATTTCACCATTCCACAATATTTTAGTTACTGTGTAAAATATTCTCCTGCTTTTGCTTATTTCATTTTGCATTGGATCACATAGATCTTTCTAGTTCTTTCGGAAATCATCCAGTTCATCATTCCTTATACATCACCATCATATATCAAACTTTGCTCAGACATTCCCCAATTGGACAGCTCTCAATATTTTGATATAAACAGGTCCTTTCCCATTTAAAAAAAAATCTCTTTGGAATACAGTCCTAATAATGGTATTGATGGATTAAAAGATATACATTCTTTTATAGATATTTGAGCATAATTCCAAATTGCCCTCCTGGATGGTTGAATGAATTCACAACTCCACCAGCAATGCATTAGTGTCCCAATTTTGCCACATTCCCTCAAACATTTATTGTTCTCCTTTACTGTCATATTGGCTAATCTGATAGGTATGAGGTGGAATATATATCACTCTCTTCATGTTTAAATCATATATCCACTTTCACCTTATCTTGGCATAGGGTGTTAATACTGATTTAAACCTAATTTTTGCCATACTATTTTCTCATTTTCCAAGCAGTTTTTATCAAATAGTGAGTTCTTTACCCTTGCCTTTTTTTTTAGTACAACTAAAGCAAAATAGATTCTGCTCCTGATCCATACCTTTATTCTATGTGTGTTTCCCTTGTTTAAATGCATTTTTCGTACACAACACATTGTAAGATTCTGGTTTTTAATTCACTTTGTTATCCACTTATGTTTTGTGGGTGTTTATCCCATTCACTTTTACAGTTTTTATTTCCCTCCATCCTACTTTCTCTCACCTTCTCTTTCTCCCTTTTCAGTTTTGCTTTTGACTACCACCTCCCCCAATTCTCCCTCCCTTTTATCTGTCCTTCTCCAACTTCTCTTTTCTCTCTTCCCTCCTTACTTCCCTAAAAGATAAGTGTCTATACTCAACTGAATACAGATATAATTTTCTCTTTGAGTCAATTCTGAAGAAAATAAGTGCCCAAATACTGCCCATCAGACACTCATCTTCCCTTCCACTGCAGTAACTCTTTCATGCCTTTTTGTGTAAGATAATTTACTGCATTCTACCTCTCCTTTCCTCTTCTCCCAAAGCTATCCTCTTCTCACCCTCTAAGGTTTTTTTGGGTATATTATGCCATCATATTCAACTTACTCCTGTGACTTGTCTGTGTATACTCCTTCTAACTGCCCTGAGAGTGATAAACTTCATAATAGTTACTATCAACTTCCCATGTAGGAATATAAAAAGTTTTGTCCACTTGACTCCCTTAAGTTTTCTCTTTCCTATTTATCTTTTTATGCTTTTCTTGAGCATTATATTTGAAAATCAAATTTTCTGTTCAGCTCGTCTTTTCATTAGGAATGCTTGAAATTCTTTTATTTCATTCAATGTTCATTTTTTTCCTTAAATACACTCAGTTCCATTAGGTAAGAAATTCTTGGTTGTAAATTGTAGCTCCTTTGGCTTCTGAATATCATAGTCCAAACTCTCTGGGCCTTTAATGTAGAAGCTGCCACATCCTATGTAATCCTAACTGTGGCTCCACAGTATTTGAATTGTTTCTTGCTGATTGAAGTATTTTTTCCTTGACCTTATAGCTCTGGAACTTGTTTATAATATTCCTGGGAGTTTTTTTTGCAGGGGGAATCTTTTAGGAGATGATTGGTGGATTCTTTCAAGTCTATTTCCCCCTTTTGTTTTCCTTAATCATTTTTTGTAATATGATGTACAGGCTTGCTTTTGGTTCATGGATTTCATAGTCTAATAATTCATAATTATTTCTCTCAGATCTTTTTTTTCCAGTCAGTTCCTTTTTGTTTTGATCTTGTTGACTCATTAGCTTCCACTTGCCCAATTTTATGGTATTATTTTCTTCATTGAACTTTTGTATCTTTTTCCATTTAGCCAGTTCTACTTTTTTAAGACTTTGTTTTCTTTAGTAAGTTTTTGTGTATTTTCTCCATTTTTTCTTTTTCCTTTACCAACCTATTCTTTTTTCATGATTCTCTTGCATTATTCTAATTTCTTTTCCCAGGCTTTCTCCTACTTCTTATTTAATTTTTAAAATTTTTTCAGGTGTCCAGATGTTGGGGCCTGACACCATTCCACATTTTCCTTGAGGAAAATGTTGTCTTCTTGGGTGGTGTTTTGATCTTCCTTGTCACCATAGTAACTTTGTATGGTAAAATTCTTGATTTTGTTTTTTGATCATTTTCCCAAATTTTATGACTTTTAAAGTTGGGCTCTGCTCCTGGGGTGGAGGAGGCACTGGCCTGGTTCTTATTCTGGGGCCTGGATTTGGGGAATGGGGGCATCCAACTGCCATAGAGACCTATACTGGGTAGAAGGTGGCCTGACTGCCTTGGGGTCCTGCACCACAATTTAGGAACAGTCTGGTTACTTTGTGGGCCTGTGTACATGGAAGGTTTAGTTAGTTGCCTTGGTGTGGAAGGATTTGCTGTTGGCTTGTCCAAACAGGTCTGTACTGAATAGTAACCCTCTCTTACTCTGAGACTGATTTTTCCTGCCAACCTTCTATGTTGTATTAAATTAGAAATTTCTTTCAATCCATTCTTTTGGACAATTTGCCACTCTAGACTTTGTTTTGAGGCTTTTAAAAAATAGCTTTGCTAGAAACTAGATGACTTTGTATTGTTAAGAGAAAATGCCTTTTGAAAGGAGGTCCCTCCCAGCTTTAAGGGAGTCGTAGAAGTATGTGCAGTACAAAAGAATTCTGATTTTGAATGATTTCTTGGAAATGACAAGGTGAAAAAACAGAGGGGTAGTATGAGGGACCTCAACAGTAAGAAAATACAACCTGAGACAGGTCTCTGGAATTTCAGAACTGAGTAACAATGTGACTGAAGGAACCATTTGAGGTATAGATGTGGGTGGGTGGGTGTTTTTTTTTTTTAAGGCATTTAAAAAGCAACTGGAACCGTAGCACTTATGGGCTTTTGTAATGATTCTTTGGTATAAATCATTATGGGAAGCACTAGAAAAGACAATGCTAAATTCTCTCTATGGGCCCAGAGACATTTTCAGAATTGTGGATATGAGTAAATGTGTCTGCTGCTCCCATTTAATTAAGTGAAGACAAATCAAGGTGCTGATCAGCTTAAGTTTTATTCTTACTTCAATGAACTGTGAACTGTTTGTTGTTTCCAGTGAGTCAAACCCTTATACTTGTAAAAATGCAACAGAGATGCCTAGAGGAGTCTGTCTTTTTGTACTGTCTTTCTCTCAACATAGACAGGAAATTCTGAGCTGGATATTCTTAGGTTTAATAGCAGCCTTGTGAGTTCTAGACATTAGGACCTCCTGGATCCTTCATTTGGGGCCAACAAGGAAGGATGTCCTAAATTGGAAAGGAATGTTACTAAGAGGAAATGGAACCCAAGCCCTGGTATAATTAGCCAGAATTCTTGGGAGTTGCTTGAGCCATATCATGTGGTAGTTCCTGATGTCATCATCTGTGGTGGTCCAATAAAGGCAATAACACTAGCCTGCAACACTTGTCCCCAGCATAGGAGGTCAGAGTCAGGGCCCAGGTGTAGTAGTACCCATAGCATTCATGCTGAGAACATGAAGGTGGTGGTAGCCCAGATCCACAGCAATATCCTAAAGCCCTATTCCATGTAGGTGAAGTTAGTAATATGTTCCTCAGGATTAAGGCTCAGACTTGTTATAATTTCTTGATCACCCAAGTATAAAGAAAAAAAAGCACAGCCAGGACATTCAGGCCTTTTACTATATATAGACCTTTAACATCTCTGCAAAATTAGAATGCAGTGGGTTTAGATGATTAACTTTTACCCTGCTACCTCAGTGATGCAAACCTGATCACATCTTTCTAAACAGAAAACATCAAATATTTATTACCAAAAGATGAGCATTCCAGTAGCCTCTCTAAATATAGACTAGCTATCAGTTTATGTACCTTATGCAAAGTGTTTATAGCTTGTATTTTTTTAACTTTATACATTTAAAAGGTTATATATTAAATAAAGAGGGCATAAGGCATATGATAAAAAAAAAAAACCTAATGGTATACAAATGATGAAAAGTGATTACTGAACAAGTCACCAGAAAGTGTCATAAAATCTATACCAGAAACCTTTTGACTCAGTTTTGCACTCATGAATTGGTCAAATAATACAAGTACATAAAATAGATCCAACTATAGTTCTAGAGTACTTGATATCTACAATGTTTAGTGAAGCACATCTAAGATCATTCTCCCCCAGAGCCAAACCTGTTATATCTGCCTCTCAGTATTGGAGGGTATAATTCAGAGGAATTGAGAGGTCTATTTTCTATTGTCATCAGTTTTGAGCCTCACAAGCTATATCCTCCCCATTGTTAGGTGCCAATTGTAAGCACCCAAATTTCAGTAAATGATTTAACATAAGTTAACTTATACAAAGTGATATTTATTTCAAATATAAAGCAAGAACAAAGCACACAGTCCCCATTATCATGGGAATAACAATGCTGGGACATCATGTTCCCATTTAAGATATATCTGAGTTCTTTTTCCTAAAACCCCCAAAAAACTTGAATAAGACTAAAATTATTACTGTAATTGACTAAAAGCTATCACATCCAAGACCATTTTTTTTAAAATTTGGGGATCAAAATGCAATTTAATACAAGAAATATTTAAGTCCCACTGTGTGCAGTGCCACATTCAAGGTTCTAGGGGAAAGATAACAGTTTGGATAAAACATGCATGGTCCCTTCCTTCATCGACCTACTAGGGAAACTTACTCTTCCTTGCATACTGATCACCCTTAAACTCTAAAAAGTAAATAAGTCAACAGAAAATGTCATTAGGTTTTCCTAACTCTCTACCCTACCTCCCAGATACAATGCTGGGAATGCAATAGGTGCTGTATGCTTTAAAATTAAATTGAATTTAAATGAAATGAACTTTGAGTCATTCTCATGATGGTGCCTGAGGCCCACCTTTTAAGTAATCAGAGTAAAGTGGTAGATGGTGTCAGGAATGTTAGGACTCTCAAATTAATCCCTTGCTAATATCTCTCATTTATTCCTTAGTTGTCATATTCCCCAAGCCAAGGCCTAGCAGCTGAACATATCTTACCCAATCAAGCTGTACCGAGAGTATGGCAGAACAGTCCTTTGTGCATGTTCACTCGGGCTGAATTCTGCTATCAGTCTGTTACTGTCAAAATTGCTGAACTAGCTCAAATCAAACAGTCCCTAAGGTTGAGCAAACTCAAACTCAAAGCACCTGCAGAACCCACATCTGGATCAAGCAGTCCCGATGTGAATAGACTCTTGGATACTGGGCAAATTCTGTTTTGTCATTGTTACGGCTATACCCTATTGTCTTTTTCTTTGTCTTGTCATAATTACATGTATCAAGAATTCACCTCACTACCTTGGGCTTGGTCATAAACCAAAACCTAACACAGTCATATCTGGCTTTACTTGCTCCAAAGGAATAAAGAAGCTTCTTGCTTATAACCTTTTGTAAGTTCTGTTAATTTATTTTCTAGAGTTCAATAATGGAAAGATGTCAAAAGGCCCACCTGCTCCCAACCTGCCAAGTGCCTTTGCCAATTGTTCCTTTTTGGTTATGCTAAAATCATATACCACAAGATCAATACTTCATAAATCAACATGACAAATTCTCATGATATAAATAAAACCTCCCAAATATACCTTGAGAATTCAGCAAGTAAGCAGTACTAAAATTGATGTATCATTACAGATAAAATTGTTGTCTATAAAGGATAGGACATGATATTGCACAAGAAAAGTCTGAGTCCTTTGTTAGCACCATCTTTAAATGAAACCCAAAGAATGAAACTCACCTAGAATTCAAAAACATTCAAATTTAGGACATTAAAAAGGACTTTAACACTTTGAATTAACATTATAATGGCTAAAAAAATTAACACAGTAGAGTGTGGCCATTCATCCCAACTGTTTTTTCATCTATTCGACCAGTTTCTGAATGGATTATGAATGAATAGATGTATATATTATAGACAAAAACTTAAAATGGGAAGGAAGAAAGGACTTCCCTTTAAAAACAGACACCCTCTAGTATCACATAGAAACCCTGAAAAAACTTACATCATCCTTGGAACCCCACCCCAATACGCACACACACATACACACACACACCTATAACTCAGTATGACATGTAAACTTTGATTAAATATTAAACTGTTATCTTCCAGAAATAAACCAGAGATAAAAGGGAAGGGGAGAGGGAGTTTTATTGTAATATATAAATTTATTCTGTAGGCAAATTCCTCATTATTTTAATTTGGATTTGAAAGAAATCTTAAGATTAAAATGAACTCAAACAATCCAGCTAGTCAAGGAAGGCTAAAGCTATCTAATTTTAATTTACTAGCTGGTAATCAAATGCAAATATACAGGGTAGTCTAAAAGTCTTAGTGCAGTTTTAGGCTTGGGCATGTTAGCAATCATTCATTCACCCTAAGGATTTTTTATATTCATCTAAACATGATATTCATTCTGTCATTTTAATATGCTCAAAACTCTATGACTTCACTGCTTAAAATACCTATATGTAAAAAAGAAAATGTTCAGGCTGGTCCATGTTTCTACAATAGCACCAAATACTAGGACAAGACTAGAAGCCACATTAAGTCGATATTCTTGCAT
The DNA here is from genome assembly GCF_027887165.1 of Monodelphis domestica. Lineage (NCBI taxonomy): Eukaryota > Metazoa > Chordata > Mammalia > Didelphimorphia > Didelphidae > Monodelphis > Monodelphis domestica. The sequence continues at coordinate 537,554,163 of NC_077229.1, forward strand.
GAGGAATGTATTTTTGTATTTCATCAAGGGAAAAGGTAAATGAGTGAAATTCATTACCCAAAGGAGAGTCAAACAAAACAAGACTTAAATGACCAAAATTCTAACTGGCATTTTAAAAAAGTTAATCTTATTTGCTATGTAAATTTTGCTATTCAGTCATTTTGGACAGGGATGGATGAACCTAAATATGCTAGTTCAGACTTCTGTTGTCAATTTCTTAAAATTAAGAGGAAATCTTGCCATATATACTTAACATCAAGAAATTAAGGAAAGTTTAAACAAAAAACTGAATTTTTTTAAGTCTGAATAATCTCTCTATTCCTCTCCTCTTTGGGAACTGGAATTAGTTTCACTGCAAGTTTTCCTCTGTTCTGATTCACCTTCTTTTATAAAAAGTGAATAAAAATATTAATATGCTGTAACATATATTTTGAGTAAAAGCATGAAAAGATGCTGAATGAAAAAAGCAAAGCCATTGTCACTATGACAATATAAATGGAAAGAAAAACTGTTGCAAACAAAATGAACATAAGTTATAAAATTAAAATGAGCATGACCCCAAAAGTTGTAAGACAACTAACTCCACTCTTTTGTAAAGGTCCACAAGTGTGGAACACTGCATATAAAATATATAAGTTTTAATATGTAAGTTTTTTTATATATTGATAAGTTCCTACTTTTTAAATATATTGATCAGTTTTGCTGATTTTTTTGGTATTATTTTCCCCACTTAGATGTAAAAATATTTTCCCTAACATTTTGAGATTCTTATTCTCTCCATCCCTTCTTCCTGACCCCTCCCTGATGAAGTAAGCAGTTTACTAATAGTTATACAAAAGCATATTGTGGAAGGAGACGTAAAAAAAATGAAAACAGTGAAGAGTGGACTGCTTTATTCAGCATTCAAACTTGCAGTTCTTTTTTTGGAGGTGGATAGCATTTTTCATCAAAAGTCCAGGATTGTCTTCAGCCATTACATTGCTGAAAGTAGCTAAGCCCTTCATAGTACATAGTTCATTGTACTCTTGATATTATTGTGTTCAATGATCTGGTTCTAACTTCCCTTTGCATCAGTTCATTTGTCTTCTTACATTTTTCTGAAATGCTCCTGCTCATCATTTCTAATAGCACAGTAGTATTCTATTACAATACTTTTTCACACATTCCCCAATTGGTGGGCATTCCATCTGTTTACAATTCTTTGTTACCACAGAGGTGCTATAATTATTATTGTACACATAAGTCCTCTCGCCCTGCCCCCTTTTTGAAATTTCTATGGGATTCAGATTTAGTAGTGGATCAAAGGGTATGGGTATGTGTGATTTTATAGTTTGGGGAGCATAGTTCCAAGTTATTCTCCAAGATGGTTAGATCAGTTCACAACATCACCATGTATCTCCATTTCCCCACATGCCCACTAATATTTATCAGTTTCCTTTTCTGTTCTATTAAGCAATCTGCTAGGTGTGAGGTGGTACCTTAGAGTTGTTTTAATTTGCAGCTCAATACTGACTTGAGCCAATTCAGATGAAACTAAGGTCCAAGCTCTGCTTGCAAACCTCCTCCCCACACCAACTTGCCCTCTACTGTATTCTTTTGTGGTTCCTTATGTGAGATATTTATCCTCTTCTATCTCTCCTTCCTTCCCCACCCCCCCCACCCGCATTCCTTTTTCTCACCACTAAATTTTGCTTTTTTTGATATAATCTCATCATATTCAACTTACTCTTGTCCCCTCTGCCTATATATACTCATTCTAGCCACCCTAATAGTGATAATGTTCTTAAGAGTTACAAGTATCGGACTTCCGGTTAAGATGGTGGCTTAGAGAAAGCTGAAGTTCAGATCTCCGGAAAACCCTTCCCGACCGATCTCAAACTAGAAGCTCCTAAGGCGCCGAAATTCAAAACAATCAACAGCACAGACCCTGGGAACCCTCCTCCTGGACCTGGACCCGGTTCAAAAGGTACGGCTCCCCTTAAAAGCCAGAACCCGAGATCCCTCGGACCTCAGGGGTAGGAGCGCAGAGTCCAAGGCTCCCGGAAGCGGCAGCCGTGCTGGGCTCAGAGAGCAGGGTCTGAGGAACAACAACCCTCAGGGTCTTCTACCCAAGTCCCAGTCCGGGTGAAAGTTACTGCCTGGGGCTTCCGCTGCAAAGAGCCGGTAGGTCAAAGAGCCGGTCGGTCCGGGTGAAAGTTACTGCCTGGGGCCTCCGCTGCAGAGAGCTGGTCAAAACAACAGCAACCCTCAGGGCGGGCAAGACAGCCTCACGGGCTGGATCCTGCTATCCAAGTCTCAGTGAAAGTCTGTGCTCTCGGAGCTTGGGGAAGCGGCAGCCCATCCCCCCGCAGGCCGACGAAACAGCCTCACGGCCAGGGATTCTGAAGGCAACTTCCGGAAATCGAGCCAGGGGGAGAGTGTGGCCTCGTGGTCCGACCCTTCCATTCCAGTTCCAGTGAGGCATATTCAGTTTAACCCAGGGAACGCTCATAGAACCAACATCTGCCCAGGACTAAAGCCTCTGATCACCAGACAAAGACAAGAAAAGCCAATCCTCCACGTTCAGAGATGACAAACTCCACAGAAGCACAGAAGCCCCAAAATACCAAGAAAAATAAGAAGAAAGGGGCGACTCTGGACACATTCTATGGAGCCAAAATACAAAATACAGAGCAGATAGAAGAAGATATACAAGAAAATTCTCCAAAATCTTCCAAAGGAAATAGAAACTCTCCACAAACCCATGAAGAATTTGAATCAGAAAGGACCAAAAAGATGGAAGCCCTCTGGGAGGAAAAGTGGGAAATGATGCAAAAGAAATTCACGCATCTACAAAACCAGTTTGACCAAACTGTAAAAGAAAACCAGGCTTTAAAGCAAGAACTAATAAAGCAAAGCCAAAACACCAAGAAATTAGAAGAGAACATAAAATATCTCACCGACAAGGTGATAGATCTGGAAAACAGGGGGAGAAGAGAAAATTTAAGAATAATTGGACTCCCAGAAAAGCCAGAAATAAACACCAAACTGGACATGGTGATACAAGATATAATCAAAGAAAATTGCCCAGAGATTCTAGAACAAGGGGGCAATACAGCCACTGACAGAGCTCACAGAACACCTTCTACACTAAACCCCCAAAAGACAACTCCCAGGAATGTAATTGCCAAATTCCAAAGCTATCAAACAAAAGAAAAAATCCTACAGGAAGCCAGAAAAAGACAATTTAGATATAAAGGAATGCCAATCAGGGTCACACAAGACCTTGCAAGTTCTACGCTGAATGATCGTAAGGCATGGAACATGATCTTCAGAAAGGCAAGAGAGCTGGGTCTCCAACCAAGAATCAGCTACCCAGCAAAACTGACTATATACTTCCAAGGGAAAGTATGGGCATTCAACAAAATAGAAGACTTCCAACTTTTTGCAAAGAAAAGACCAGAGCTCTGTGGAAAGTTTGATACCGAAAATCAAAGAGCAAGGAATACCTGAAAAGGTAAATATTAAGGAAAGGGGAAAAATGTTATCTTCTTTTACTCAAACTCTCTTCTATAAGGACTACATTTATATCAACCTATGTATACTAATATGTGGGGAAAATGTAATGTATAAATAGGGGGTAAAGAAAGACCAAATAGAATAATGGTTCTCACACAAAGATTCACAGGGGAAGGGGAGGGGAAGAAAACTCCTATAAGAAGGAGAGGAAGAGAGGGGGGGGGGTTACTTAAACCTCAATCTCAGGGAAATCAACTCTGAGAGGGAAAAACATCCAGATCCATTGGGATCTTGAATTCTATCTTACCCAACAAGGGTAAGGAGAAGGGAAAACCAAGGGGGGGAGGGGGAGAGGGAGAACAAAAAGGGAGGGAAAGAGAGGGGGGAGGGGGAGGGAACAAAAAGGGAGGGACTAAAAAGGGAAACATCAAGGGAGGGGACAAGGGGGAATGATTCAAAGTAAATCACTGGACTAAAAGGTAGAGCCGAAGAAGAAAAGGTTAGAATTAGGGAAGGCAATCAAAATGCCAGGGAGTCCACAAATGACAATCATAACTTTGAACGTGAATGGGATGAACTCACCCATAAAACGTAGACGAATAGCTGAATGGATTAGAATCCAAAACCCTACCATATGTTGTCTTCAAGAAACACACATGAGGCGGGTTGACACCCACAAGGTCAGAATTAAAGGATGGAGTAAGACCTTCTGGGCCTCAACTGATAGAAAGAAGGCAGGAGTGGTAATCATGATATCTGATAAAGCCAATGCAAAAATAGACCTGATCAAAAGGGATAGGGAAGGTAATTATATTTTGTTAAAAGGGACTCTAGACAATGAGGAAATATCATTAATCAACATGTATGCACCAAATAATATAGCACCCAAATTTCTAATGGAGAAACTAGGAGAATTGAAGGAAGAAATAGACAATAAAACCATACTAGTGGGAGACTTAAACCAACCATTATCAAATTTAGATAAATCAAATAAAAAAATAAATAAGAAAGAGGTAAAAGAAGTGAATGAAATCTTAGAAAAATTAGAATTAATAGACATATGGAGAAAAATAAATAGGGATAAAAAGGAATACACCTTCTTCTCAGCACCACATGGCATATTCACAAAAATTGACCATACATTAGGTCACAGAAACATAGCACACAAATGCAAAAAAGCAGAAATAATGAATGCAGCCTTCTCAGATCACAAGGCAATAAAAATAATGATTAGTAATGGTACATGGAAAACCAAATCTAAAACCAATTGGAAATTAAACAATATGATACTCCAAAACCGTTTAGCTAAAGAAGAAATCATAGAAACAATTAATAATTTCATCAAGGAAAATGACAATGGTGAAACATCCTTTCAAACCTTTTGGGATGCAGCCAAAGCGGTAATCAGAGGCAAATTCATATCCCTGAAAGCTCATATTAACAAACAAGGGAGAGCAGAGATCAATCAATTGGAAATGCAATTGAAAAAACTCGAAAGCAATCAAATTAAAAACCCCCAGCAGAAAACCAAATTAGAAATCCTAAAAATTAAGGGAGAAATTAATAAAATCGAAAGTGATAGAACTATTGATTTAATAAATAAGACAAGAAGCTGGTACTTTGAAAAAACAAACAAAATAGACAAAGTACTGGTCAATCTAATTAAAAAAAGGAAGGAAGAAAAGCAAATTCACAGCATTAAAGATGAAAAGGGGGACAGCACCTCCAATGAGGAGGAAATTAAGGCAATCATTAGAAATTACTTTGCCCAATTATATGGCAATAAATACACCAATTTAGGAGAAATGGATGAATATATACAAAAATACAAACTGCCTAGACTAACAGAAGAGGAAATAGAATTATTAAATAATCCCATATCAGAAATTGAAATCCATCAAGCCATCAAAGAACTTCCTAAGAAAAAATCCCCAGGGCCTGATGGATTCACCTGTGAATTCTATCAAACATTCAGAGAGCAGTTAACCCCAATACTATACAAACTATTTGACATAATAAGCAAAGAGGGAGTTCTACCAAACTCCTTTTACGACACAAACATGGTACTGATTCCAAAACCAGGCAGGTCAAAAACAGAGAAAGAAAACTATAGACCAATCTCCCTAATGAATATAGATGCAAAAATTTTAAATAGGATACTAGCAAAAAGACTCCAGCAAGTGATCAGAAGGATCATTCACCATGATCAAGTAGGATTCATACCAGGGATGCAGGGCTGGTTCAACATTAGGAAAACCATCCACATAATTGACCACATCAACAAGCAAACTAGCAAGAACCACATGATTATCTCAATAGATGCAGAAAAAGCCTTTGATAAAATACAACACCCATTCCTATTAAAAACACTAGAAAGCATAGGAATAGAAGGGTCATTCCTAAAAATAATAAACAGTATATATCTAAAACCAACAGCTAATATCATCTGCAATGGGGATAAACTAGATGCATTCCCAATAAGATCAGGAGTGAAACAAGGATGCCCATTATCACCTCTACTATTTGACATTGTACTAGAAACACTAGCAGTAGCAATTAGAGAAGATAAAGAAATTGAAGGCATCAGAATAGGCAAGGAGGAGACCAAGTTATCACTCTTTGCGGATGACATGATGGTCTACTTAAAGAATCCTAGAGATTCAACCAAAAAGCTAATTGAAATCATCAACAACTTTAGCAAAGTTGCAGGATACAAAATAAACCCACATAAATCATCAGCTTTTCTATATATCTCCAACACAGCTCAGCAGCAAGAACTAGAAAGAGAAATCCCATTCAAAATCACCTTAGACAAAATAAAATACCTAGGAATCTATCTCCCAAGACAAACACAGGAACTATATGAACACAACTACAAAACACTCGCCACACAACTAAAACTAGACTTGAACAATTGGAAAAACATTAACTGCTCATGGATAGGACGAGCCAATATAATAAAAATGACCATCCTACCCAAACTTATTTATCTATTTAGTGCCATACCCATTGAACTACCAAAATACTTCTTCACTGATTTAGAAAAAACCATAACAAAGTTCATTTGGAAGAACAAAAGATCAAGGATATCCAGGGAAATAATGAAAAAAAAACACATATGATGGGGGCCTTGCAGTCCCAGACCTCAAACTATATTACAAAGCAGCAGTCATCAAAACAATTTGGTACTGGCTAAGAAACAGAAAGGAAGATCAGTGGAATAGACTGGGGGAAAACGACCTCAGCAAGACAGTATACGATAAACCCAAAGATCCCAGCTTTTGGGACAAAAATCCACTATTCGATAAAAACTGCTGGGAAAATTGGAAGACAGTGTGGGAGAGACTAGGAATAGATCAACACCTCACACCCTACACCAAGATAAATTCAAAATGGGTGAGTGACTTAAACATAAAGAAGGAAACCATAAGTAAATTGGGTAAACACAGAATAGTATACATGTCAGACCTTTGGGAGGGGAAAGGCTTTAAAACCAAGCAAGATATAGAAAGAATCACAAAATGTAAAATAAATAATTTTGACTACATCAAACTAAAAAGCTTTTGTACAAACAAAACCAATATAACTAAAATCAGAAGGAAAACAACAAATTGGGAAAAAATCTTCATAGAAACCTCTGACAAAGGTTTAATTACTCATATTTATAATGAGCTAAATCAATTGTACAAAAAATCAAGCCATTCTCCAATTGATAAATGGGCAAGGGAAATGGATAGGCAGTTCTCAGATAAAGAAATCAAAACTATTAACAAGCACATGAAGAAGTGTTCTACATCTCTTATAATCAGAGAGATGCAAATCAAAACAACTCTGAGGTATCACCTCACACCTAGCAGATTGGCTAACATAACAGCAAAGGAAAGTAATGAATGCTGGAGGGGATGTGGCAAAGTAGGGACATTGATTCATTGCTGGTGGAGCTGTGAACTGATCCAACCATTCTGGAGGGCAACTTGGAACTATGCCCAAAGGGCGACAAAAGAATATCTACCCTTTGACCCAGCCATAGCACTGCTGGGTCTGTACCCCAAAGAGATAATGGACACAAAGACTTGTACAAAAATATTCATAGCTGCGCTCTTTGTGGTGGCCCAAAACTGGAAAACGAGGGGATGCCCATCAATTGGGGAATGGCTGAACAAACTGTGGTATATGTTGGTGATGGAATACTATTGTGCTCAAAGGAATAATAAAGTGGAGAAGTTCCATGGAGACTGGAACAACCTCCAGGAAGTGATGCAGAGCGAGAGGAGCAGAACCAGGAGAACATTGTACACAGAGACTAATACACTGTGGTATAATCGAACGTAATGGACTTCTACATTAGGGGCGGTGTAATGTCCCTGAACAACTTTCAGGGATCCAGGAGAAAAAAAAAACACCATTCATAAGCAAAGGATAAACTATGGGAGTGGAAACACCGAGAAAAAGCAACTGCCTGAATACAGAGGTTGAGGGGACATGACAGAGGATAGACTTTAAATGAACACTCTAATGCAAATACTAACAACAAAGCAATGGGTTCAAATCAAGAAAACATCTAATGCCCAGTGGACTTACGCGTCGGCTATGGGGGGTGGGGGGAGGAAAAGAAAATGATCTATGTCTTTAACGAATAATGCTTGGAAATGATCAAATAAAATATATTAAAAAAAAAATAAAAAAAAAATAAAAGATCTGAAAAAAAAGAGTTACAAGTATCATCTTTCAATGTAGGAATGTAAACTATTTAATAAGTTTCCTTTCTTGTTTACTTTTTTATGCTTCTCTTACATCTTTTATTTGGACCTCAGACTTTCTGTTCAGTCTGGTCTTTTCATCAGGAGTGCTTGGAAGACCTTTATTTCATTAAATATCAATTTCCCCCCCTTAAGGAATATAGTCTGTTTCACTGGGTAAGAGATTCTTGGTTGTAATCATAGCACCTTTGGCTTCTGAAATATCATATTCCAAGACCTCTGATTCTTTAATGTAGAAACTGCTAAATTTTGTGTAATCTTACCTGTGACTCCAAAATATTTGAATTGTTGGTTTCTGATGGCTTGAAGTATTTTCTCCTTGGCCGGGGTGCTCTGGAATTTGGCTATGATATTTCTGGAAGTTTCTATTTTAGTATCTCTTTTAGGAAGTGATCATTATATTCTTTTCCTTTCTATTTTCCCCTATTATTTGAGAATAACAGAGCAGTTTTCCTTCATCATTTCTTATAATATATTTGGACTTTTTAATTATTTTTTTATCATGGCATTCGGGTAATCCCATAATTCTTAAATTCTTTCTCCTGCATCTATTTTCCAGGACAGATTTTCTTCTATTTTTTTTATTCTTTTGATTATATTATTTCTTGATGTCTCAGGGAGTCATTAGCTTCCACTTGCCTAATTGTAATTTTTAATGGATCTTTTTTTTTTTGTAAATTCTTGTACCTTATTTTTCATTAGGCCAATTCTATTCTTTAAGAAATGGTTTGCATAATTGGGTTTTTGTGTCTCCTTTTCCATTTGGAGAATTCTAGCTTTTAGGGAGTTTTTTCTTCAGTGACTTTTTGTAAATATTTCAACCAAGCTGCTGACTCTTCTATTTCTCTTATTTGATTTTAAAAAATATTTTTCAAATTCCTCCAGTTCTTTTTGAGCATGATACTGCTTCACATTTTCCTTTGAGGCTTCATGTGTAGTCATTTTGGCATTGCTATATTCTTCTAAGTTTGTATTTTGATTTTGCTTATCACTAAAGCAAATTTCTATAATCAGTTTTTTTCTTTTTCTTTTGCTCATTTTTCTAGCCTGTTTGTTGCTTATCAGTTATAGTTATTGTCCCATGCTTGTATTGTGGTCTACTCCAGTGCTCAAGGTGGATTGACTGCTTTTTGGGTTCTGCAGTGCACCATTAAAATATCATTGAGCCACAGTCATGATCAAGCAATATTTAGCAACTACTGCATAAGAAATGAGTGGAGGACTTGGAACAAGATATTCTAGAAGGCAAAGGAGCTTGGATTATAATCAAGAATAATTTATCCAGCAAAACTGAGTATAATCCTGAGTGAAAGAGCATGGCCATTTAAAGAAATTTAATAAACTATTAAGGAACTAAGAAAAAAGTCCCCAGGACCAAATGAATTTACAAGTCAATCTACTAAATAATTCCTTTTACACACAAATGTGGTTTTAAAATGTGAATGAAGAAGAACCACAACAGAGAAAGAATAGACTAAATTCCCTAATGAATACTGATACAAAAATTTAAATAAAATACTATCAAGGAGATTACAGCAACAAATCACAGAGATCATACACTATAACCAGGTAGGATTTGTACCAGAAAAGAAATGCTGGTTCAATATTAGAATGGCTCAGTGGATAGAGTGTGGGTCTGAAATCTGGAAGACCTGAGTTTAAATCCAGCTTCAGATATCTATTATCTGGGTGATATTGGCCAAGCCACTTAACCTCTGTTTGCCTTGGAGGCAGCTAGATGGCTCAGTGGATAGAGAAGGCCAATTTAACTAGACCACAGGGTGTAACAGGGAGAAAAGTATACAATAAAGACAGGTTGGGGGAAGATCATAAAGAGAAAGCTCTTTATGATCTTTATAAGTCAAAGATACTTAATATTTGATTCTACAGAAAATAGTTATGGGGACATGTTTAGATCTGCACTTAAGGCACTAACTTTAATGGTTATGTGTAGGATGGATGGGAGTGAGAAAAGTTTGGGGGCAAGGAAGGCCAATCAGGATACTCTTTCAATGATCTGAGGAAAGATGATGTTGTGTGAATAGAAGGAAGGAGGTTCAGTTCAAGAGATATGGCAGAGGTAAAACTGATTAGATGTATGGGAGAAGTCTTCCAAACTTGCAAGACTGGTAGCAGTGAGTTAGTTCCACTTTGAACATCTTGAGTTTGACATATCTCTGGAAAATGAAGTTAAAATGCCCAATAAGAAATTAGTGATGCAGGATTGAAGCTCAGAAGAAAGATGGAACAAGAATTGTATTCCCATATCTTTTGATTCGGTACCTGCTCATTCAATTACCTGTGGTTAACCAAGGGGGAAAATGAAAAGATTAGAAAATTCCAGAAAAAAAAAAAATAAGTGCATCATAAATTTTAAACCACCCACCAAGCAAGAATAGGCTGTAATATTGTGAAGTCAGCTAGGCCATCAAGATAAATATATTATATTGCAATGATTTAAAAAAAAATGGAGTAGAGAGAAGGAGGGATGCACCAAGAGAAAGGGGAAGGGAGAAGAATGAATTAAGTTTTTTCAAAAAAAGAATCATAGAAGAAAGAGCTTTTATACTGAAAGAGAAAATGGAAGCAGGCAATGTTTGAATCTCAGTCTCATTGGAAATGAATAAAAAATACATATACACTCTCAGGTAGGTACAGAAATCTGTCTTACTATAAAATCTATCTTATCCCTCCTGATAAGGAGAGCAGATTAATGGAAGCATTGATCAGAAGGAAAATAAGACTTCTGAGGAAGGATGAGGATAGAGTGGGAGAGGGAGAGGGAGAGAGGGAGAAAGAGACAGAGATGGAGAAAAAGAGACAGAGACAGAGAGAAAGAGAGAGACAGAAAGGAAGAGAGAAGAAAATAGGATTACTATGTATCTCCTTCTATTCTAACTATGAATGTGAATGGGATGTACTCACCCATAAAACAGAAGTAGAGAGCATAATGGATTAGAAAGTAGAATTGAATAACATGCTTTTTTTTTTTAAAAAAAGGACCATAGACAATGAAGTAATATAAATACAAAACATAAATGTGTCAAATAGCAGAGTATCCCAGTTCTCAAAGGAAAAGTTAAATGAGTTAAAGAAGGAAAGAGTTCCCCCTCGCAGACCTAGATAAATATAACAATAAATAAGAAAGAAGCCAAAGAGATGAATAAAATCTTGGAAAGGTTAGATATACTAAGACCTCAGAAGAAAACTGAATGGGAATCAGGAGTACATGGAACTTTCACAAAAACTGACCATGTATTAGGACATAAAAGACCCATAAAAATGCAAAAAAGTAGAAATGTTAAATGCACCTTTTCAAGACTATAATGCAGTAAGAATTATATCCAATAATGATCCTTAGAAGCAGAGATTAAAAATTAAATGGAAGGGTAGCAAGGTGGTTCAGTGGACTGAGAGCCAGTCCTGGGTTCAAATTTGGCCTCAGACATTTTCTAGCTGTGTGACCCTGGGCAAGTCACTCAACACCAATTGCCTACCCCTTATCACTCTTCTGCCTTAGAACCAATACTTAGCATTGATTCTAGGATGGAAGTTAAGGGTTTAAAAAAAAAATTTAATGGAAACTAATCTAATACTAAAGAACAAGTGGGAACAAATCATAGAAACAACGCTAGATTGTTATAGATAACACCATACCAATATCTGAATGATGCCAAAGCAGTACTTAGGGGAAAATTTATACCTCTAAATGTTTCATTGATAAAAGAAAAGGCATATCAATGAATCTGACATGAAACTAAAAAGAAAAAAACAAAAAAATCTCTGATTAAATACCAAAAGAGAAATCCTAAAAATTTAAGTAGACATTTATAATTTTGAAAGTAAAAAAATTATTGACCTGAAAAATAAATCTAAGAGCTGGTTTTATTAAAAACAAAACAAAACAAAAAGCAGAACAACAATAAACTAAAATATTAATTTGACTTTTAAAAAGACAATAGCCAAATAACTAGTATCAAAGGTAAAAAGGGTGAATGTAACACCAATGAAGAGAAAATCAAAGCAATTATTAAGAGTAATTTTAGTCAATTATATATGAGTAAAATGAAAAACTCTTAGTGAAAAGGATGAATATATACAAAAATACAAATCCCTCAAATTAACAGAAAAGTAAATAGAATACCCAATGAAAGAAATCTACCAAATTCTTCAATGGCACAATTATGGCTTTTATACCTAAATCAGAAAGAGCAAAAGCTGAGAAAGAAAAGAATAGGCTAGTTTCTCTAATGAATATTAAAGCAAAAATTTTAAATAAAATACTAGCAAGGAGATTACAGCACTATATCACAAAAATCATACACTATGACCAGGTCAGATTTATAATAGAAATACAAAGCTAATTTAAATATTATGAAAACTATAAGTATAAATGAACAAATCAATAGCAAAGCAAAACTCAAGATTGTCTCAATAGATGAAGAAAAAGCTTGACAAAATCTATCCCTCATTCCTATTAAAAATATAGAATACATTTTAAAATGGAGATTTTCTTAAAATGATAACTATTAGTTATCTAAAACTAAGAGCAAGCATTATAGATAATGGGGATAGACTTGAAGCCTTTCTCATTGGATCAAGGGTGACTTATTCAACATTGTGTCAGAAATGCTACCTCTAGCAATAAGACAAGTAAGAGAAATTGAGGGAATAAAAATAGATAATAAGGAAACAATATCACTCTGCATATAATAAAATAGGATACTTTAAGAGAATCCTAGAAAATCAACTAAAAATTACTTGAAACAATTCACAACTTGAATAAAGTTCCAAGATAGAAAATAAACTCACAAAATTAACATTTCTATGAGATGGAAAGAGAAATTCTATTGCAGACAATATAAAATACTTGTAAATGCACCTACCAAAGAAAATCCAGGAGCTATATGAATACAATTACAAAACACTTTTCAGACAAATATAGATCTAGACAATTAAATGAATACTAATTGTTCATGGGCAATGCAAAATAATACAAAGAAATGGACAAAGTAATAAAATAAAAATGACAATTTTACCTAAATTAATTTACTTATACAGTGGTATTCCAATTAAACTACCAAAGAATCATTTTATACAGGTGGGAAAAAAATTATTCATCTGGAAAAGTAAAAGGTCAAGAATATCAAGGGAATTAATTTTTAAAAAGTAAAAATTGACTAGCAATACCAGATTTCAAATGATATGACAAATAGTAATCAGCAAAATAATTTGATACTAGTTATGAAATAGAATGGAGGATTTGGTACCCAATAAACAATGACCATAGTGATCTACTTTAATAAATGCAAAGGTGCCTTGGAGGCAAGAACTCAGTATTTTTTTTTTAATTATTGGGAAACCTGGAGAATATTTGGCAGAAGCTACAAACAGGCCAACCTCTCACACCCAATACCAAGATAAAGTCAAAATGAGTACATGATTTAGGTATAAAGGCTGATATAAGCAAATGGGGGAGAACAGAAAATTCATCTCTCAAATCTATGGATAAGGGAAGAATTTATAACCAAACAAGATAGAGGACATGGGAAGTATAATGGACAATTTCAATTACATGAAAATAAAAGATTTTTGCACGAAAGCAAAACAAACAAAATTAGAAGGAAAACAAGAACAAGTGAATAGAAGGTATTTACAGCAAGTTTCTCTGATAAAGGCCTCTTATCTTTAATATGCAGGGAATTGAGCCAAATTTGTTTTTGGTTTTTTATATTTTTTTCCAGTTTGTCAATATCCAGCTTTATTGGAACTACCTAATTCTCTGAGAATTGAGTTTCAGAAGTGTAGAAAACAATAGTGAAAGAGCCTGTCACAAAAAGGTAACTTGGCAGGAGGGATGTTTTGGGGTGGGGGGCGGTTAGGACTTCTTTGAAGGGACGATGATGTCCAGGTCATGGATTCCATCTTTGTCGATGATCCGGACGCTGAAGGAAGGCAAGTTCAAGATGAAGCGCTTCTGGAGCTCTTCCAGACATTTCTTCAGGAGTTCTACTGCCTCCTCACGTGTGATACTTGGTTTATAAAAATGATCTAGGATGCTGAGGGTCAAAAAGGCACCATAACCATGGGCTGCAAATGGAGCTTTGGCCAGTGCTGCCAGGTAACCCATGTAGTACAGTGCAGGGCCTTCATGTTCATCATAGGTAGCCAAAAGGAGGTTGACGTGGTATGGGGTCCGAGTCCGGAGGTAGTAAGCCAGATTGCGGTGTGTGAAGTTAGCTGCTGCTGTGGGGGACAATTCATACCCATTGCGCATCTTGTAGAGCTGTACGTTTTTCTGAATGTATTCAGCAAACTGAACAGTGTCTCCAGCCTCTCCTACACTCATCTGGACAATGTTGCTGGCGGCCACGCAGTCGGAGGCCACCAAAATGTAGTCAGACCCTTGGATGCCGATAAGGTACTCCATAGTGGCGGTGGGGCAAGCCGAGACTCAGCTTCAGCCGGACCTGCCTGCAATTTTTCCTCACTGCCGACTCACGGGTCTGTTTTTGGTTTTTTAAAAGAGGCCATTCCTCAGAAATAAATGGACCATGGATAACGAACAGGCAGATTTCAGAAGAAATCTAACCCATTTATAGTCACACACACAAAAAAAATATGATGTAGGTGGTTCAGTGGAGAGCCAGGCCTATGGTTGGGAGGTTCTGGGTTCAAATCTAGATATGTGACTCTGGGCAATTGTAATAAATAGTAATAAGGGATTTTATTGACTGGTCATTGATAACTAACAGCTCAGGCTGTTACATACTTTCTTCCTCCCTTTTCCTCCCCTCCTCCTTTCCTTCTCTCTTTCTTCTAAATCAACTCGGGATGAGTTTATGATGTTTCAATTACCTAGTCCATTACATTCTTCTGCCTAGTATCAATTCTAAGATAGAAGGTAAGGATTTTTTTAAATGCTCTAAATCATTATAGAAATGCAAATTAAACAACTCTGAAGTACCTCATTTATCAGACTGGTTGTGACAGAAACTGAAAATGACAGATGTTGGTGAGGAATTGAAAAGAAAAAGCCACAATGATGCATTACTGGTGAAATTATGAACTGGTCTAACAATTCTGGAGAGCAATCTGCTATGCCCAAAGTTCTGTAAAACTGCAAATCCTTTGACCCAGCAATACTACAACTAACTCTATATTCCAAAGGGATTAAAAAAAAAAGGAAAATCACTTACCTGTGCAAAAATATTTATAGCAGCTTTTTGTGGTAGCAAAGAATTGGAAATTTAAGGGGATGCCTATCAATTGGAGAGTGGTTGAAAAAAACGTATATGAAAAAAATGGTTGAAATGGAATGCTATTATGTTAGGAATGATAATGGGGCTGGTTTCAGAAAAACCTAGGAATTTTTATATGAACTGATGTCAAGTGAAGTGAACAGAACAAGAATAATAGCAATATTTTAATGATAAACTGTGAAAGATAATTATTCTGATTAGGGCAATGAGCCAAAGCAATTTTTAAGGACACATGATGAAAACTGGGTTCTACCTGCAGAGAACTCTCGAGTGCATTCTTTTCCACTTTATTTTTCTTGCAACATAGCTAACATAGAAATGTTTTGTATGTCTTCATGCATAAAATCAACATATTGTTTGCCTTCTGACAGAGTGACAGGAGGAGAGACAGGAGGGAGGGAAATTGAAGTTTTTAAAAATGAATGTTAAAAATGTTCAATGTAGAGACAGACAGAGACAGAGAAAGGGAGGGAGGGAGGGAGGGAGAGAGAGAGAGAGAGAAAGAGAGAGAGAAGCATCAAAGTCAGAGTCAGGGAATGAATTAAGGGTTCACACTGGTGAGGCAGGTAGATGGTACAGTGGGTAGTTAGATTTGGAGTTTGAATTCTGCCTCTGACATTCACTAGCTATTTGTCTCTGGACAAATCATTTTATATCTCTCTGCCTCTGTTTCACTATCTGCAAAATGGGCACTACCTCACAGGGTTAAGGGGAGAGTCAAATAAGATAATGTATATAAAATTTTAAGTGTTATGTACAATGACCAATATGGAAATGTTTTGCATGATCATATGTATATAATCTAGATCAAACTGCTTAACATCATAGAGAAGATGAAGGGAAGGGAAGGAGAGAGATCATTTGGATCTTATAATTTAGGAAAATATGGTAGAAATTGTTATAATGTGGAATTGGCAAAATAAAGCATTTTTAAAAGAAAAAATGTTTAATGTATTTGGAAAATATTTAATGAAATTAAAAATATATTTTAAGAATAAGAGGAGTGGATTTAAAAAATCTGGGAATACATATGAAAGGATGCAGAGTGAAGTGAGTCTAACCAGGAGAACATAATAACCAGTAATGGTGATACTGTATTGATCAACTGTGAAACGTTTGGCTACTTTGATCAATACAATGATCCAAGACAATCCTGGAAGACCTCATAATGAAAAATGCTAACTTCCTCCAAAGAGTGAACTGATGAACTCTGAGTGAAGATTGAAGGATACTTTTTCTCTTCTACCTTCCTTCCTATCTTTTTTTGCAACATGGATAATATGGACATGTTTTGCATAAATTCACATGTATAATTGATATCAAATTGACTGCCTTGATAATAGGTGGTGGAGGGCTGAATGGAGAGAATTTAATACTAAGAAAAAATTTTAATGAATATTTAAAATAAATAATGTTTAAAAATTATTTTACACAATTAAAAAGAAAAGCTTCTTATAAGTTTCAAAAAGTCATTCTTTCTTGTTCAACGATGTATATGGAAATTCTAATTTTATATGGCATTTGCTAAGTTGAGAATAAAAATAAATTTTAAATAGAAAAAAGGGAGGGGGCAGCTGGGTAGCTCAGTGGTTTGAGAGCCAGGCCCAAAGACGGGAGTTCAAATCTGACATCAGACATTTCCCAGCTGTGTGACCCTGGGCAAGTCACTTGACCCCCATTGCCTAGCAATTACCACTCTTCTGCCTTGGAACCAATACACAGTCTTGATTCTAAGATGGAAGGTAAGGGTTTTCATTTTTTAAAAATGGGAAACAAATTTCATTTAAGTATTACGGTCAGAAGCCATATTATAAAAGGGTTGAGAAATGAAGCAACTTTTTTCTATGAGCCTGAGAAAGGGAGGAGAGATATAATATGGATGATATCAAGTCCCAGTATAGTAGTTCTCAAACTTTTTTTGGTCTCAGGACCCTTTTACACTTTTAAAAATTGAGAAGTTTTCCCCAAGAGCTTTTGATTCAGTGGGTTAATGATACTTACTTTAACCTATAAGAAATGATGCAAAGTGAAGTAAACAGAACTAGAAGAATGTTGTACACAGTGACAGAAATATTATATGAACATTTACGAATGAATTATTTGTTCTTAACAATACAGTGATCCAAGACAATTCTCAGACTCATGATGAAAAACGCCACCTGTTTCCAGAGAAAAAGAGCTGATGGAATCTGAATGCAGATCAAGACTTATTTTGCTTTATTTCGCTTTTCTTTTGTTTACATTCTCTTTCACAAGATGATTAATATGGGAAGACATTTTATACTATCACACATGGAAAATTTATATCAGACTTCTTGCTGCCTGAGAGGGTAAAAATTTGATGCAAAGTTAAAGATTTTAAAATTGTCTTTTCATGTAATTGAAGGAAAATATTATTTAAAAATATTATTTTATTATTAATAATAGCTAATGTTTTCTGTGTGCCACGTACTGTGGTAAGCACTTTACAATTATTATTTTATTTTATCCTCACAACCCTGGGAGGTAGGTGCTATTATTATCTCCATCTTACTGATGTGAAAACTGAGGTAAACAGAGGTTAAATGACTTACCAAGAGTCTTACAATTAGTACATATCTGAAGCCAAATTTGAACTCAGATCTTCCTGGCTCCAGTCCCAACACTATCTCTATCTTGGTATTATTATGAAAACAGTTTTGATCTCAGACTCCCTGAAACGGTCTTGGGGATCTCTGAACAACACTTTGAGAATTGCTGGTTTAGTGAAAATTATTTTTTGAAGAATGGGAAAAACATGTCCATGTTTGAAGGTAGTAGAGAAGGAAAGTTGTAGATACCAAATGGAAAGGGAAAGATTCAAAGGCTCACACAGAGAGTACATGGCAAGGAATAAATGGTAAGAAAACTAGAGGTGGCTTGGTGAGGGGGGAGGGCAGAGTAAATTATGAAGGGCTTTGAGGGCCAAATAGAATTTTGTATTTGATTCTAATAGTGACAAATAATATGGAGTTCATTGAGCAGAGGTGACGTGATCAGACCAGTACTTTAAGAAAACCATTTTGGTGTCTGAATGAAGAATGGAGTGGGGAGAGACGAGATCGGTAGCTCCACCAGCAGGTTATTGCAATAGTCCAGGTGTGAGGTGATGAGGGCTTGCACTAGAGTGAGGCAGCACCAGAGAAGGGGACATAAAGAGATCTTGCAGACATGAAATCAACACATAGGATACTGGGGAGAGGTGGGACGAGGGCGGGGTGAGTCAAATATGACACTTAGGAGCTTGAAGAACTGAAGAATGGTCTCCTCTATAGTAACAAATTAGTTGGAAGGTAGGGGGAATACAGGAAAAAATAGTGAGTTTAGTTTGGGACATGCTGAATTTAGGAGGTCTACTGGACATCTAGTTCAAGATATTTGCAAGGGAAATTGGTGATTAGTAGAGACATCAAGGCAGGACACATAGATTTGAGGATCATAAGCATAGAGATAGTAATTAAAATGATAGAAAAGTGATGACATCACCAAAAGAAGCAGCATAGAGGGAGTGATTTTTATACGGTTTCTGGTTGTAAGAAGTCACAATCCCTGGAAATGCTACAGTCTTTCAGAACTGTGCCTAATATTTTAACATCAGAGTAATATTCCCAAACTGCTTTATGAAAGTTGCTTGTTTATAAAGTGAAATAAAAACTTTATGATACTAATATAGTCCAAAAATTATTTATAAAATACCTACTACATTCAGTTCTCTGAGGAACTAGGGATATAAAAACAAATTGAAAAAGTTATTGCTCTAAAGAAACTTGTATTTTATCTAGTGTTTTCATTACCAAGAGGGCCAATAACATGAGGTGACGTCTTGAGGAGTTGCACAGTCATTAATATCACTCTTTCTTCCAGTCATGAAAGTCCAGTGGCAAGACAAAAGTCAGGATGACTGATGATAGCCTAGGATGCAGCAGACAACTTTGGCATCTTCAATGTCTGACCAGACTTTAAGCATTCCACAGCATGTTTTAGGTACCTTGATGGCCACTGGAACAAATTGTTCTCACCTGCCCATTCTACTGGGGAAGTCTTCATATGCTTGGGGTAGACATCCCCCTAAGTCACTAATGGCTTTTAGACCCTCGACCTGGCTTAGCCCTCCTGCAGAGACAGTTTGACAGGGGCATGGCTGCCCATGCTACAGCTTCTTGGAGCCACAGGTAAGTGGGGTGAAAGGTAGACACAAGGTGGATGAGCAGCCCTAAAAAGAGCTCAACCAGCTCTCATAACAGAGGTGCTAGACCTCTCTGAGTAGCCTATATATCCCAGATAATTTCAGTCCAAAAACATCACTGAAAGCAGGAAGATAACTGGAGTGATATTTATAATTTTAATGATCTAGGTCATTGTCACAATTTCTCACTGTAAACTCTAAAATATTTTGCTTCTATGTGAGCCAGAGGGGCATCTGTAGTTTGGTAAACACAACTGACTTAGAGCATTTGCTTTTATAACTATGTAAACTTGAACTAGGTAATTAACTTCTCAAAATTCCATTTTCTTTTACCAGATCTCTCATAGTATTGTTTGTTAGGTTCAAATAACAAGAATGTATACAAAGCATTTTGTAAACCGTGAAGCATTAATCACTACTAGTATCTGTACCAGTCAAATTAATTCATTTTTTACCCATCCATCCTCTGCTAGGCTTTGTTCCCTGTAGATTCAGTCAATGAAGCAATTGTACACTATGGTGTATATTGCCTAAGAAATAGAACAAAGAAAATCAGAATTTCTATTGATATTAATATAAATTAACAGGAGATATTAATGGAAATTAATAGCTCGAACCAAAAAATTCTAAAGGCAAATTGTCTTGCAGTTTTGAGTAAAATATTTAGTTTGACATTTTCACTAACCAAAAAATATAGGATATGTGATTTTTAAATTTCCTCCATCTTGCTTGGTCTAGCACTCAAGAATGTGCATACCCACACTACACAGGCATGTGCTAGCTAATGACAAATCAGAAACAACTGACTGCCCCCCTGGTCTGTCCTAAGCCAAGCTTGAGCCACCATTGGCACATGTGAGGCACAGGAAGTGAGGTAGAGAACAGCCTCTGGAGTTTGCTCACTTCCTGTGGACAGGGCTAGGCGCCAGTTCGATCCTGGAGTTCAAGCTGGGAAGGAGGCCCACAGACAGCTTTCCTTCAAATCGGTCACATGAGTGAAAGGACTGACTCCCTTCCTTGCCTTGGCCCTCCAAGGCCTAAAACTCCCTCTGGCTCTGCCAGGAGGTTGAGTTAACCTCTTCCTTCTCTCCCTCTAATAATTTAATACTCTCATAATTAAATTACCATAAAACTCCATTCTGACTTGAGTGTTTCATTAGGATTTTCATAAATGATATCCTTGGTGACCAATAATTAATATAATCAGTCTTAAAAAGTGATTTCCATATCACAGATATAGGTAAAGTTTATTATCCATCCTAAAATAATTAGCACCTAATGTGTACAAGGCACTGTTAGCTCCTAGTGGGGAGGCAGTTTATGACATGGATCCTATCATCAGTTCATAATCTAATTACCTTTGAAAGGTAGGTTAATAAAAAAAATAATACATGTAGAGGTAATATATAAATTACATATATATATACACATAATATATATAAGTATATACATCCAGTAGAAACAACATATAGCTAAGAAAAATTGCCTACCATATGAGAAAGCAAAGTGCATATTAATGTTTGATGGACAAAGACTCTCAGGGAAGAGGTGTGTTTCAGGGAAAGAAAGAACATTCCTCCGAGCCCAACTTTTTCTCCACTAGAAACAAAATGAGGAAGTGTATTGAGTGGTGAATGTTTAATTTGGAGTTCTATATTCAGGGATATTAACTTACCAATCAGATAATCTGAAAAAAAAATGTGACATCATTTTCAAGAAGAAAAAAAGTCTTATCATAATGCATTTTTCTAGCAGTCCAAAAAGATAAAAATATTTAAACAATTAGATGGTGCTGCACTTCAAAATGGCAGGAACTAGAGGTCAAAAGATAGTTCAACACATCTAAGTTTTCTATAGATTTGTATTATTGAGAGTTTCAAAACACAAGCAAAAGACAAAGCCTTAATGATACTGGAACCAAATACTCTTATTAATGTGCACTCTGGTGCATTAACAGAACCAAAAAATTCTAAAAAATTGGCTTGGCTTGAAACAAAGGCTCCAATGGAATTTTGGTTTGATGCTTTCACTAACAAAAATTGTTACATTTTAACTTGGATAATGCTTTTACACTGGTTTTAAGTAGCTCTATTAGTACTATGGTCAAGTTCTACTTAATGTTTTTTAGTCTTTATACCTTATAAAGAATACCTTCTACAGTAATGAGAAAAGTAAGGAGTAGAGGGAAAAAATGAGTTCAATTTGGGGTAAGTTTTATACCTAATAAAGAATGGAGGTTGCATGTATTTATAAAATCTGTAACAACATATCCTTAATTTTAAATAGCTTCTCTGTCAAAACATGAAAACATTTGCCTAAAATCTCTAACAAAACCCCAACCACATTAATACTTATTGCAAATTAAAATTAATCTTGAATCAAATTAAAATACATTTGATTACTAAGAAAGAAAGTGGTCATTTTGACAACAAATTCTAATTTTAATTTTAAAAAGTCAAGCATTGTGTGTTGTGCACTGTGCTAACTGCTTGGGTTAGTAAGACAAAATTTTTTAAAATCTTGCATTATAACATATTAAATATCTATGTCATGCAAATCAGATACAAGTTGATCTTGAATCATTGCTAAGGACACATATTTTGACTACTAAATAGAATTGTAGCAAAAGGTGAGAGGCATAGCAAAAGGCTTGGCACAGTTCAATAATCCACTTGATTCACTCCACGGCTTCACAATCAAGGCAGTATGGAAATCCAAAACTGCTTTGTAAGAGGGCAGTGGAAAGAACAAATTTAATGCAAATTCTACCTCTTCATACTTGCAAAGATGCTATCCTGCACTCATAAGTTTACTCTTGTGAGTTGCCATTGAAATAACATGTCTAATTCCTATTCCTAACAAGATTTAGAGTTCTAAAATGAATGAGATTATCAAATCAAAGTTCCTTACTCTAAAGACAGGGGACCCAAAGAATTGCCCAAAGGCAATCAAGTCACTGGAAAAACTAGGCTTGAAGCCTGGTCTTCTGACTATAAACCTCCTCTTTATAAAGGGAATGTTAATTTTTATGTTCTTTTGTATTACTAGAATCTATATTTGTTAGGCTGAAATAATCTACGATGGAGCATTTGCCAAAAGAGGCACTGTTGTGTGCAGAGAAGCCACTGTTATTAATATCCCTACTACTGGCCAAGCTAGAAGGGCCATTGAGTCTAAGGAAACACGGTCCATGTTGCTTTGAAGAGGCTTTGAGGTTAGGAGAGTGACAACTAAAGCTACTTCCTCTCCACCTAAACCTCAAAAGACCAACACCCCCACTTTCTCTTCCCTAAAAGTTTCATTATTTTTGTCTTTTCCCACCAAAAGACAAATGGCAAAAGGCACAAAAGGCAAAAAGGAAGTAAGCTGCTATCATTAAAGATGCATCCAGAGTTATTTGACGCTCTCAAATTTAATAAAAGAATACTGAGCTTCATTCATATCCCTTAGGTCCAATTTAACACTGGCTCCCATTTTCTACCAATGAAGAGCTCATATAACAAACAGCATTGTTCCTCTCTTAAAAAAAACAAAAACATTCATTATCTCAGTTTCCTAGTTTACATTTACTTCACGGAGTTTGGGCTCTGATCTGAGCTTAATAATAGAATCAAATTTTTCATTCTGAAGGCTAAAAAAGGTCTTCAATTTTCTAAATAATAGAGCAAATTTATACTGTAAAATGTAGGAAATAAGAACTTAGGTTAACAGTAAAACAATAATAAAACACTGCAAGGTACATTTCTGAATATATATAAGATTCTCTTAAGCAAAGCATAACTATTTTTCAGTGGCTCAAATCCAACTACCAAGAAAAACAAACGCAGCTACATTTTATTAAAATGTCAAAATACTGCAAAGTTTCCAAACATTTCCTTAAATAGAACAGTTTTTTTTAATTGAAATTTTTCTCAATATACCTGTCACTTGAATGACTGGCATTTTTGCCCTAAACAAGATAGTAAAACTCTTTTCATTTCAAAAAACATTGCTCAACTTTGGCTCTCCAGCTCTCCAGCAACTGTACCATCATACATCATTACTAATGGCACTGTAACAGTAAGTAGCCAACTAACAGTAGCATTTAGAACAGATTCCTAACTTGGAGTCATTGAATGTTTTAAAAACATATTTTCATAATTGGATTTCAATGTAATTAGTTTCCTTTGTAATCCTATGTATTTTTTAAAAAAATATTTTTCTGAGAAGGGGTTCATAATTTTTACTAGATGTATTTCCTGATCACCAGAAGGAAAGCATAACACAGAAAAGGTTAAGGATTGAGACCCTAAGGCATGCTTATACTTTAAGATAGCTAGCTAATGTGAAAGGTACCCAAAGGGGACTAATGCTGCTCTCAATAAAGCAGGGTTCTTAAAGGTAGTGAATTAATCAGCTTTAAATAAATTTTGGGGTTAGAGACAAAAATAGTGCTCTCATTTGCCTAATGTCTATGAAAATATGAGTTTGCATATTAAGAGTGAAAAAAAGTAAGGATATGAAGAAAAAGAAATAAAATTGGAATTGAACTCCTAGGTGTTTTTAAAAAAGAGAATACTTTTCTGATTTTGCACTTCTATGCCTAGGAGAATCCTAGTTATTTCAAATGAAATCATGTTCTCTGAATTTCCAGAAACAAGTTACTGTTTGGTAGGAGGTGAATTATAACTAATTTTATTTGTGACAAACATTAATTTTAATAATAATATCAAAATGGGGGCAGTTTTAAGGCTCAGTGGATAGAGAACCAGGCCTGAAGACCAGAAGTCCTAGGTTCAAATTTGGCCTCACAGACTTCCTAGCTGTGTGATCCTGGGGAAGTCACTTAATCCCTATTGATGGCCCTTACCACTCTTCTGCCTTGGAACCAATATAGTATTTGATTCTAAGATGGAAGGTATTTTTTTAAAAGAATATAAAAATGTAACTTATATAAAAATATATTTCTACAAGTAGTTCCAAAAATGGCATTAAGAAAATCTCCAGATTTAAAAATAAAAGTTGAATTATAACTGTTAGGTAAACAAAGGCAACAAAAGGCAATGCAAATTCTGTAGTGGATACTATCTCTAAAATTGACAAAATATGCAAAAGCCAATACTACTTAGAGGGATCAACAGTGAAATTTTAAAGCAACAGAAGTCATATATTCATATGCTAGTCAGGATTTTCTCAGAAGGTACTGTTGAATGCCTGATCCCTGAAGTTTTAAATACATAAATATTAATTTTGTTGATTTTATGACTAAGTGAAGCCCTCTGGCTTAAGAGTTTTCCCCTATCCCCAAATAGAACTCAAAATGCAGTTTGTCCTTTAACATCTTCCCACTAAAAGTATTTGGACACTATTTCAAAGCAATTTGTTGCACCTGCAATTTCTGGGCAAAAAAAAAAAAGTAAAATCAGCAAAAGTAACTAAAGTAACAAAAATGGTTTCTGACATACTAGGGCAAGATCATATATGGGAGAAATAAATAAGATTTGCAATAGGAAAGATCAAATGTCTATATTCAGGTCTTTAAAAACATTTTTCAAATTTTTCATATGATTTTTACTTTTTCTGATTAAGCCAATATCCTTCAGACAAAAATTTCAACATAATGCTACCCTAAGAGTAATTTTAAGTAACTAGTGACTTATTTAAAAGTCTGTATTAACTTTTCTATTAAGGATTCCTTCATCAGTCAACAGAAACACTATCTTGCAAATAGCCAAAGTGAACAAAAACATAATAAATATATTAAACTATATAATTATGAGATTGTCTTCCATATATCTAAAGAAGGATTTATTGTTCATAGTCATATAACCATTTATGATTTACACATATTACATCATTTGATCCTCACCATAATTTTGAAAATTAGGTGATATTGAGTCTTACTGTTCCCATTTTTTCCGATGGAAACCTGGGGCTTAGGTTGGATATCATATGCCCAATTTCAGAGCCAAATCTAGTGCTCACCTCCCAACTCTTTTAAATACACTTATTATAAATCCATTATTTATCAACCAACCTCTTGAAACTTCATATAGACAACATAGTAAATTTCAGCCTCTACTACCCCATTGTGACTCAGATGTCACAAAGAAATGTGGAAGCTAGGCTTAAGTTCTCTGGCTTAAATTAAGGAAGAAAAGTTTCAAGAAAAGGCTGAATAAAATATAGTAGGTTTGTTGTCCAAGGACCAGTCTAGCAAAACTTATTCCTACCTGATAACATTCTAACATTCTTTAGTCACAGACACTAATTACCCTAATTAAAGGTAAAGAGAGAGGGAAGTCTACATCAGCAAAATATTACTGTTATTGAGGAAATGATAAATCACAGAAGTATTTTAAGTAATAGGTTCCAAGTATTTATTATACATGGTATAAAGTAGAAAGAAATGTACTATTTGTCCTAATACATTTTTCAGTATTCAAAACATACCCCTTTAGTTTAATAACAGTAATAATGGGCATGTATATAATGCTTTAAGGCTTGCAAAGTACTTTAAATAAATTATCTTATTTGACTTTCACAAGTTTTTGAGGTTATTGCTATTAAACTCAGTTTTTAATGAGTTGACTACAGATGAGAAAGACTAAGTGATTTCCTTAGATTGGTCACACAGCTAATGTCTCTGAGTCAGGATTATAATCTATTTCCCAAGTTTCAAGGTCACCATTCTATCTATTATACACTGTATCATACTATCTCAAATATCTTAGTATTTTAGGATTTGGGGGCAAATGTGTGTCTATTTCCTTCATAGTTTTAAAGATTTTAAGCTAACTTTGATAAAATAAGGTGCTTTTTTTCAAAATAGAAGTCTGTTAAGTGCATAGGTTTTAGTGCATGCCTTTATGAAGTTTTATTTTTATTTTAAGAAAGAAAATTCCATGGTTTTAAATATCTTTGGAAAATTCCTAACTTTATGCAATATTTATACTAGTAAATTGACTCAATCAAATTTTTATCAATGTAATCACATTCCCCACTAACTTAGCACTGAAATGTTAGTTTTTACTAAATGTCAATTTCTGAGTAACATTAAAAAATTACAGCATCTTCTAATATTTTAGCTTTAACTGTTTTCTCCCTCCCTAATTATCTAAGAAAGTAATTTAAATATTAATGTACTAGGGAAAATAGTTTCAATAAAAGAATCCTATTGTGAATAAACCTTTTTCTGAGTTTAATGTTTACATTGGGTTTTGAGTAGATATAACCTTGCATAAAGACCAAAAGCAATAAGTAATCCTAAATACCCAGAGAATAAAAAATATACACAAGCAATACTAAAGATTTCTTAAGAATCTATTAAGAATTTACTTTTGAAAACAATAGCAAGTTACACACATGCAAAAATTTCCTTCCCTTAATCCATGAAGTTTTTCTGCAGACAGGGAAATAGTATTAATAATTTGATAAACTACTAAGATTTTTCTTCTACTTATTGATGCAAACACAATACTGATCATCAATAATCCTATATTTCAATATACAATAAAGAAATATTCCCATCCCTAGGACATTAAAAGGGCAAAAATCCTTGCATTTCTGGGTATCATTCTTGGTAGATAGCACAACTTTAAAGAGTTACTGTGCCAAATGCAATTTAAACATTCAAAGTCATAGGAGATGGAGTCCCTGAAATATTCAATGTAGTGTTAAACCAAAAGATATCTATCTTCCTTTAACAATCTGGATTTAAGCCCTTATTGAAACAGAGATGAAAGAAAATGAGTATTTTTTAACTTAAAACCCATTTGTTCATATAAAATAAATTGGCATCTAGTTGATAATGGAAATTTCTACTTTTAAAAAGTGACCAGTAGTAAAACTACCAAAAGGTGAAAAAAAGAGCATAGCAAACACATAATTAACTCATGTTAACTACAGCCTACACTATTTATTTGTACTAGACTTTACACTAAGAATAAGTTTAGTAACTGATAAAAAATAAAGATATCAAGTATTAATTAACTTTTAACAATACCCCACCCAAAAGGCTTTTTTTTCATGTAAAGAGACCTAATTATCAACTCTCAATATAAAATTTTCTCTTATGAAGACACCTCAAAATACCACTTTGATATGTCAAACTAGCTAGTACCTTACTTTAAATAAGGAATTTGCACTGTCACCACTTAAAAATTCAAAATTACCTATCATTAGCAGTAGAGAAATGCTACATTTTAAAGTTAAGAGTTTTTCCTACTGTAGTTTCTCTTTAGAGGATTCTCCGTTGTCCCTTACCTTAGTAAATAAAATAAAGGGGATATGCAAAAAAGGAAAAACAGAATTAATTTCTTTAAAAATCTATTTATGACTTCCAAAAAAGGGATGACTTTAAATATCATTTAACAGCTCAATTTAGATTTATTGTACTTGTCAAGTTTTCTTTTTAAAAAGTCACTCACACACAAAGTAATAACACTAAGTAGTACATGGTTTAAGTGAAAGTTGGCAAAATATCAGTCCTGTATCACAAAAGGCAGTAAACTCAATGGTGGTCTAAAATTTCATCAACTATGCACCAAAGAACACCCCCCCCCATAAATATTCAAATTAGCTAAAAGGTGGGAAAGATATTCCTTACTAGCCAATCCAGGATATTAATGGTTAACTAAATGCACAAAAATAGAATAAGTATTTAAAGGAGGGTGGGGGAGAAAAGGAGAGAATCAAAGAAAAAAAAATTTGAAAATGTGCAGGTGATCTCAATTATGGGCTGCAACAATAACCCATTAAATACATTACATAAACCCTCATAATAAAATATTACCAGTGCCCTAGTACCACAGGTCAACTGATTTTTTCCCCTCAAATCAGTGAGGAACTTTTTATTCAGAACAATTTTATTTTAAGACATCTGCAGTGATAATAAGCTATCAAACTTTATTCTGAATAACAATAAAGTGCTGAACGGTAATTACCTGAATTTTACATGTTTGTATTCTTTATTTATGCTTTACTTATACTTTAAGTCAAAAGAGCCCTTTCTACTTCAATATCAAATTGTTGTGCACACATTATATACATTTATTTTTATATATAGCTTTCAGTAAGGAGCTAAGCAGTACTGCAACCTTCTTGAATGGCTGAAAGATAAAAACAAATCATGCAAGTTATCTTTAGGAGGTGTACTTAAACTTAAGGAAAAAAGGGACACTTACTGAACCTTTTATACCATGAAATTATACCATTTACTAAAATATTATTATACTAGATGCCTAGGTTTAGATTGGCAAGCATCATGCCACTGACATGCTTGTTTCTGGTAACTAAGGAAGGCAATCTTTAAAAATAAGGTGATCTGCAATTTCATACTGTGAACAACTATTTCTCATTAAACTGTGCGATTAAATTTGAGATAACTTTAAGCAAATCCATACACAATCACACAATTAGTACATGCAAAACAGCACTGGTGCAGCATGAAAGGTGTGCCAGTTTTTATCTAAAGACTCTTTCCTTTTGTTTCATGATGCAAGATGGCAGATAAATTTCATCTGGGTCAGTGAGTGAAGAATAGGTCTCCCAAATTGAGCACATAATAATTTCAGAGTTTTAGAGAAAACAACCGCACAAACATCCTAAAGAAAAACCAATCAGAAAATCTTAGGCAACTGACACAGCTCAAGAAAAAAAAAAGGAAAAAAAGAATCATGCTGTGAAGTGTTCTCATAAAATAATTCAACAAACTCTTCAAAACAGTGGTTTGAGTTGAAGTTGGCAAACTGCTGCATAGAAATATGCTAACGTACAACAGTCATGTATAAGCCAGTGCATAGAGAATATAAAGCACTTGTGGTAACTGCAAATGGTAAAAAGTCAATAAAGCTTGTACAACCCAGCAATGAATCCTAAACAAACCCCTCCCCCCCAAAAAACACATACACACACAGAAAAGCTCCCTCTCTGTGGCTACTTCACCTTCTCTAATCCACAAACCACACACACCCCTCTCCCCCCAAAAGGGAAAGACAAGACAAAGCAAGGCAAGAGAAGAGGGAGGGAAGAAAAGAAGAAGGAAGTGATGGGATGGAAGAGATGAAGTAGGAAGAGAGGAAGGGGCAAGCAGGCCTGGCTGGGAAGAAAAGGATAGGGAAAGAGGCAAAAGAAAAAATGGACTTTCAATTGCTTAATACCCACAAACCAAGAATTGAATAAAGAGACCAATAAAAAATAGTAATTCAATCCCAAACACCCACAACAGGCAAATAAAACAAGACAGACAGGGCTTTGGCAGACAATTTTAGGAGTTTGAATATGGCATTACATTTATCAATAATCCACAAAACAATATATGGCATATTTATATTAAATATGGGGCAACCAATTCTGCAAATCTGATGCTCATAATGCTTTAGTCAACAAAAGCACAATGTTATCAAGTTATATGAATGCTGGTGTTATCACAACAGTGCTCAAATATGAAACAACTGTTACGAAATCGTGCTTCAACAGTATGAAGAATTCAGTCAAATTATCATCTATGAAGTAAAACAAAGTTCTCCAGCTTTTCTGGGATATGCCCTTTGTAATATATGCTATGATTCACTATGACACGAGCAGCAAGACACTGCAATGTTGTATGATTTATGGGCTGGATCAAATTTTTAGCTATCTCCTTCTCATCCAACAAGTCACTAGCAGTTTGTTTGTGAGAGTTTGTGGCATCAAAATGTGAACCTGATTTGATAAGGAGGTTCATGATGTCTGGATGGTTGTTAAGTGCAGCAATGTGCAAGGGACTGTTGTCATCAGAGTCTCTGACATTCACATCAGCACCACATTCCACCAGTACTGCAGTAACTTGCAGAGAGGGGAATTTACAAACAGGGTATCGACCTACACATGTGGTATTCTTGTCCACAGCCAGATGAAGAGGGCTAAAGTTATTCTTTCCTCTAGGGTGCAGCTTAAGAAACTTATATATAGTCTGCTTCTTAAAATGATCCTGTTCTGGAGTACAAGGAACTTTTTCTAACAAACAAACTAAGTGCAAAATTATGGAAAGGGCTTTATTCAACTGTATTTGGTCAGGTGGACACTGAGTTTGTTTGATAGCTCTATCTATCTCAAGGACACTTTTGCACAGTATACCCATGAGATCATCAAACGTAACAGTAGTTCCCAATAAGCCTTTTGCCCTATCCTGCAGCATAAAAGAGAACAGCTCTGCAAAAGACAACAAACTACTAGCAGTCATTGGGCTCAAGGGGTCCAAATTGTTCTGCTGCATATCCAAAGCATATTTCCATAGATTGATGCATCTTTTGAAATTTCCAGAGTCTGCATAGACAGCACCTCTGTATCTAATATAATAAGATGTGTCTGGGTGAGAAGGACCAAGAATACGTTCTCTAATTAACAGAGCTTGCATTCTCATCTCATCAGGATCAGCAATAAGGTTTTCTAGTTCTTCTGCACTGTTCACCTCCTTGGCATAGTCATAAGCCATTATTAATGTTTGTGGTACAGGTTTGCTGATGATATTAGTCCTGTCACTGTACCGCATGTCCATTGCTCTTTTCCAATATTTCAAAGCCCCAAGTAGATCTCTTTTTTTGTCTACAAATGTAGCTCCCAAAAGTTCTAAGGCATTAATGCGTTCTGTCTTGCTAGTCTGTGCATGTTGTGTCAGAAAATCCACAATATTTGTGTGACCTGTCACACTTGCTGATAGAAGGGGAGTCATTCCATAGCCATCTTTTTCCATCTTGGCACTATACTTAAGAAGCATTTTCATGATGTCCAAACTTCCAGATTCTGCGCAATCATGCAGTGCAGTGTTTCCTTGGGAAAAAAGACAAAGAAATTACATGTCTTTATGGATAAATAATGCAATACATAACCATACTAAAAGTTTAATGATGAGAAAAACAGTTTGTTTTAGTAGGCCATTTATTAATTAATATCAATTATGCCTAATTGATATTAATTAATTAAAATTAATATCAAATATGTCTAAATCTGATTCTAAACAAGGAAAATTAACTACATATTCTCTAAATATAGCTATACAATGAGATATTGTAAGTACATGCTGAATAAGTTACACAAAATTACTGTGTAAAAATAAATTACTATAAAAGAGTATCCTTTTATAAAGATACTTCCTAATCCAGTTCTCTCCCTCTTGTCTTCATTGCTTTGTGTTTTATTTGTTTTATTTCTTTTATTAAGAGTACAATTATTGCCTGGCCTCAAGCCTGGCAAAATAAAATGAATGGGGGGGAGGGGGGGAGAATTCACATTTGAACCAAGAAAGTAAAGAAAGAATCAAAAGAAAAGTGTATAAAATAGAATTCAGCTCCAGTCTAAGGAGAAAAATAAGCATTATATATAGTGTCTGCTATGTGCCAGGTACTAAGCTAAGCTCTTTACAAATATTGTCTCATTTGTTCCTTACAAATAAGATATAGATGATATTTGTTACCGCCACTTCACAGGTAGTAAATTACCTAAGGTTGACTCTGAACTCAGATCAAGGCCCAGCATTCTATCCACTGTATAATCTTCTGCCGGTATTCAAATAAAGAATTAAATATTCTATATCTCGAGAAATTATGCTTCAATTTAAAAAAAAAGTGGGCTGTTTAATATAAATTTTAAATGAGATTTTGAAATATTTTAACATTTTTCATTAAAGTTATTACTTTTTTTAGATGTGGTATATGTTCCAATACTACCCTGTTTCCCCCCACAAATACTTTAAAACTGATAAAAACAATGGTAATAGTTGGAAAATTTATATGAAACAAAACTAAGTGGGGAGGCCAAGATTATAGTTACCTATACTATATATATAGTACCTGAGTTAATAAACACTTTGTGTAATACAATTTATTGTGTTTTATTTACACTTTTATTTAATAATTTATACTTTAATAATTCTCCTTTTTTTTCCCTCAGAGAATACCAATATTGTATTGTGACAATACATTGTGACAATATTGTATGTCACTTCGGCAATAGTCTTTACAGAAGAAGAAAACCGTCTGATTTTCATGCTGGTTTGAGGTTGCAAAAGTAAACATACACTGAGATGCCCTAGAAACATCTGTGGGTCACCCTAATATTAAGAAAACACAAAAAATTTCTAACATACTCAATCCTCTAAAATGACATTAAAATCTATAACAACACTCCAACAGAATATTTTATTTTCCAACTCATTTATGGGTATATATATAAAACTACAGAGGCAAAAAATATAGCATAATATTATTCCCCTTTCTGATAAAGAAAAATATGGTACACATAGCAAGTCTGAATATTTGTTCTAAGTCCTGTGTTCTAAATACTGTACTAGGTATACAAAAAAAATTAGACTTAGAATGGATCTATGGAAAGTCACACTATTCTCTTAAAGTCTAGCTTCTTAGAATTAAGTAAAAGTTCTACAAGTTATTAGTCACCTAAAAAAGCAATTTAAAATGCCTTCTCCTCTTTCCAAAAAATACCTATAAAAAAGTACTTTCCATTTTATCCTTAAATTAACAACTCTGTATGGTTAAACAAAATTGCTCTTAACACCCCTTCTTCAATTAAGAAATTGATAGAGCTAGAATTAAAACTCATATTTCTTAACTCTGTCTACTGCCCTACCTTTATTTAAAGAGACCGCTGCTCTAAAATAGCAATCCTCAAGCTCTGTGATTTTGGAAACATATGTGAACTTTTTTGAATAAATTATAACTGCCATAATATAAACCTGCTATTCAAGTAGTATTGTATTCATTAAAAAATTCTACTGTGTATGTATAAATATATAAAAAGAAAATGTTGTCTTCAGGATAGAAATGTTTCTAGCTATTATTTCCTCCCTGCATTTTCATGACACTAGTCTCTTGCTTCTCTTTCCTCCTGGAGAAAAGATAAGAGATGAGATTATGCCAAGCAAGTCAAACCACCAACAACTCTTCACACCCCAAAGGAGATAGCCTGAAACCCTGAGCCCAAGAACTTTGATAGTAGTAGTGCCCTCTACACTAGAAGACCTTCCAATCTAGTTCCTATGGCCAGCAGTAGGAAGAAAGCATTGTGGAGAGGATGTCCACCTTCTTTACCACCACCACCAATTGCTGACCATTCAATTACTGTGAGCTCCTAAAAATGAAGGACTGTTTTTTCCCTCTTTTCTTTGTATCCCACACACTTAACAAAATTCTTCACTCACAGTAGACACTTAATGAAAAGGTGATCTGTAATTTCATACTGTGAATATCTATTTCTCATTAAATTGTATGATTAAGTTTGAGATATTTTAAGCAAAGCCATGCACAATGACATAATTAGTTGTTATTAAGGGATGTTACTACATAGTAGTACATCCAAAACAGTACTATTGGTGGTGGTGGTAAAGAAAGTGGGCACTGTCTCCACAATGATTTCTTCCCTAGTGATCTCTATAGGGGTTAGGTTAGAAAAATGCTAGTTTAGATGGTATCAAGGCTCCATCAAGATATCATCAAGGTTCTTGGGCTCAGGGTTTTAGGCTATCTCCATTGGGATCTGAGGAGAGATGGTGGTCAAGGTAGTGGTGGTTTGACCTGCCTGATATAATCCCACTTCTTGTTTCTTCCCCAGAAGAAAAAGGAAGCAAGAGAATAGTGTCATGAAAATACAGGGAAGAAAGAGTAATCATTTGCTAGACAAATTTCTATCTTGAAGTCTCTCTCTCTCTCTCTCTCTCTCTCTCTCTCTCTCTCTCTCTCTCTCTCTCTCTCTCACACACACACACACACACACACACACACACACACACACACACAACTTTTTTAATGAAGGAGAGGTATCAGGAAATACTTCATATAGAAGGTAGTACTTGGGGAAAAATAATTAAAAAAATACTGGAAGATAAAAGAAGGTGACATAGAGGAAAAGCAAAAGTAAAAGAAAGATGGTTGAATCTTAAAATCTGTTTGGAGGATTTTTCCCCCTAAAGAAAAGATAGCTGGACAATGCAGAGGAAACAAGTCCATGTGCTCTAAGAAATAATGTGGATCATTCATCAAAAAGAAATGAGAGTAGTGATGATAAAGGATAGAATTGTATATTTATATACTCATCAGAGGAAATCCAGGAACACAAAACAGGGTATAAGGAAGTATGATATACAGTAAAGGCTTTTATTCTAATCTGTTTTGTATCACTGACCCCTTTGGTAGTCTGAATGCCTCTAGATATCTCAGGTTTTTAAATGGATAAAATAAAATATATAGGATTACAAAAGAAACAAATCAGAATGAAATAAAGACTTTTTTCACTTCCTCTTGGGGTTTAACTAAGATCCCCTGAAACCTATCCACAGACCCGTTAGGGTCTTAAAGCCTTTACAGACTTTGGCTGAAAGTCAGCATTCTGTTGCAGTTGCAATATTTTTATCAATGTACTGCAGATCGTCTGAACAGAAAGAGGTAATAATAGATAAAAAGTTTTAGATAGAGATTATTAGCAATGGTATATACCTGCTCAGTCCTTCAATAGTTGCTACTGGGCAGAACCAATTAGAAATATGTAGGGAACATTTTGGTCTACAAGACAGTTTATGCCCCTTTGAAGAGCACACAAACTGAGAGATGAATGTCTAGTCATAATACTTCAAGTAAGATGGAAGACCACCAGGCTTGCTTTAACTAAGGCCTGCCACTGGGGCCTAAGGAGCATAGCACCCTGCAAATAAACTCCTGTATATCTAATCTCCCTCCATTATAATATGAACTCTAAGAAAGTAAGAATTGTCTCACTTTCCATTTGAATTCCCAGCACTTACAGTTTTCCATTCCATTCCAAGATAGAGTAGTGATAGAAATCTTCAATTATACAATTTAAGTGCACTGGCTATTGATGTGGGGAAGTCAAGCACTTCAAGGATCATTCAAGACCACAATGAAAAAGGTTTAAGTCACACCAAAGCACAAAAGAAACGTTTAGATCAAAACAAAAGGAGCTATGCAACAATAGCTTAATTATCCTTTAAAATCAAAGATAGTCAGAAGGACCTGGCAGCTAGAGGGAAAGCACTGTGCCTGAAGTCAAGAATATATGATTTAAAACAAAAGTACAAATCTCCATTAATATTATATATGACCATCAATTCAGTCCATAATTTCAAGATATAGAAATGAAGTCTTATATTCAGTTGATCTGTTTAGAAGGTTTATTAATAGTACAATACAAATACTTACCTCCTAGAAAAAAGTATATACTTTGCTTTCTCATGCCCACCCCGATCCTGATAACAGTTCTGGTTTAAAGTGATGAAGAGGCAATTGTAAAAGGTGGCTTGGTTGATAGAGGGCTGGGCATGGAAGAAGATCTGAGTTTCATGTGGCTTAAGATGCTTGCTAGCTATGTAACCCTGGGCAAATCATGTAACTTCTGCTTACCTCAGTTTCCTCATTTGTAATTTGGGTGTAATTCTAGCACCTACCTCCCAGGATTGTAATAACTGTAAAGCAGTTCATCTGGAAGAACAAGAGTCCAAGAATATCAAGGGAAATAATAGAAAAAAAAATGTGGAGGATGGAGGCCTAGCAGTACCAGATCTTAGACTGTACTATAAAGCAGGGGTTATCAAAACAATCTGGTTCTGGCTAAGAGACAGAAGGGTGGATCAATGGAATAGATTAAGGGTAAATAAATAAACCCAAAGATAAACCCAAAAATATTTCATTTTCCTCAATAAGCTAAAAAGTTGAAATGTATTCCTCAAGTTCATTTGCCTTCTCTTCTGAAAAGGAACCTGACCTGCACTTCAGCAATTATAACAATTATAACAATTTTCGATAAACCCAAAGATTCCAGCTTTTGGGACAGGAACTCGATATTTGACAAAAACTGCTGGGAAAATTGGAAAACAGTATGGGAAAAATTAGGTTTAGATCAACATCTTACACCCTATTCCAATATAAATTCAAAATGGATATATGATTTAAATATAAAGAGTGAAATCATAAATAAATTAGGTGAACATAGAATAGTATACCTGTCAGATCTGTGGGAAAGGAAGGAGTTTAAGATCAAGCAAGAGATAAGAGATTACAAAATGTAAACTGACAATGATCATATCAAATTAAAAAAGATTTTGTACAAACAAAACCAATGCAACCAAAATTAGAAGGAAAGCAACAAACTGGGAGGACATTTTTATAACAAAACTCTCTGACAACGGTTTAATTTCCCAAATATATAAGGAACTGAGTCAAATTCACAAAAAAAAATCAAGCCATTCCCCAATCAACAAATGGTCAAGGGACATGAATAGGCAGTTTTCACATGATGAAATCAAAACTATCAATAAGCACATGAAAAAGTGTTCTAAGTCACTCCTAATTAAGAAATGTATATTAAAAAAACTTTGAGTACCACCTTACAACTATCAGACTAGTCAACATGGCAGCAAAGGAAGTGATAAATGTTGGAGAGGATATGGCAAAATTGGGACACTCATACTCTTTTGGTGGAGTTGTGAATTGGTCCAACCATTCTGGAGGGCAATTTGGAACTATGTACAAAAGACTTTAAAAGAATGCTTTCCATGCTACTGCTGCGTTTGTACCCCAAAGAGATAATAGGTGGAAATACTTGTACAAAAATATTTATAGCTGCGCTCTTTGTGATAGCAAAAAATTGGAAAATGAGGGGTTGCCCTTCAATTGGGGAATAGCTGAACAAATTGTGGTATCTGATGGTGATGGAATACTACTGTATTGAAAGGAATAATGAACTGAAGGAATTCCATGTGAAATGGAAAGACCTCCAGGATGCAGAGCAAAAGGAGCAGAACCAGGAGAACATTGTTCACAGAGACTGATACATTATGGCACAATTGAATGTAATGGATTTTTCTACTAGCAGTAATGCAATGACCCAGGACAATCCAGAGGAACTTATGAGAAAGAATGCTATCCACATCCAGAGAAAGAACTGTGAGAACAAAAATGCAGAAGAAAAACATGTGGTTCAATAGGGATATGATTAGGGTTTTAATGTTAAAAGATAACTCTACTACAAATATGAAAAACATGGAAAGAGGTTTTAAACAATGATACATATATAACCCAGTGGAATTGTTTGTCAGCTCCAGGATGGGGGAGGAAATCATGAATCATGTAACCATGGGAAAATATTCTAAATTAAAAAAAAAAGAAAGAAAGGAAATAACTGTAAAGCAATCAGCACAATGCCTGGCACATAGTAAGTGCTATATGAATGTTAGTAATTATTATTATTGACTCTTTAAATTCTTTTGGTTCTTTATTTTTCACATTAAAGCCCTTTTTTTAAAAGAAATATTTCATTTTCCTCAATGAGCTAAAAAGTTGAAATGTATTCCTCAAATTCATTTGCCTTCTCTTCTGAAAAGGAACCTGACCTGCACTTCAGCAATTATAACAATGACTTGGCTATTGTGAAAGGGAATTTCTTTATCTTAACTTAATCAAGTACTTTGGAGTGCTCCACCCTTTTAACTCAATCAGTCAGGAATTTATGAATCCTTTTGATAAGTTTATACCTCCAAAGGCCACATGCACTGCCCCACCTTGGGCAGTGACAAGTAAAGTGGGAGGCTGTGATTGGTTCGTGTGAAGTGGAAGAGAGACAGGAAGTGACCTGGAAAAAAAGACTATAAAAGGCAAGACTGAAGGACAAAATTGACTCTTGGCTTCCTTGGTTCTTTGGCAAGGAGACCCTCTCTCAGTTGGTGCTTCAGTGGGACACTCTTCAGCATGAGCTCTGGTGAGATTCTTGGAGATCTTTTTCTGGAATCGTTCTGGACTGGATATTTCTGCTCTGGAGAGGCTCCCTGGGTAAGTGACTGGAACTTTCTGCTATGGAGAGGCTTGCTGGGTGAATGACTGGTGCTGAAGGAAGAGGCTTGCGTTGGTGGACCACTGGATGAAGACTCCACCAGGACTTCCACGTGGCGATCGGGACTTGAGGGAGCCCCTGTTGGGGGCTAAGCTGGACTTCACCGGAGCAGCACTTAGGGTGGTATGCTCTGTCTCCTTCCTACATTTCCCACTTTCAATATCTCTACCTTGTTGTAAAATAAAAGCTGCT
The DNA here is from genome assembly GCF_027887165.1 of Monodelphis domestica. Taxonomy (NCBI): domain Eukaryota; kingdom Metazoa; phylum Chordata; class Mammalia; order Didelphimorphia; family Didelphidae; genus Monodelphis; species Monodelphis domestica. Next base: position 537,592,952 of record NC_077229.1, read on the forward strand.
AACAGTTTTTCTGACTTATGGGCTAATATTTTATAAACAGAGACCACAATCTCACTTTTATAACTTTCATATTTAGTCAAATCCAATTTTAAATCTTACACAATGGCGGAAAGACTAAATCTCACTCTCACACTGCAAAATTCTCCCTCTGCCCTATATCCTTCATTCTTCCCAAATTCCTATCTCTGGCTTTATTTTTAAATATTTTAAACCATAAAAATCTTCTTTATAATTGCTTCATACATCATTGAATTAATTTCATTCACTTTTGGTGAAAATGAAAAATGAGAAATCCTTCCTCTAAAAAATAATCTAGCATAGCACAACAAAACCAATGTAGCTAAAATATGAAGAGCACTGTAGCCCCCAGTAGTAAGAGTGAACCCTAGAATGCAAGGCCTCTGGGTAGCCATTAACTTAGACGCCTTAAGACATGTACCTTTTCCCCTCAGCATGAACTCAATCCATTTTTCACCCAAGTTACCAGATATCCTGTCAGGAATCAATGACACAAGAATTCCATGAGAGACCTAACTAAGGAGTCACCCATCGACATACTGATCTATTACCTATAAAAACTCCTGTTGAGAATCACTGAAGTGGTTCATACACATTTATCCTTATCTTGTATAAGAATGATGTTAGAAATTAATTCTGTTACATTAGTTTAGAGGTAAGAAGTGGAGAAGCTGAGAAAGAAATGGAGTTTGAAACAGATCTGAAGGAGTGTCAGTTTCAAATGTTGATGGTGCATGGGAGAGGGGTAACGGTTTTTCTGTGGCAGTTGCTCTCTCTCTGAGTGTTGGGAGCAAGTGACATCTTCTTTTCTCTCTTTCCTCACTGTCTTAAGTTAGAAGGAAATGAGGGAAAAGCCTGAAGAAGCTAAGTGTTTTCCTTTTCCAACCTGAGAAATACTAGTGACCGTCTATTGCTGTTTCATAGATTGTTTTATCTCTGAGAGGACAAAAGAAAAACGTGGTCTTTGGTTTGGACTCTCTGCTAAGGTCTAGAGTCTTAACTTGGTTCTTGCTGAGGCTCAGTCAGTTAGCCTGTTATTTTTATAACTTGGAGTCAAAGTTAAGAATTATATACTTCATATAAGGATAATAGTGTTAGTTTATTGTAGAATAGGACAAATTTGGGTTAGTCAGACCAAAAAGGATCAGTGTAACCTGTGGAAACAGGAGGAGTGGTTCTTTGCAGAACCAGGGAGTTTTATTTGGGTGGAGTTAGAATCCCTTAGAGTTAGAATCCTTTTATATCCTCATATTCTCAATAAGTAGTTTAATTTTGTATAATAAGAGTCTCCTTAGCATTCTTGCACTTGACCCTGAAGAGTTCACTTATGAGTTTCACTTCACTGATATAAACTGAAGATACTTTGTAAGCACAGCAGAGTATCTAATCAGTTTATATCGATAATCAATTTATTGAGATATTATTTTTACATTTGTGAATCATTACTTCTATATGAAGCTTACTCAATCCCTTTACCTATGTCATCTGCCCAATAAATTATAGACCCCAACCTACCTATTAAACTTTGTCACCACTCTGAGAAGCTATCGACTTAGTTCTGAAGTTGGCACAGACCCTCCTGTAAGCCCAATATACATGCTTCTCACCCCAGCTCCATGACCCATGAAGCTATTTCCAGAGTCAGACTCTGTCAAAGAGCTAATCATGAGGTAAAAAAATCTTCTCAGAAAATACCTGATAAGACTACTATCCAAAATACATAGGGAATTGATACAAATTCCTTAAAGCCATTCCTTACAGATAAGGACTTAAAGGATACAAAAGCAGGCAGTTTTCAAAAGAAGAAATGCAAGCTACATAAATCACTAATGGGAGAAACAGAACTAAAAACTTTGAGGCTTTCTCTCACACCCATCAGAGTAGCCAAGAGGGGAAGACAGAAATAGTAAATACAGAAAGGACTGTGAAAAACAACTACCAGGAAAAGTTGTAAATTGATATCAACTATTCTGGATAACAGTTTGAAATTATACAAAAGCCATTAAATTGTATCCTTTGTTCCAGCACTTCTATCAGGCATATAGCTTAAGGTCAAAGAGATGTTATTACATACACAAAAAGTACCTGTAGCAGGACTTTTCACAGTAATCAAATAAGTGGTTACTGATCAAAGAAATGGGGGGTGTCATATAAATATAGTAGGATAGCTGCAATGTAAAAAATGATAAATATGAAAATTCAGAAACATAGAACTGATATAGCAGAGTAAGAAGAATGAAGAATAATATATATGATCACAATACAAAGAAATATCAGACAAGGCCAATGTATTTATTCGCTTTGCTTAACTGTACTTTTCTGTGGGAAATGACAAGGATAAAAAAAGTCAATAAAAATTTGTAAATAAACTGCCAATACACCAAATGGTCAAATTTTAAAAAGCATAGTAATCTAACAATGTTTCAAGTTCCATCTTTGCCTAGTTTACCTTTATACTCATACTGGCATATTCCTTAGCTTGTTTTAGGTTTGTTTTAGGTTCTTATTTTAGGCTTGTTTTAGGTTCTTGCTTTTCAGGAAAATTGGTCCTTTTATTCTAAGCAGTATCTCAGCCTCAAGTACACCTAATTCATAATGTCAGGGTTTCTCAGCCATTTTTGTCCTGAATTGCCTTTGATGTCTCAGAATGACTTTTTTAATGTATAAAATAAAACATACAAGAATCCAATTCTATTGCAATATAGTTCTTAAGAAAAGAAACTTTGCTCTATATGATTCCATCATTTTAAAGTCCTACACCTTCCCTTGGTACCCTCTCTAGTTCTCAGAAAGGACAATGTAATCTTTGAAGGTATCAAAACTGGCACCCTATCAGACACTACTTGTCAAATTCTGACCATAAGGGACTTTCATCAGTGAGGCAGTTAAGTGGCACAGTAGATAAGAGCAATGGACTTGTCAAGAAGATGGGAAGACCTGAACTCAAATCTAACCCCAAATATCTAATAGTTGTTTGGGTAAAATCAATTAATCTCTGCTCAGTTTTCTCAACTAAAAAATGAGGAATAAGCATCTACTTCTCAGGATTGTTGTAAGGAAAAATTTTGGTAATATTTGCTTAGTATAATGCCTGACATATAGTAGGGATTTAATAAATGTTTATTTCCTTCCTTTTTATAAGTAAAATCGGTTAGTTTTAGAGGCTGCATTAATTCAATTCAGTTAAGGAAACACTTATGAGTCTAGGTGGTAGCTGGGTGGCTCAGTGGATTGAGAGCCAGGCCTAGAGATAGGAGGTCCTAGGTTCAAATCTGGCCCCAGCTGTGTGACCCTAGGCAAATCACTTAACCCCCATTGTCTAGCCCTTACCACTCTTCTGCCTTAGAATCAATACACAGTATTGATTTCAAGACAGAAGGTAAGGGTTTTTAAAAAAAAGTCTACTATGTGATACTATACATTTATTCTTTCAGTTCTGTAAGTTAGTATTTAAAAGGATAATTAAGAGCACTGAACTAGGAATCAGGAAACTCAAGTTTTAATCTTGGCTCTGCCAATGTTGGTTACATATCCATGGATACACATCCTATACTCATGCTATCTTAACAATAAATCACAAGACTTAGAATTGGAAGAGGCCTTAGAAATAACGTAGTTAAAAATGTTTACTTTACAGAAGAGGAAACTAAGGCTCAGAGAGGTAGTTATTTGCTCAAGGACATAGAGTGTAAAATTGGAAGAGACAGGATTTAAAGTGAGGTCCTCTGATTCCAAATCTTTTGCATTTAGGTACTTAGTAAACTTTTTTCCTTCCTCATCCCATTTGAGGTACAGTTAAAATAATATCCCAGAAATCTAATAATCATGTCCAGGTTCATCAATTGCTGATTATTCTATCCTTCTCTTCATTAATTTCTCAAGAAGAAAAGTCTTTTTAAATGATCTCATTCTTATTTCATAGCCCTTTCCTGGAATGAAATTCTATATACAAGAAATTATAATACTTTATACATGTAATGATAATAAAAATTTCCACCTAGAAGAATAGACTTCATCACTCATTCTTCTCAAATATTCACCATGCTTCAACTTCCTGCTTTTGATATTATGTCTTCTCCAGACTTAACATCCATAGCTCCCTAACCAGTTTTGCAGCAAATACTTTCACCATCTGAACCACTTCTTGTTTGTGAATATCCTATTTAAAATAAGGCATTCAGAACTGAACATCTCATATAGTTTTAAGAGCACAAAGTAGAATAAAACTAACTGCTTTGGTCTGAATACTCTTCTTTCTCTTTCTGTCTCTCTGTCTCTGTCTCTGTCTCTGTCTCTCTCACTCACACACACACATTTATTCACATAATTTAAAACTATTCTTTTGGGGGGCAACAAAGTGGACTGAGCACCTGGTCTGGAGACTGGAGGTCCTGGATTCAAATTTGGCCTCAAACTCTTCCTAGCTGTGTGATCCTGGCCATGGCACTTAATCTCAATTGCCCAATCCTTTATAGTTCTTCTGTCTTAGAATCAACTGATTCTAAAACAGAATGTAAGGGTTTAAAAAAAGACAATTAGTTTTGGTAGTCACTTGTACTGTAGACTTCAAGAATCTTATTCTGGTGTGGTTATAAGAGCTAGCAGTCAACCTTGATTTGCAATATCCACAATATTCATTACCCAGAGGCCATCCTGATGAAGAACTTCTCCAAATTAAGAACATCAAATGGCAGTTGATCTAAAAGGTTTTTGAAAAGACCTAATCTCTACTAAATTACCCTCCAAAAAACAATGACATCATGCTTCAAAAAGAATTTTGGAGCAGCATAATCCACAAAAAGGCATGATAAAATAATCTTTCAGTCCAGAACGACTTGGAAGACCAGCACAAAAAACCTAGTGCACCAGAGTAGAAGTAAAGTGCAATATGCCAAGGCAGGGTCCATGGTGGCAACATACCTTAAGCACTGCTAAATCGGCAACAAAGGTTTCCAGAGCTCTCAGCCACAGACAGTAAAGAGGGTTGTACAATTGCTCAGAAGGAGATTAGGGGAGGTCATTTGGTTGCACTGGGTGTAAGATTCTTGTTACATTATCCATACACAGATCCAGGTAGCAGTCCTGGGCTGACACAAACTCAGGGTGAAGAAGGGCAATATTACATACCAATGCTTGCAGTCACAGGGGGGCAATGGACCCTGGTCACAGTTCCAAGGAGGGAAAGAGTACTTTTCATCACCCCCGCACTATGGCATAGGCCTAGTGAGTATTAAACATACATCTCTTTACAATATACCACCTTGAAATAACTAAAAGCAAATAGATCCCCAGTGCCAGTATTCTATCCATTGCCCTATTTAGCTACCTTTAGGTTAGTAATAAAAGTATTTACAACTCTATTTTTAAAATAAGGACAGAGTTTCTGAGAGTTAAAATCACTTTCCCAGGTTCAAAAAGCAGGCAAATGTCAAGGAATCTTTATTTCCAAGACCAACATTTCCCCCCTCTATATCTGAAAGCCATGATCCAGAAAAGAACTTAGACGTCACCTTTCAAGAAAGCATCAAGGAAAACTGCCCTATATGGCAAACCTATGCCACAGGTGCCAAAGATGACACACAGAGCACTCTCCACTCTGCCCTCCCCCACCCCTACAGAGTTCATTACTAAAAAGGCAGAGGGATTTGAGCAAACTGCTCCCTTCCCCTTCTCCATTAAGCCTGATGACATTTTTTCACATCACCCTCCCCTCTTCCCAGCTGTCCAATGGGAGTACACAGGAGGGTAAGGTGGGTAGCTCACAGGTAGCAGAGCTAGAGGGGAACTGAGCCCTCAGGTCCCTCCATTCCCCCTCTCTATACTCACTGAGGATATTCCTCACTTTACCCACCCCTTTGTCCAGCAGCCCAATGGGAGTGCTTCCTCCCTCCTCTGTGTGGGATAAATGGGGGAGGGAGGGGAGGGCACACTTGGCACTTAATGGTGGAGAGGGGCATCCCACTTGTTTGGGGGGTGTTGGGGGTCACATGCATCTGGTACTCCATCTCTATAAGTCTTTATATAACGCATATATATATATATGTATATATATATATATACGTATATATATATATATATATATATATATATATATATATATATATATATATAACATCTCTATAACGCCATCACTGTTCTAGAAAATTCACATGCTGAAAGAGATTCCCAAAAGGATAACTCCCAGGAATATTAAAGCCAAATTCCAAAACTCCCAGGTCAAGGAGAAAATAATGTAAACAGCCAAAAAGAAACAATTCAAATATTGTGGAGCCATAGTCAGGGTAATACAACACTTAGAAGCTTCTATATTTAAAGGATCAGAGAACCTGGAATATGATATTCCAGAGGGCAAGGAGCTAGGACTTCAGCCAAGAATCACTTATCCCGGAAAACTGAGCCTCATCTTTCGGGGGAAAATGGGAAACAGAGGATTTTCAAACATACTTGATGGAAAGACTAGATGGAAAATCTGACTCTCAAATACAAGACTCAAAGAAGCATAAAAAGGTAAACAGGAAGGAAAAATCTAAAGTCATTCAATATTTTTTACTTACCTACAGGGGAAGATGATTCTTATAGCTCGTGAGACCTTTATTATTAGGTCAGTTAGGAATATACATAGAGAAAGGGAAACGGTATAAGTTGAATATAATGCAATAATATAAAAATAAAAGGTATGAGAACAAAGAATGTATTGGGAGAAGGGAAAATTAGAATGGGGTAAATTACTGTACTTAAAAGATGCACAAAGAGCTTTCCCAGGTGAGGGGAAGATGGGGAGGTGGAAAGAAGAACACATGAACCTTATGTGTATCAGAATTGGCTCAATGAGGGAAGAACATACACAATCAATTGGATATAGAAATCTATCTTACACTACAGGAAAGTAGGAGGGGAGGAGGATAAGAAAAGGGTATGAAGCTAATAGAAAAGAGGGAAAATTGGGGAAGTGGTGATCAGAAATGAAAAAGGGAGAAATAGGGTGAAGAGTAATACACAGTAAACATAACTGCACACAAAAAAAATTAAGTCTCTCTAATAAAGGCTTATATCTCAAAGACATAAATGAGTTGAATATACATGTCATTCCCCAACTGATAAATGGTCAAAGGCGATGAAGAAACAATTCTCAAAGTAATTAAAGCTCTCTATAGTCATGCTAAAATATATTCTAAATCACTATTAATTAGAGAAATGCAAATGAAAGCAACTTTGAGGTACCACACCACACGTATCAAATTGGCTATTTTGACAGAAAAGGAAAATAACAAAACTTGGAGGGGATATGGGAAAATTGAGACACTGTTGGAAGAGTTGTGAACTGATTCATCCATTCTAGAGAGCAATATGGACCTATATCCAAAGGGCTATAAAACAGAATATAACCTTTGACCCAGCAATACCATTACTAGATTTGTATCCCAAAGAAAATTTTTAAAGGGGGGGAGGGGTTATTTATATGTTAAAAAATATGTAAAGCTGCTCTTTTTGTGGGGGTAAAGAACTGGAAAGTGAAGGGATACCCATCAACTGGGGAATTGCTGACTAAGTATTGTGTTGTAAGAAATGAGTAGCAGGAAGAATTCAGAAAAAAGATTAAGACTTAAATGAACTGAAGAAGAGTGAAATAAACAGAACTGTACATATTATCTAAATACTGTACAATGAAAGACTGTGAATAACTTAGCTATTCTCAGCAATACAGTGATCCAAAGGACTCATGCTAAGAAATGCCATCTGCTTCCAGAGAAAGAACTGATGGCATCTGAAACCAGCCCCAAGTAAACTTTTTTCCTTTCTTAAAAAAAATTTTTTTGTTCAGTATTCTTCCACAAAAGAAAATGGGGAAATGATTTCATGTGCAAAATCTATGTGAAATTGCTCACCATCTCAAGGGAGAGGGAAAGGGAGAGAGGGAAGAAAATTTGATACTCAATATTCTTTGGAAATTTTTGGAAACTTTTACTATATAATTTTAGGAGAAAACATAATAAAATTCATTTGAAAAGGAAAAGAAAAGACATGGAATGCCTTCATATCACAATGGTGCTGAAGAGCACAACTGTTCTGCTAACCACAACTTATTTTGACTTTTATTGAGCTTGTTGTAAATTAAAACTCACAAACTACTACCAAATCAGGTTCATACCACTCTATTTTTGGTAACTTAAGAGTAGGTCTTTAAATAAATTTATCGCTACACCCTGTAGATCTGTACTTATCTTTTCAACTACTGTCAAAGATTGATCACTATGAATCCATTTGACTTACTACAATAACTATTTCACTATCTTGTTCATAAGTGTATTATGATACATTGCTAAAATCCTAATGCATAGTTATGTCTATAGCATTTTCCCAACCAATTAGTATATTAACACTATTAAAAACCTACCATAAGCACTTACTAATTACCGGGCAAATTACTTAATCTGGGCCGCTGATTCCTTATATAAACTGAGGACTTTAACATGACCTACCTTTCAGAGTTATATGTTCATTGCCTGAATAGAAGAATCAAATAAAAATTATGTGAATCAATTTGGAAACTGTAAAATATATAAATGGGAAATACTTTTCAGCAAATGTATACTAATACTAATACTTAGTGATTATTTGCTCTTCTAACTGTTCAAAAATGATTAGTTCTAATTTTGCCAGGTATCTATTATCGATCATTCTTAGAGAAAAAATTTAAATCTTTTAAGTTAATATGTTACAAAAAATTTTTTCATTATACACATTTATTGCATAAACAACATTTAAAATGCATATGCAAAGATGGCAGCTTAGAGGCAGCAAAAATTCAGACCTCCATAAACCCTTCCTCACTGATCAAAAACACAGCGCTTCCAAGGTACTGAAAACCAAATCGAACAGGACAGAGCTAGGGAACCCTCTTCCTGGACCCAAATTAAAAGGTACACCTCCAAGAGACAGAAAGGAGAATCAGTGGAATAGACTTGGGGTAAATGACCTCAGTAAGACAGTCTTTGACAAACCCAAAGACCCCAGCTTTTGGGACAAAAATCCATTATTTGATACAACCTGCTGGGAAAAGTGGAAGACAGTGTGGGAGAGATTAGGTTTGGATCAACACCTCAGATACACCAAGATACACCAAGATAAATTCAGAATGGGTGAATGACTTGAACATAAAGAAGGAAACTATAAGGAAATTAGGTGAACACAGAATAGGATACATGTCAGACCTTTGGGAAGGGAAAGATTTTAAAACCAAGCAAGACTTAGAAAGAGTCACAAAATGTAAAATAAATAATTTTGACTACATCAAATTAAAAAGTTTTTGTACAAACAAAACCAATGTAACTAAAATCAGAAGGGAAGCAACAAATTGGGAAACAATCTTCATAAAAACCTCTGACAAGGTTTAATTACTCAAATTTACAAAGAGCTAAATCAATTGAACAAAAAATCAAGCCATTCTCCAATTGAAAAATGGGCAATGGACATGAATAGGCAATTTTCAGTAAAGAAATCAAGACTATTAATAAGCACATGAAAAAGTGTTCTAGATCTCTTATAATCAGAGAGATGCAAATCAGAACAACTGTGAGGTATCACCTCACAACTAGCAGATTGGCTAACATGACAGCAGAGGCAAGTAGTGAATGCTGGAGGGAACGTGGCAAAGTAGGGACATTAATTCATTGTTGGTGGAATTGTGAATTGATCCAACCATTCTGGAGGGCAATTTGGAACTATGCCCAAAGGGCGCTAAAAGACTGTCTGCCCTTTGATCCAGACATAGCACTGCTAGGTTTGTACCCCAAAGAGATAATAAGGAAAAAGACTTGTACAAGAATATTCATAGCTGTGCTCTTTGTGGTGGACAAAAATTGGAAAATGAGGGGATGCCCTTCAATTGGAGAATGGCTGAACAAATTGTGGTATATGTTGGTGATGGAATACTATTGTGCTAAAAGGAATAAATAATAAGGTGGAGGAATTCCATGGAGACTGGAACAACCTCCAGGAAGTGATGCAGAGGGAAAGGAGCAGAACCAAGAGAACATTGTACACAGAGACTGACACATTGTGGTACAAGAGAACATAATGGACTTCTCCAGTAATGGCTTTACAATGTTCCTGAACAACCTGCAGCGATCTACGAGAAAAAGCAACTGCTTGACTACAGAGGTTGAGGGAACATGATTGAGGAGAGACGCTAAATGAGCACCCTAATGCAAATACCAACAACAAGGAAATAGGTTCAGAGCAAGGACACATGTGATACCCAGACGAATCGCCTGTCGGCTAGGGAAGGGGTGGCAGGGTGGGGGAGGTTTGGGGGGGGGGGGGGGGGTTTGAATGAAATGATCTGTTTCCAATGAACAATGTATGAAAATGACCAAATAAAATAATGTTTAAAAAATAAATAAAAGGTACACCTCCCCAAAAGCCTGAACTCTACAACAAACAGGTTTAAGGGGAAGGAAGAAGGAAGGTCCCAGGACGTCTTCCCCACCAACAGCGCTGAGCCTCCAGAGGTGGATGGAATCTCTGGGTGGGCAAGGGTGCTAGTCGGGAGAGAGAATCTTACTGGCAAAGTTGTGCCAGGTTCAGGGCCTAGAACACAGGCAGCAAAGAGGCAACTGGAGGAAAAGCCCAGAGCAGGCAGCCCAGTCTCAGCTGAACTGCTTCATCTTGTCCGCCCTCCCTTCCCCCCCCATAGGTCTTTGCCTCAGGGCACAGCCTGCTTTACAGATCAACTCTTCCTCCCTAGCTGAATCTCATCAATAAGGGCAGATAAGAAGGCAGAGAAATTCAAGCTCCAAGACCCTTCCCCCACAGTTTCATCTGAGAGCCTCACTAACTGAGCTCCAAGGGGAAAAAGCAGCAAAACACTATAGGCAACAACCTTGATGACAAGGCGAGAAGCCCAGTCCCTTCTCAGTTTCAGGGGTCAGCAGGGGAAGATCAGACCACCTCATCAAACAGAAGAACAGCCCAAACTCACAGATCCAACACAAAATGAGAAGAGCAAGACTACAGGCAACTACAGAGAGGAAAAAAAGAGGAAAATATGAGTAAACAACAGAAAAAGAAAACAGAAATTACAATCGACAGCTTCTATCCAGACAATGAACAGACAGCAAATAAAACAAAGGAGCATCAAGGAACACCAAGCAAAAACACAGAAACTCCAGCAAATTGGACACAGGCTTTGGAAGAACTCAAAATATAATTCAAAAAATAAGAGAGGCTGAAGAAAACTGGGAAAATTACTTAAAAAGCAAAATAAACCATCTGTAAACAGAAAATACTGTCTTGAAAGCCAAAATTAATCAGCTTGAAAATACAGCAAAGGAGATGAAATATGTGGCAAAGATGATGAAAGATGACCTCCAAAGAAAATCAGACCAGAAGGAGAAGGATGACCAAAAAGCCAGGGATGAAATTCAGTCTTTAAAAACTAGATCACAACAACTAGAAGCAAACGACTTCACAAGGCAGCAGGAAACTATAAAGCAAATTCAAAAAAGGAATGAAAAAAATGAGGAAAATATGAAACACCTCATCCACAAAACAGAAGATTTAGGAAACAGGTCCAGGAGAGACAACTTAAGCATCATTGGTCTACAGGAAGATCATGACAAAAGAAAAAGCCTAGGCATCATTCTAAAGGAAATTATCCAATAAAATTGCCCCAAAATTCTAGAGCAAGAGGGAAAAGTGGAGACTGAAAGAATCCACAGATCACCTCCTGTACTTAATCCCCAACTGACAACACACAGGGATGTTATAGCCAAATTCAAGAACAACCAAACCAAGGAAAATATAATACAAGCTGCTAAGAAGAAGTCATTCAGATACCATGGAACTACAGGGGATAACACAGGATCTGGCTACATCTACACTGAAGGACCAAAAGGCATGGAATATATTCCGGAAAACATGGGAAGTAGGTCTACAACCTAGAATCAATTACCCAGCAAAACTGACTATATTGTTACAGGGGAAAATATGGTCATTTAATAAATAGAATAGAAGACTTCCAAGCATTCATAAAGAAAAGACCAGACTTGAACAGAAAATTTGATACCCAAACACAGAACCCAAGAGAATCACCAAAAGGTAATTAAGAAAGGGGGAAAAAACAAAAAAACAAACAAAAAAAGCTTTTTTTTAAAGGACACAATAAGTTAAAATGATTGGTAAGAAAATAGTATATTAGTAACTCTTAAAAATTGTTATTATTACCTGGGTACTGTGAACCTTAACATTTCCCAGACCCTACTTTATAAGACTGGATTAAGACCATTCCCCATTTGGGCAGTGAACTCTACTTAAAGCAGGAATGTGAGAACTCTACTTCACCTACTTGGGTCTGCCCTAGGGGAAGATAAGGTTGTAAACTCTTTTCTGAACAATGAAAAGTACTTAAACCCATACTTTTCTTAAGCTAAGTACCTATAAAGGTCAGACAACTTGTGAACTTACAAGGAGCAAAGAGGTGAAAACTTACTCAGAGCTTTCCTGATGTGAATTACTCAGAAGTTTTAGTCTACCCAGAAAAGGTGAGAGCAAGATGTGAATTAAGGTGATAACAAAATGTGAATTCAGAATGGGCTGTCCTTTGGAAAACATCTACTGTGATTGGTAGATGGAAGAACTTAGGGGAGGTGACATAGGAGAAAACCCCCTATATAAGAAAAAGAGGATCGCTCCTGAGGAATCTCTCTGGGGAGACAGGCTCTAAGGAGGTCTCTCAAGGGAGGCTGACTCTGGCTGGAACTCCCTCTGGGGAGACTTTGTCCCCCAGAATCCTCGCTTGAACAGATCTTATGGTGAGTGATAACTGACTGACTGATCTTTTCTTTTAGGACTTAGGCCTGGGTCGGCCAGGGCTACCCTGGGCCGGTCTATCCTTTTCTCATTATTTCCTTTTTCTCTCTTTCTTTTATTCTTCATTGTATTATTTAATTAAATCTCTATAAAACCCAGTTGACTTGGGTATATTCATAATTGGGGCTATTTCCCTGGCGACCACCTTATATTTGACTTAAAATAAGACACTTTAGTGAAAACATATTTTTCAGCAGTCACAATTTACTCACCCACTCTTTTAGCAGGCACAAATTAAGTCTTCCACCATTTTAACTCACTACAGTTTACAACTTCAACCATTTTAACTCTTACATTTTATGTCTCCCACTCATTTTAGCTATTACAGTTTATGGTATCCACTCTTTTAAATGCCACAATACCTAGAAGAACTATACTTAGAGGGAACAGTGATGAACTGTATAGGATGAAATGCCAAGACATAAATATGTATATAGTGTGAACTTAAGATTACTTCACCCTACTTAGTCTAATAAAATTAGGAATGTCTACACCCTTACTTAAGGATTAAGTATTTAGGAGGATGGCCTTCAACAAACATGTGCTAACAAATGACAAATCAGAAACAGCTGACAGACCCCCCTGGGATGTCCTAAGTCATGCTTAAGCTACCATTGGTACAGAAGAGACGGAGGAAAGTGATGTAAAACCATCTATATATTTGGCATCACTTCCTCTCTCGGGGCTCTTTCCCCGGAGAGGTGGCTCTAGCTGGCGGTGTGCTGAGCTTTTTGACATCTTGGTGTGGCGGCAGCTATTGTCCAGTTTAGCGGTGAGTTTTCCTTGATACTATACTGGGAGAAGCTGAGTAGCTAGTTCAGCTTCAGGCATCTTAGCTGAGCCCTCTTGGAGTTTAGGCCGATACTTTCTCCTAGATCTAGTCAAAAGTGATAGGGAAGGTAATTACATCCTGATGAAAGGCAGTATAGACAATGAGGAAATATCAGTACTCAACATGTATGCACCGAATGGCATAGCATCCATATTTCTAAAGGAGAAACTAGTGGAACTCAAGGATGAAATAGATTGAAAAACTATACTAGTGGAAGACCTGAACCTTCCTCTATCAGAACTAGATAAATCAAACCAAAAAATAAATAAGAAAGAGGTAAGAGAAGGGAATGAAATCTTAGAAAAATAATTCATAGATATGTGGAGAAAAATGAATAGGGAAAAAAACGAATACATCTTTTCAGCAGCACATGGTACATTCACAAAGATTGACCATGTACTAGGGCATAAAAGAATTGCAAACAAGTGTAAAAGAACAGAAATAATAAATGCAACCCTTTCAGATCACAATGCAATGAAAATAATAATTAGTAAGGGTAAATGGAGAGGCGAATCAAAAACTAATTGGAAATTAAATAATATAACTCTACAAAATCTGTTAAAGAACAAATCAGAGAAACGATAATTTCATTGAAGAAAATGACAATGATAAGACATCCTTTCAAAATCAATGGGATGCAGCCAAAGCAGTACTTAGGAGGAAATTTATATCCTTGAGTTCATATATTAAGAAATTAGGGAGGGCAGAGGACAATAAATTGGACATGCAAATTAAAAAAAACTAGGAAGTGAACAAATGAAAAATCCTCAGATGAAAACTAAATTAGAGATCCTAAAAATGAAAGGAGAAATTAATAAAACTTAAAGTCAAAGAACTATTGATTTAATAAATAAGAAAATATGACTAGAAGCTGGTACTTTGAAAAAACAAATAAAATAGGCAAAGTACTGGTCAATCTAATTTAAAAAAGGAAAGATGGAAACCAAATTAACAGTATATAGATAAAAAGGGAGAGCTCACCTCTAATGAAGAGGAAATTAAGGCAATCATTAAAAACTATTATGCCCAATTATATAGCAATAAATATGGCAATCTAGGTGATATGGATGAATATTTAGAAAAATATAAATTGCCTAGATTAACAGAAGAAGAAATAGAATACCTAAATAACCCCAAATCAGAAAAAGAAATTGAACAAGCCATCAAAGAATTCCCTAAGAAAAAATCCCCAGGACCAGATGGATTCACAAATCAATTCTATCAAACATTCAAAGAACAACTAATCCCAATATTCTACAAACTATTTGACAGAATAAGCAAAGAAGTTCTACCAAATTCCTTTTACAACACAAATATGGTTCTGATTCCAAAGCCAGGCAGGTCAAAAACAGAGAACGAAAACTATAGACCAAACTCCTTAATGAATACAGATGCAAAAATCTTAAATAGGATACTAGCAAAAAGACTCCAGTAAGTTATTACGAGGGCTAACACTCATTCCTATTGAAATCACTAGAAAGGACAGGAATAAAAGGGCCTTTCCTAAAAATAATAAACAGTATAAAACCATCAGCAAACATCATCTGCAATGGGGATAAACTAGAAGCCTTCCCAATAAGATCAGGAGTGAAACAAGGATGCCCATTATCACCTCTTTTATTTAATATTGTACTAGAAACACTAGTAGTAGCAATTAGAGAAGAAAAAGAAATTGAAAGTATTAAAATTGGCAATGAAGAGACCAAGCTATCACTCTTTGCAGATATGATGGTCTACTTAAAGAATCCTAGAGAATCAACTAAAAGGCTAGTAAAAATAATCAACAACTTTAGCAAAGTTGCAGGATAAAAAAATAAACCCACACAAGTCATCAGCATTTCTATATATTTTCAACACACCTCAGCAACAAGAATTAGAAAGAGAAATTCCATTTAAAACCAACCTAGACAATATAAAATAATTAGGAATCTGAGGGCAGCTGGGTAACTCAATGGATTGAGAGCCAAGCCTAGAGACAGGAGGTCCTAGGTTCAAATCTGGCCTCAGGCACTTCCCAGTTATATGACCTTAGACAAGTCACTTGACCTCCATTGCCTAGCTCTTACCACTCTTCTGCCTTGGAACCAATACACAATATTGATTCCAAGTTGGAAGAAAAGGGTTTAAAAAAAATACTTTTAGGAATCTATCTGCAAAGACCAACACAGGAACTATATGAACACAACTACAAAATACTCTTCACACAACTAAAACTAGCTAAACAACTGGAAAAATATTGATTGCTCATGGGTAGGACAAGCTAACATCATAAAAATGACAATCTTACCCAAACTAATTTGCTTATTTAGTGCCATTCCCATTGAACTACCAAAAAAACTTTTTTACTGAATTAGAAGAAACCATAACAAAGTTCATTTGGAAGAACAAAAGATCAAGGATATCCAGGGAAATAATGAAAAAAAAAATACAAAGGAAGGTGGTCTTGCAGTCCCAGATTTCAAACTATACTATAAAGCAGTGGTTATCAAAACAATATGGTACTGGCTAAGAGACAGAAAGGAGGATCAGTGGAATAGACTTGGGGTAAGTGACCTCAGCAAAGACAGTAGATGACAAACCCAAAGACCCCAGCTTTTGGGACAAAAATCTGCTATTTGATAAAAACTGCTGGGAAAATTTGAAGACAGTGTGGGATCAACACCTCATACCCTACACCAAGATAAATTCAGAATGGGTGAATGACTTTGAACATAAAGAAGGAAACTATAAGCAAATTATGTGAACACCGACTAGTATACCTATCAGACCTTTGGGAAAGGAAAGATTTTAAAACCAAGCAAGACATAGAAAGAGTCACAAAATGTAAAATAAATAATTTTGACTACATCAAATTAAAAAGGTTTTGTACAAACAAAACCAATGTAATTAAAATCAGAAGGGAAGCAACAAATCGGGAAACAATCTTCATAAAAACCTCTGACAAAGGTTTAATTACTCAAATTTACAAAGAGCTAAATCAATTGTATAAAAAATTAAGCCATTCTCCAATTGATAAATGGGCAATGGATATGAGTAGGCAGTTCTCAGATAAAGAAATCAAAACTATTAATAAGCACATGAAAAAGTGTTCTAAATCTCTTATAATCAGAGGGATGCAAATCAAAACAACTCTGAGGTATCACCTCACACCTAGCAGATTGGCTAACATGACAGCAGAGGAAAGTAGTGAATGCTGGAGGGGATGTGGCAAAGTAGGGACATTAATTCATTGTTGGTGGAATTGTGAATTGATCCAACCATTCTGGAGGGCAATTTGGAACTATGCCCAAAGGGCGCTAAAAGACTGTCTGCCCTTTGATCCAGACATAGCACTGCTGGGTTTGTACCCCAAAGAGATAATAAGGAAAAATACATGTAAGAATATTCATAGCTGCGCTCTTTGTGGTGGCCAAAAATTGGAAAATGAGGGGATGCCCTTCAATTGGGGAATGGCTCAATAAATTATGGTATATGTTGGTGATGGAATACTATTGTGCTCAAAGGAATAATAAAATGGAGGAATTCCATGTAAACTGGAACGACCTCCAAGAAGTGATGCAGAGTGAGAGGAGCAGAACCAAGAGAACATTGTACACAGAGACTGATATGCTGTGGCACAATTGAATGTAATGGACTTCTCCATTAGTGGCAATGCAATGATCCTGAACAATTCAGAGGGGACTTACGAGAAAGAACACTATTCACATTCAGAGGAAAAACTGTGGGAGCAAAAACACAAAAGAAAAACAACTGCTTGATTACATGGGTTAATAGGGATATGACTGGAGATGTTGACTCTATCCTAGTGTAAACAGCAACAACATGAAAAAAGTTTCTGGCCAAAGACCATGTAAAACTCAGTGAAATTACAAGTCAGTTACAGGAAGGGGTGGGGAGAGAGGAGGGAAAGAATATGATTCTTGTAACCAAGGAATAATGTTCTAACTTGACCAATTCAATAAAACTAAAAAAAAAAATGCATATGCTCTTGGAAGTCTATTTGCCAAGATTCACAGTAACTATATAAATATATTTACCAAAATCTCCAGTAATTGTGTTACAAATTGACAGTAACTTATGTGAAAATTGGAAAGCAGTTTGGTAGAAACCAGGTATGTAACATTTCATTCCATATGCTAAGACTTTAAATGTCAAAAGGGTACCTAACTTAAATATAAAGAGGATCATGGAGGAAATTATCAAATCTATGGAAAGGGGAAGGATACATGATCAAATAAAGGATAGAGGATATCACAGAAGGTAAAATAGGCAATTTTGATTTAATATTTTATTTGCTTCTCCTAATCTTTCCCACTTTCCATTCTTCATATTCATTCAATTTCCAAAACCTATCATTCTACTGCCAAATCATCTATGTTCATTCCTTTCTATTCCTTCATCCAGTTAATACACTTTCTTGGTAGCTTCTTGAATGCTATCCCTGACACAAGTCCCTTTACCCCCACACCAATCTATCTTCCTTCCCCTCAACTGCTAAACTGATATTCCTAGATATAGCGACCCCCCACAGGAGTCCTATAATATTTATCTGTGGGTAATAACCTGAGGTGGGGAGAGGAGGCTAAGGAAATGGGAGAATAATAATGACTCAAAGGCAAAAGTTGAAACACATGGGGAGTAACATGAACTCCGAGGAAATAAGAGGAATAAAAGAATAGGTGGGGAGTACCAACCCCTTGATACTCCTATAGACAAGAGAATCTGAACCTTAATAGGAAGCTTCAGGGGCAACGCTGTTGCCAAAAAAGGGGGGAGTCTCAACTCCTTGGTGCCTCTTATAGACAATAGAGTCTAAGCCTTAGTAGGAGGCACCAGGGGCATCAGCGTTGCTAGGAAAGAGATACAGTGAAGCAAGAGAGGTAAGAGGAGAGGAGGGGAAGAGAGAGAAAGAGAGAGAGTAAGAGTAAAAGTGAGAGCTAGCAAGAGAGCTTGAAAGAGATGAGGAGGGAACAGAGGGAGAGAGGAAGTGAAGGGGGAGAGAACTAGTTAGAGACCAAGCCAGAGAGAGCTAGTAAAGGGCAAGTAAGAGTGCTGGTAAGAGAGAGTTTCACGCTAATTCCCCAAGTATTTATTGAAGTTTTTTAGGAATGTGGATCAACGAATACATAACATGACATAGGTTTTAACATTGGTTGAATTGACAATGACGAGATCAAAGAGATGGAGATTAATCCAACGGGTGTGGTTTGCAAATGAGTGTAGTCCAAGCAGAGCAATAGAACCTAATAGAACCGCCCTATGCTAATGAAAGTACTCCAAGCTGAGGCAGTGTGGCCACTAAGACTCAGCTCATGAATTTGCCAGTCCTTTGCTAGTGCTTCCGCCTGTCCCTTACCATACAATGACCATCAAGAGGTCTGACCATGTGTCTGGTAATACAATGTCAATACATCAATCATCCTTCCCAGAAGCTAACATGCCTGGTATGCTACGCTAAAGGACATGTCTAAGACACTATCTTGCTTAAAAAGCTAAGGGGCCCTTCTATTGCCTCTAAGGTCAAATATAAATTCCTACTTATCATTCAAGTCCTTTTCTATTTGGCTCCATCTCATCTTTCCAGTGAAACTAACCTACCTGCTATTCCTGGCACTGAATACATAAATGATATTGAATTTGGACTTAAGAACTTGGTGCCTATCCAGCCTCTAAAACTTTCTAGCTGGTATGACCCCAGGAAAGTCATTCAAACTCTCGAGTTTCAATTTTTTCACCTGTAAAATAGGGATAACACCACCATATTTTTTATAAGAAGTAATGAGGATAATATATAAAACTTTAAGCACTATATAAATACATAAGCTATTATTAAACACAACATTCCACTTCCAATTTCCTTGATTCCCATGCCTGAAATGTACTCCATTAACTCCTCTAATTTTCTTCAACACTCACCTCAAAACCTGCCTTCCACATTTTGTCTTTTCTGAAGCCTCTAGGTAGTAGTGTCTCTCTTCCTTTTAATGACAGTCAACATTATTTTGTTTCTGGCTTTTTATGTATTCTGTATTTTCTTATATGTGTATATGCTGTTTCCCAAAGTAGGAATTAAAATCTGAGGGTAGGGATTGTTTTATTTTTGACTTTGTATTCCTGTAACAGTTAAAATTTTGGGGGAAACTGAGGCAGGTAGAAATTAGTTTCTCTCTAGAAGTATTATATATATATATGTATATATATATATATATATATATATATTTTTTTTTTTTAAGGTTTATTTAAGATAAGGAATTTAGGAAAATACAAGTAAAAAAGACACGCGCTAGGCCCAGGGAGCCTATTCACGGCCACTCACATCTTGCCTGCTAGGTGGAGAGCTGCATGTTCTCTGAAGCGGAAGTAGGAAAAGACCCAGTAGCCTTTACAGCCAGGTTAAATAGAAATTTTTGACCTCGCCCAGGTGGAAATCTCAGTGGGATTAGAGGGCATTCTGTGAGCTAGCAAGGACTCCTGGGGATTGGAGTCCTGGATTCAAATCTCCATTTTTACATTCCCAGTACCTAGAAAATTAAAAGACACTTAAATAATACTAGCTAAATGACTTCTAAAATCAAAGGCTTTATCCTATCTACATCTATCACAGAAAAAGGTTATCCAAAACTGAATACTTAGGAGAAAAGAGCAATAAGGAAAACTAACAATAAAACAGTTAAAAGTTAAAGAAAAACATATTAATTTAAAAAAATTAATTAAATGTTATTCATTGACAAAAGTTATGCAATTACACTCGGACATCTCATGCTCACAATGAGAATTTTTTCTAAGCTCACATAAACTACTCATATAGTTTATCTTTGAAAGGGTCTGTGTTTACTGAATATTCATCATGGTGAATATTATTAAGAGAGAAAGAGATGTACAATACGGCTTCCCTTACTTGAAGAGCAAATCCTGAGATCATTTATTACCCTGCAATAATTTTCACATTTAATTTTTAAACAGAACTTCAAATTATCCTTTCAGTATAATCTTTTAAAGTGATTTTTAAGAGTTCTACTACTTTTAATCATAGCAGACAACACAGGGAAGATTAAGGAGAGCAAGGAGAAGAAAAAAATAGATCATTTTAAGATAAAGATAGAAGAATATAGAAGTCATAAGAAGCTATACAAGCTAATGAGGAAAATCAAGATATGTAATGATAATGTCAATGAAAGTAATTATAAAGACCAAACTGGACCCCAAAGAAAAACGAATGAATCCTCTTCTCTGCAAGGGTAGGAGTACCAAACTGTAAGACTCAGTTGATATACTGATTTAGTTTTGCTGAATGCTTTTTCCTTTGTTACTGAGGCTGTATCTCTGGGAAGCAAGTGCACGCACACACATCTATAGGGTCAGGTAAGTGGCAGAGTAGATAGAACTCTGGGCCTGGAGTAATTTAGACCCAAATTCAAATCCTACCTCTGACACTAAGTGTGTCACCATGAACGCCATTTAATTTTTGTTTGCCTCAGTTTTGTAAACCTTAAAATTCCTTAGACTTATAAATGTTGGAAATTTCACCACTGGGAAATTGTCATACTTGGAAAATTTCTTACTGATAGTCTATTGGAATGGGAACCCCATTGGCATGGGAGGTTCCTTCTCCTCCCTACTTAAGATTACTTTAGGACAGAAACCTTTTGCTGAACAATGGAAAGGACTTTGACCTATGCTTAAGCATAGAACAGGAATTTCTTTGAGTCATGATTGATTTTAGAATTGATACAATGGAGATACTTGGAATCAATCTCCACCCTACTCAGTCCTAACAGGATTGAGGAAGGGCTGCAGCATAGATCAAAATTTAATTATTCCAATCTCTACCCTACTCAGGTTAACAGGATTTAGGAAGGGCTGTAGCAAAGGATCAAAGATTTAATTATTTGAAAATATGACCTTCAACAGACATGTGCAAAGCCAGAGACCTCTGGGCGGTCCTGGGTTAAGCTAGAGCCTCCATTGGCACAGGGAAATTGATGGACAGTGATTGGTAGATGTGAGAACTGAGGGGAGGGAACTTGGATGGTTTCCTTAAAGATAGAGGGGTCTGAAGACTCAGGGGGTGGAGTTGAGGAGTTTGTCTGAGTGGTTGGAGTGTGCTCTGAGAAGCTTGCTCTGAAGGAAGCTGAAGGTGGGGCCCTTTGAGACTGTTTCTCCATTTTGGTCACGTGAGTAATAGGGACTGATCTCTTTTCTTTGCCCCAGCTATCTAAGGGCTTGGGCCTTTTGGCCCAGCCTAAACAGAGGGGGTATTTAAGCCCTATTCCCTTCTCTCCCCTTTCACGCTCTCTCTCTCTCTCTCTCTCTCTCTCTCTCTCTCTCTCTCTCTAATTCCTTTCTTCCTCCTGTTTGTAATTAAACTCTATAAAAGGCTGACAGCTGATTTGAGTTTTCATTTAGGAATTACATAGCTGAATTCCTTGGCGACCTTAAATTAATATATATATCAGTCTTTTAAAGTGATTTCCTTGTCACAGTTTCCAACTGTAAAATGGGGGTAACAGCACGTACTTCCTGAGGGAGAGTCAAATGAGATAATCTCTGTAAAGGGCTTAGCATAGTGGTTCTACATAGTAGATGCTATATAAATGTTTGCTATTATTACATGTTATTATATGTGTATGTATACAGGCACTTATATGTTCATGTATAAATGTGCATAAGGAGATATAGACAAAAGACAGTATTCTTGATAGGAAGAATAGTACATTTTTTTAAAGGAAGGAAACAGACCATTTTACCTACTTAAGAAAAGGAATCCTCAGAAACTTCCAGGACATGTGACCCACAAGATAAGATGGAGGACTAGAAATTTTCTCCAGGTCACAGGAACTCTCAAAACTCCCTGAAATAAGAATTATGTGCTAGAGTATTCATATGATATGACACAAAGAAGTCAAACAAAGTGACAACCTGATAAATTACTTGCCAGCAAAAAAGCTTAATCACTAACCTGCTCACTCAGTACTCCCTTGCACTGACAGTGGTACAACCCGACCCAAAAGCTTATGCTCTGGAATCCATTCATATGTGGCACAGTAACTTCCTTGCTGCTGCTGTAGCTTGGGACAGAATACCTGCCCCTGCCCTTACCTTACTGTCATTCTGTGGCAACAAACAGCAAACCCTGAATTCTTCCAAACCTTCCTCCAAACTCCCAGATACAGGAAAGCTCTATTTTATTTTATGCTCTAACTTATTTTATGCTCTATTATTATGCTCTAACTTAGGGCAACTGCCCATTTACAAAAGTGCTCAGAGTAAAGCCAATAGGAAATTAAAGTGGGGGCAAGGCCAGCACATAATTGGAGTTCTTTCAACTATTCTAAACCCTACCTTCTCATTTCAAATTTAATGAGTAAAACATGAAAAATTGTTAAGTTTATTTATATGTGCTTATTAGATATTATAATTTTTTTTCTTCAAAGAGTCACTGGGGCAGCTTTGTGAAAGATAGGAAAAAGAATATTTCTTAATGGCCTCACAAAAGACTAGTTGGAGTTTCATCCAAAGACCCAGCACCCTTGAGCACTAAGAAACTTTTCCATCAGGTCCACACTTTCAGCACCAAATCCTTTAAAGTAACAGAAATGTTCAAAAATGCACTCCAATCACATTTAGTTAGTTATCAAAGAAGTACACTGATATTATAACCTTTTAATTTTTATTTTTGCAACTAAACTTCAACTACTTTCAAAAATCATTCCTGAGACTTCACAGGTGTTTCCTACATCTTTTATTATGCAACATAAAACAATTCACATTTAGAATATGGAATAATACTGTGAAGATTGGATTTAGCTATTTTCTGATTGTAACAACGAAGATACTTAGTTTAACAAAATCAGGAATGTCTTGGAAACTCTAAATTACTCCACCCTACTTAGACTGTACTTTAGAGGAAGATAAAGTTGTAATCTCCTGATTGAACAATGAAGTTACTTAACTCTTACCTTATAGTGAAGCTAGAACTTTAAGTTAAGTCTATTTTAAGATCTTAATACAAAAAGGTGGGGTGTATGGGGTGTTCAGGGAGGAGTAATATCTTTGGTATGGAGGGCTTGTCGTGCCCTCCTAGGGAAGCTCTCCAGCCTCTGACCCTCACCTGACACCCAGCTCTCACTTGTGGCTCCTAGTAGCTGCTAGAATGTGGCAGTGGCCACACCCCAGGCAACAGCTTCGACAGTTCGGCTAAACCTTGTGAGGGTAGCCATCGGGTCGTCATGGACCCCTGGTGAACTAGGGCTTTGCTCACCCAGCATGTGAAGACTGTTTCGGCGGAACAGGTGGAAGAAACCAACAAGAAGGTTCAACAGCTGAGATGGCAATGCAGCAAGGCACTGTGGAGTGCTTAGGGCGTGTTGGAGCACAAAAGACAACACGGCCATCCATTGCAGCTGAGGAAGTCTCCAGGTGTAACGATTTTTTGTGCCACTGGACCCAGGCTTCCAACGCCGAGAGAGTGGGACTGTCTCTGTGCATCGACTTTTCCACTTAAATCTTCATGCACAAGTGTCTTTGTGCACAAAAACGCACAAAGACAATCGTCATCCTCGGTTACTGAGAGACTACTACCACCAATACAAAAAGGTGTTAAGTAACTATAAAGGTTAAATTAATCACAAAATGGTTAAGTAACTCACAAAAGGTGAACTTAACAAAGAAGTATTAAATAACTCTAAAGATATAATCTAATCAAATATGAGAACTCTAAAAGATATGGGCATTTAGAGGAGGAGACACAAGAGTGAAAGGTCTATATATTTGGCTCACTTCCTCTCTCCAACACCTTTCTGGCGGCAGAGAGTTGGCTGGTGGCAGCGTGCTGGGCCTTTCGGCATCTTAGCGTGGCTACAAGCTATTGTCTGGTTCGGTGGTGAGTTTCTGGCTGAGTTTTCCTCCTTTACTTTCCAACTTTATCCTCTTAGAAGCCTCTAATCTTCTTCAGAGACCTAGAGGTGGGGATTTAAAACTCCCCCTGGCACAGGCCAGGCAAGAGAAATCCTATATCCTCTTCACTCCTTCTCCTTAAATTCCTTCCCTCTATATTAATTAAATTACTATAAATTTCCAGACTGACTTGGGTATTTTATTTGAGATTTCCCTTGGTGACCAATTAAATCTAGATTTAAGTCATAACCCTAAAATTATCTTTACAATACACAGGCTCAGGGGTGAAGAGACAGCACCATACCATTGTGCTTTGCTAGACTCTTGCTTGGGCTCCATAACCATTCTGCCAGGCAAATTTCCTGACTGGTCTCAATGATGCCTGCTATCTCCAACCTCCATCAGAAAAAGAAAAGAAGACCCAATACCATCATGTCACACATATTTCCTGATTCATCTACAGTCTCCTTGGAAAAAGAACAGCCATTCTAGTCTCCTGCTAATATGGTGAAGGGAAAGGACACCATTCTTGGCAATTTCAATCTCCTACTGATGAGACAGTATCATTCCATCAAGCCTGATCTCCTGTTGTAGGGAAAGGAGGGTGGTAACACCATACCTTTGGCTCCAAGAACTTCCTTCCTCCCCTGAATGGCCTAAGACTTTGAAAGGACTCCATCTAATATCACTCTATTATCATTCTACTCTTCTTCAGTCTGGCAACTCCCAAATCATATACTTCATCAGTATTGTGACCTCCAATCCATCACCTCCTCAGTTCTTTCCCAGGCTATGGCTACACAATCCTTTCCCCATCCAGACTCCTTGGTGAATCAGTTCAACTCTACATTGTCTTCTCCCAAATCCCTTGACCAATCTTGCTTTGCCAAGCAATAGATTTAGAACACTCCTATCACCTTTTCTTCAACACTTTTGCTGCTGAATAAAAGTAGAGAAAAATCCCACAATAATGCTGAGTGGGACATTACAAATTGGCTCTCACACTTAACTGCAAGAAAATCCTTTTACACCTCCCTACAGACCCTGTTCATTCTTAAGTTTTACTTACAAGTCTTACTATAACTATTTCTAGCCTAGTCTCTAACGCTGATACAGATCTCATAATTTTCCATGGACTAACCCTATTCTATACTTATGCAGTTTATTAGTTGTACCATTCATTCAGTACTCAAATACTGTTCTCTCATATTTTAACTTTTATGTGTACTTCTAAATCTTCCTAAACAGAATTTCCCCCATCTATTCACCTTTCTCTCATTGCAGCCCAAATTGTTTGTCTAAAAAATGCATTATTCTCTACTACCTAAAGTGAGGATTCTTAACCTTGGGTGTGAGAACATTTTTAAAAATTTGATAACTATATTCCAACATAATTGATTTCCTTCATAATCCTAGCTATTTTATTTGAGAAAGGGTCCAAGTCACAAAAAAGTTTAAGAACTCCTCACTGAAGGAATAAAATACAAATTAATTTTTCTGGCATGCAATGTTCTTTGAAATTTTTCTTCCCTCTAATATGATGATGATGATGAAGATGATAATAACAACTTGTATTTACATAACACTTACTATGTGCCAGGCATTGTTCTAAGCACCTTACAATAGAATCCCCACAACAACCCTGGGGCTAGTATAATCCCCTTTTTAAAACCGATGAAACTGAGGCAAAAACTAATGGATGTCTTAAGCCATCTTAACTCAGGCCTTTCTGACTCCAGGCAGAGAAGTCATATGCATTGTGCCAGTTCTTTTACCTTTTAAGTATTCTGTCTTTTATCTTTGCTTAAAGTTCTATGAGAATTAAGAACATTATCTACCCAAAAAAGATAAAACAGTGCCAGGCTTGAAATAATCTGTGAAGCCGTCCCATGGAGCCACATCACACATGAACATCAAAGCAGGTTTTTTCTATCTTCTTTGCACAAAAAGTTCACTTTGATGGAAGCTCAAAATATCATAAGCCAAAGTTTGTAATTTTGTAGCTTTGTCATATCACACATGAGAATGACCTCTAATTTGTTAAACCATAGGAACTTCCTTTATCAACATTTAACAGCCTATCTATAACATCTCTGCTATGTTCAATAAAATACAAGTTTCTTAAGGATTGTAACTTGTAAGCCTTTGTATCTGTGGCACTTGGGCACTTAATAAAAGCTGATGATTGACCCTTCTGAGGTTACATGGGGATAGCAGTCAGGATTTGAACACATATTCTAAGATCTAAGCCTACTCTCTTTCAATTTCTTTCTCTTCTCTTTTTTAATCTTGCTAGCATTTCTAATACAGTATTGAATAACATTAGTGATAATGGATATCCTTGTTTCACCTCTGATTTTATTGGGAAGGCTTATAAGTTTATCCCTATTGCTGATGGTTTTAGTTAGATGTTGCTTATCATTTTAAAGAAAAATACATTTTTACCTATGCTTTCAAGTGATTTTTTATTTTTATTTATATTATTTTTTATTATTATTTTATTTTATTTAGTCAATTTAGAACATTATTCCTTGGTTACAAGAATCATATTCTTTCCTTCCCTCCCCTCCCCCACTCTTCCCGTAGCCAATGCGCAATTCCACTGGGTATTACATATCTCCTTGATCCATGTTGTTGATGTTTGCACTAGGATCAAGTGTTTTTAATTGGAATGAATTTCTTTTTTTGTCAAAAGCTTTTTCTGCATCTATTGATATAACCAGGATTTTTGTTACTTTTGTTATTGATATAATCAATATATAATCAATATAATTGATATAATCAATTATGTTAATAGTTTTCATTAAAAGCACAGTATTCAAATCTCAAACCAGCAACAAATGTACCTCAATGAGTCTGGCATTTAATAGATGCTTTTAAAAGTATGCTGGATTGAACTGAAAGGGTTCTTGTCAATAAACATTCCAAGGAATCAGAAAACCCCTAGGTTGACTGATCTGGTCTTGGATTTTGATAAAATCCTCATAGCCTTCCATGCATTAACCAATATACCCGTGATGGTGAACCTATGGCACACATAGACCTCTCTTTGGGCACACATGCCCAGGACCCAGTGCCCCAGTCCCTTCAGCACAGTTTGCCAGAGTTCCTAACTGAATGAAGCGCAGCTGGGCTGCTCCCCTCCCTCTCTCCCCAGTAGGAGTTAGTAGGCAAATCTCTTCAAGACAGCATCCCTTGCAGGACAAGATTGCCCCACCCCATTCAGAATACCAAGGATTCTCTTAATTACCTTTGGTCTAAGTTAGACAGAAACAACTTGTTTCATATCAGAAGCAACCAGTATCTTTACTATAGAAAGTATTTTGGGGACCTGGGGAGGTGTCTTTTGAATTTTTACTTTAAGCCTGGATCATGATGGGGTAAATGTGTCAGGATGATGTCATTTAACCTGAGGATTATATTTTCCTATAAATAAAGGGTTTTCCTGTAAGCTGGGGCTTTTTTTTCTGGCCATTTTTTCTCTCTCTTTTTCAATAAAGCCTTGCCTTTGAAATGGCTCCTGGTTCCTTGAATAGTGGCTAAAGAAGGTATATTTTGAAATTTTCAATGTCCCCTCAATTTCCACTTTGGAGAGTGGCTAGGTTTGAAGGGAACATAGCTCATATAACTAGAGGGGAGCAGAGTAAAGTGCTTGCACCCCTCACCTCTCCCTCTCCTCAAGCCTGACTACATCACCTGCCCAGCAGTCCAATGAGAGTGCTTCCTCCCTCCCCTGAGTGGAGTAAAGGGGAGGTGGGGGACAATGTGAGCCCAGCACTCAGTGGGGGAGGAACACAGAATGGGGGGGGGGGCGCATAGGCACAGCACTTGGGAGGGGGTGGGGGGTCATCTCTAAAAGGTTGTCCATCTCTGCTATATACCCTCAAATGTTTTTAAGACATCAATATTTATTGTTGTTGCATTGCAGTCATTTTAAGAGGCCCCCAAAAGAACACTGTTACAAAAAATAACCAAAAATACCAGTAGAGACCCCATAAAATGTTTCATTTAATATTCTACCTTCGTAGTATTCCTCCCCTCTGCACTAAGGCAAGAGATGTTTATCTTCTTTGGCACCATCATTATCTGTTTTTTTTTAACTGCTCAGCATTCAGTCTGCTCAAATCTTTTAATTTACACTATTTAGGTCAATATGTATGTCAATTTGGATTTGTTCATTTCATTCTGTATCAGTTCATACATATCTCACCATGTTTCTTTGAACTTTTCATATTCACTTCTTCCTGCACAGTATACCATGGTAGTCATATGTCATAATTTTTTCTGTTGCTCCTCAACTAATGGCCACACTTTTGTTTCCTATTCTTTGCTGCCATAAGGAGTAATGCTATGAAGACTCTGGTATATGTTAGATCTTTGTAAAGAGGTAAAACTCCCAGCGTCATAAACTCAGTAATGGGACTACTGGGTCTAGGACAGGGGTCCACAAACTGCGGCCCCCTGAGGCCATTTATCTGGCCCCCACCGTACTTCCAGAAGGGGAACCTCTTTCATTGGTGGTCAGTGAGAGGAGCACTGTATGTGGAGGCACCGCAAAGCCTGTCATCACTCATGTCC
Organism: Monodelphis domestica; assembly: GCF_027887165.1. NCBI lineage: Eukaryota > Metazoa > Chordata > Mammalia > Didelphimorphia > Didelphidae > Monodelphis > Monodelphis domestica. The sequence continues at coordinate 537,622,146 of NC_077229.1, forward strand.
AGTACTACTTCCAGTGACATAATCCTTTGCGTGGCACCTTGTTACAAAAGATTATGTGGCTGCACAATGGAAGATGTCAGCATGATGAACCGCAATCTGGGGGAGGGGATTCTGCACTGTGTATACTGCTGCCCAGTATAGTGGTGCCAGTGATGGGCCTGTGAATGGTGTGACAGGCCCATCCCAGCCAGTGCTGCAGCCTCCACTATCCCAGACAGCGGAATATAGGTTTGTTCATAGTTTTTTTTTTTAATAGTCTGGCCCTCCAACGGTCTGAGGGGCAGTGAACTGGCCCCCTGTGTAATAGGGGACCTCTGCTCTAGGGGATGAGATATTTTAGTCAATACTGTAGTGTTGTAGAAAGGAAAGAGAGAAATGGGTGGAAATATAAGTGAGAGGTTGGTTTCCTTTCTACACTATAATAGCAGAGTCTGAGTTTTCTTATGTAAGAACTTGTTCATAACAATATCCCTGTGTTTGGCTTTTGTATATAGCATTTCTCTCATCCTTTCTATTATAGTCTTATTTACCAATATCTCAAGGCTACTGCCTATGTACTACCTCCCCCATGGACAACCTTCTCTAACCATCTTACCCCACACTGATCTTTATATTCTCTAAAATTCTTATAGTATTTACTGTCTATATCATGTACTTTGTGTTATGTTAATAAACCTCATATTGTCCCAATTTACATAATAAATATACATTGAGGGTAGCCAACTTTTATACCTTCCAGTGTCTATGAATAAGCTGATTTCTTTTTTTTTTCTTTCACCTCCCACACTGTTGGCCCATAGTGGGTAGTCAAAAAATATTGAATTTTATAAAATAGGAAGTCATGTAAATAAATCACCCTGTTTCCACAGACACTTAAATATAGGACCTAGGATACTCAGTGACTTGTTGACTGATTGTGGGTCCAAGAATGTGTAGTCATAACTTTATATTTTAAAGTAGACATGCCAGTCTCCAAATATAACTGAGCTATACATGTTAAAAACAGCCAGAAAATTCCATTTCATAGCTTTGGAAAATATGATTTCTTTCTAAGGTTAACTGATAATTAGCCCCAGCTCCAGAGAACACAAAACCCAACAACACCTCTCTCCTTTTGCTATTAATGAAAGAAGAAAACATCAGTCCCTCCAGGTAAATCAAAATTAGTTGGATGCAGGAACATAGATCTGCTTACAGAAAATGTTTTCCTATCTACAACAGAAAATATACGTCAATTTCTACTCTAAGTTTAAAAAGGTAAACAAATGTCAATAGCCAATTCAGCTAATTAAAAAATGACAAATTATAACTATTTTAAACCTGAAAGCAGATAAGCACAATTCACTGTTTTTCCTTTAGAAATATAACTCAGTTCACATTTTAAAAGATATCTAAAACAAAGCACCATGTTTCTTTTTCATCTTAATAAATTCTTATTTCCTGTCCCTAGACTCTTTTTCTTTATCAGCACCTTCAAAATAATTTGTCAAATCATATACAAGAGAAACTATGAACCCCAACTCAGAAAAAAAAAATTAACAAGCCATCAATTACTCCAGATGGATACTGCAATAATCCAGGATAATTCTGAGGGACTTATGAGAAAGAATGCTATTCACATCCAGAGAAAGAACTGTAGAATTAGAAATACAGAAGAAAAACAACTGCTTGATCACATGGGTCGATGTTATGATTGGAGATGTAGACTCCAAGTGATCAACCTAATGCAAATATTAATAATATGGAAATAGGTCTTGATCAATGACACATGTAAAACTCAGTGGAATTGCTAGTTGGCTATGGGGGGGGGGGAGGGAAAGCATATGAATCATCTAAACATGGAAAAATATTCTAAATTAACTAATTAAATAAAAATTTTCAATTAAAAAATCTAGATGGAGTCACAAGTGATTTCTACTAATCATTTAAAGAAAAGTTAATTCCAATACTATATAAACTATCTGAGGAAAAAAAGCTGAAGAAAGAATTCTACCAAATTCCTTTTTATGATATAAATATAGTATTGATACCTAAACCAGGGAAAAGAAAAAGCAGAATAAGAAAACTATAGACCAATCTCCCTAATGAATATCAGGGCCAAAATCTTAAATAAAATACTAGCAAGGAAAATATAGCAATATATCACAAAAATCATACAACTATGACTGGGTGGGTTTTATGCTATAAATATAACGCTGGTTTTCAATACTAGGAAAATAATCAGCACAACTAACCAAATCAATAACAAAACCAACAAAAATCATATGATTATCTCAATAGATGCAGAAAAAGCTTTTGATAAAATACAGTACCCATTCCTATAAAAAATACTAATGAAACAGTCCTTAAAAATCACAAATAGCATTTATCTGAAACCATGAGCAAAATCTGAATTGGGGATAAGTTAGTAGCCTTTCCAATAAGATCAGGAATAAAGCAAAAGTGCCCATTATCACTACTATTACTCAGTATTTTTCTAGAAATACTAGGATAGCAATAAGAGGAGAAGAAATTAAAGAACTGAATAGTAAATGAGGAAATAAAGCTATGACTCGTGGCAGATAATGATAATATACTTAAGAGAATCAACCAAAAACTACTAAAAATACCTAATAACTTTAATAAAGTGTCAGGGCATAAAATAAATCATCATAAATTATCATCAGCAATAGCATAAATCATAAGCATTTCTTTATACTACAATTAAGTTCAACAACAAGTGATAGAAAGATAAATACTATTCAAAATAACTGTAGACAAAATAAAATACCTGGGAGTCTACCTTGCCAAGCCAAATTCAGGAACTATATGAACACAACTACAAAACACTTTTTAGACAAATAAAGTCAGATCTAAACAACTGGAAAAACATTAATTTCTCATGGGTAGTCCAAATCAATGTAATAAAAATGGCAACTCTTAACCTAACTTAATTTACCTATTCAGTGCCACACCAAACTACCCAAAAATTATTTCATAGAGCAGAAAAGAATTATAATAAAATTCAACTGAAAGAACAAAAAGCCAAAAATATCAAGGGAATTAATAAAAAGAAATATGAAGGAAGGTGGCCTAGGTATACCAAATCTCAAACTATATGTATTATAAAGCAGTAACTATCACAACAATCTGGCACAGGCCTCAACCAGTAGTAGTAGACCAACAGAATAAATCAGGTATTCAAAACACAGTCCTCAATGACCTAGTAACTTAGTGTTTGATAACCCCAAAGACCCACACTTCTGAAAGAAAAATTCAATATTCAACAAAAACTGCTAGGAAAAATTGGAAAACAGTATAGCAGAAATCAGGCATAGGTCAACATTTCACACAATATACTAAGATGAAGTCAAAATGAATACATAATTTAGAAATAAAGGATCCTATCATAAACAAATTAGTGGAGCGCAAAACAGTTTATCTGTCAGAACTATGGATAAGGAAAGCATCAAAGATAAAAATAGATAACTTTGCATTAAATGTAAAAGGTTTTGCACAAACAAAACCAATGCAACCAAGATTAGAAACAAATGGGAAAAAAATCTTTGTATCAAATATCTAATAAAGTCCTCAATTCTCAAATATAGAGAACCAAGTTAATTTTACAAAAATGTCATTCCCAATTAATAAATGATCAAAAGATATGAACAAGCAGTTCTCAGATAAAGAGATTAAAACTATGTTTAGTCATATTAAAAAAACACTCCAAATCACTATTGATTAGATATGGTAATTAAAACTCTGAGGGTACCATTTCACACTTATCAGATTGGCTAGTATGACAAAAATGGATTATAAATGTTGGAGAGGATGTGGGAAAATTGAGATATTAATATATCTTCAGTGGAGCTGTAAATTGATACAACAATTCTGGAAAACAATTTGGAGCCATGCCCAAAGGGGCATAAAACTGCATGCCCTTTGACCCAGCTATACTACTAGTTCTGTATCCCAAAGAGACCAAAGATAAGGGGAAAGGACCACCATGTACAAAAATATTTATGGCAGCTCTTTCTGTGACGGCAAAAAATTACAAACTAAAGGGATCCAACAATTGGGGAATGGTTAAACAAGTTGTGGTATATGATTGTAATGGAATACTATTGTGCCATAAAAACTGAAGAACAGGCAGGATGACCACAAAAACAAAAAAACAAAAAAAACCTGGACTTGTATGAAGTGATGCAAAGTGAAGTGTGTGAAGAAGTGATGCAAAGTGAAGTGTGTGAAGCTGGGAGAATGCTATATGTACACAGTAACAGCAATAATATTCAATGATCAGTTGTGAATGAAGTGCTATCAGCAATGCAAGCATCCAAAACAACTCCAAGAGAATGAAGATGAAAGACTATCCACTGCTATATAAAGAACTGATGGAATCTAAATGAAGATTGAAGTATATAATTTTTCATTTATTTCCTTCATGAGTTTTTTCTTGTGTAAGTGGCATGTATATTCTTTCATGATGAACATGAAAATGTTTTGCATGTATAACCTATATCATGTTCCCTTCCATCTTAGGGACAGGTAAGGAGAGGAAGGGTAGGAACATGAATCAAAAAATGTTAGAAAACTATCATTAAAAATTGTATCTACATGTAATCTGAAAAATATGATAAAAATTTCAAAGCAAAAAATACTTAATTTTTTAAAAACCTAATTCATATTTCCTTAACATATTCCACTTAATTCCCCAATGCTAAATTAATCTCAATTATATCATAAATGAAGTTCCTATGCACCCTTGATCCCATCCCTTCAGCATTATTGTGCCATTATACTCAATGTTTCAACTTCCTCTCCTTTCTCTTAAACTCCTTTAATCTGACTTTCAACAACTCATTCCAAAATTACCAATGACTTCCTCACCACCAAATTTATGGCCATTTCCCAATCCTCATCATCCCAGCCCTCTCTGCTGCCTTTGACACTGACTACTCTTCTCTCTGGGTCTTCACAGGCATTGCATTTTCCTGGTTCTCTTATCAGGCCAACTATTCCTCAATCTCCATTGCTGGATCTCTATCCATGTCATTCCCACTCACTGTAAATGTTCCCAAAGTTTTTTATTCCCCTTTTCACACTGTGGTAGCCATTATGATCTACTTATTGTTCATAACATGCTAAGCTCTGTAGTTGCTTGCCTCAGAGTATTTGCAATAGCTTGTCCTCACTGCCTAAAACTTACATCCATCTCACTTCCAATTCTTGAAATTCTTGGTTTCCTCCAAGACTCAGTTCAAGCTTAACCTTATTTAAGAAGCTATCCCAGTCCTTGTAGCTACCAGGACACTCCATCCCATAACAACCTTGTATCTATTTTGAATAAATTAGATACATACATGCTGACTTTCCCATAATAATGTAAGCAACATCAAGCGAAGAAATGTTTCACTTTTTTCTCTGTATCCCCAGCACTAAATAGAATGTGTCAAGTACATGAAAACCTTAACAAATGCTTGATAAATGTTGATTGATTGTTCCTAAGTGTCTTTTTACTCTAAATGACTTAGCTTATTGGCTTTTCTAAGAAATTGCTCAATTCTACCTTTACTTTCTATGACTGCAACATCTCTTTCTTAATCTGGGACTTTTTGGTGAAAACAAAATTAAAAATTAAGCAATGCTGAAATAGCTTCTACCTACCTGCTCCCTTCCTACTGTCAAAGATAGTTTCAAATGGTCTAAATTCTCCCATTATCTGTTACCCCCCACAAAAAAAAATTGACTACACTTGGAAGTTGTGAATTAGAGAATACTTTTTTGAAAAGGGAGTAGCTTTGTTAGGTGGATGGTAAGGCAGTGCACATGATATTTTTATAAACCTACTATTCTTGTAAAGCAGTGATGACCGTTTAGAGACAGTGTTGTGCTGACCCCCCACAAAATGCCATGCCCCCCCCACCAAGTGCCAGGCAAGTCCTGCCCCCCCCTTACCCCACACAAGGGAAGAAGAAAGCCCTCACATTGGGCTGCTGGGCAAAGGGAAGAGTAAGGTGAGGAATGTCCTCAGGAAGTATAGGGAGGTGGAGGGGAAAGTGGCCTGAGCACTTCACTTCCCTCCAGCTCAACAGCCTGTGAGCTGCTCACCTTACCCCCTGTGTACTCCCACTGAGCTGCTGGGCAGAGGGGCAAGAGATGTGAAAAAAATGTTATCAGGCACAATGGATAGGAGGAGGGGAGCAGCTCTGCCTGAGTTCCTCTGCATTTCTAGTAATGAATTTGGGAGAGGGGCAGCCGCATGCCCACGTAGTGCTCGGCATGCCATCTTTGGCACCTGTACTATAGGTTCGCTATCACTGTTCTAAAGACTATTAATTGCTATTTTAAAGACAGTAAAGGTAAAGTCAACTTTTGGAAGAATGGAAATAGAAACAGACTTTAAACATCAGGTAACCTAAGGCCTTCCTTATTCAGAAGCTCTGAGTGCCTTAAAGTTTTTTCACCTAAAACAATATTTGCCCTACTTTCCCCATGTCTAGCTTTGTATGTACCTAAATATGAACATTTGATGGAAAGGAAAATAATGTGCTAGATCTGCAAAAACTGAATTCTACAAGATGAAAAATTGTTTATGTAGTACATGCTTTCCAGCAGAAATAAAAATTACCATTTCCAATGCTATTGTTTGAGGAAAATTTAATTTCTGAAAACAACAAACAAGTGCAAATTGCAAAAATGTTCAGGGACACGAGCCCTCAAGGGTCTAAAAGGAAAATAACCCTTTTAACATAAAGATCTGTAAAATGTTAAGACAATAAAAGGAAAGAAATGGAGAAGTAAGCAGTGATAAAACAAAAACCACAAGCCAGAGTTAAATGTTGCTTAATATCACTCATAATTTAACAGAGAAAAATTCTAAAACAAGCTATTTATATTAATGGCACTTGTATATTTGTATTATTGATGTAACTGATCCATAAAGTGACTGTAAAAAAACAATGAAAAATGGTGTTAGATACCATATTATTAAAATGATCTACCAAAACGTAAGATATTTTATCAAGAGCCTATGGTGACTCATTTAAACATTTTGTATTACTAGAATGTTACAAAAAAATCCATAATGAGTCATCATAGATTCTTGTATTCCTAGAGTGTTACACCGGGCAGCTAGGTGATGCAGTGAATAGAGCACCAGACCTGGTGTCGGGAAAAGTGATTTTTCTGAGTTCAAATCTGGCTTCAAACACTAGCTGTGTGACCTGGGAAAGTCACTTAACCCTGTCTGTCTCAATTCCTAATCTGTAAAACAGCTAGAGAAGAAAATGGCCAATGACTCCAGTATCTTTACTAAGAAAACCCCAAGTGGGTCTTCACGGAATTAGACACAACTGAAGAACAATGTTACAGATTATACTGATGAATCCCGCAAAAAACATGCCCCTAACTCACATTTCTTTCATTTAAGATTTCAAACTTTAATATCAATTCATATAACTTTTCATAACATCAATATAGTGCACAAGTAAGCAAGGATAATCTCTTACTATTATTGATCTTCAACTAAAAAGAATAGTAATATTATGACCAAACATTTTTATGTTCAAAGCACTCATTATATGAAGTCAGAAACAACTGTCACTATTACACATTTTGTTAGGGGGAAAAGAAATAATTGTCAAAATGACTTACAGGTTTTCTGGAGTAGTAAAAGAAAATGCACTTCAGGGTTAATTGCTTATTTAAAAAGTAATCTATATATAAATGCAAAAAAAAAAGCCATACTCCTCTGAAAAAATCAGTGGTATTGATAATTTCAGTGCACCCTTCCCTCTTATTTTTAAATTGAATACATAACAGAAAAAGGCATTTTAAGATCTTTCTAGCTTGCTACATTTAATAAATATTGTACAGAAAAGCATTTAAAAATAGACATACAATAAAAATGTCTTAAAGGAAAAGATTCTTTCTTTTTCTTTTCTTCCATTTATAGAAATTCTCCAATAAGATGACTTTACTAAGCACAATTACCTGACAAAAGAACAAATTCTTTTTCTAGCTGGGCAAAAGTAAACTTAAACATTTTATATATAAGCAAAGATATAACTTTTTAAAAGCTACTTTTGGTACATTTACAAATAAAAAGGGATAACTCATCTAAGTAGATTAAATAAAAACTGTATCTTATGACCTATAGCCATGGACAAGTCATTTCACATCTCTGTACAAATTTACCCAAACTATAAATTAAAAGATAATGCTTATCCTACAGGTATTTCAAGGCAGTTTTACAAGAAAATGTAAGAACAGCAAACAAAGGTACACCTGGTAGTCAACAGTAATTATTACTTTCAGAAATGGTCTAAATAGTAGCCATTTAAAAATGATAAAAATGCATACCTTGAACTTACCTTTAACACTTTTTCTATTAACATCGGCCCCCTTTTCAAGTAAATATTGAGCAATTTCTTTATGTCCTTTGTAACATGAAATCATTAAGCATGTATGTCCATGACGATTTGAAACTTCCAAATCAGCTTTGTGTTCCACAAGGTATTTTACTATTTCCAGATGACCATCAAAACAGGCAGCCCTAAGAGGAGTTGAATTAGTCAAAGTTGTATTGTTGACAGATGCTCCATGGTCTAACAAAGACTGGACTACCTTCAAATGTCCTGCTGCAGAAGCTGCCCATAAAGGTGGAGCCCCTTCAATGGTCTCACCATCAAAATTCACAGACCCTCCAATCTCTATGGAGGCACTGCACTGCTCCAGAAGGTATTCCACCATGTCAAGGTGCCCATATCGGGCTGCCATCAAAAGTGGAGTGGCACCATTTGTTTTTTCTGAGATCAACAAGGCCACTTCCTCTTTTGATTTGTTTGCCAACAACTTGGCAAGAAGGCGCAGCTTGCCATCCCTAGCTGCATTAAACACTGCTGTCTTTAGATCCATTTATGTCCAATTGTGTCTGTGTCTTGTTTATCCTTCAGGAACAAGTTCCTGCTTAACTTTATGGGCAGGGCCAACAGCTACAGGAATCAAGAGTTCAATGACAATCACTGCAACCCAGTATGTATACAACCATGAAAAATGTCCGTTGTCCTACTGCTTTCCAATATCTGGCACCTAAGATCACCAAATAGAAAAGAAAAATATAAGGTTACTATATTTTGAATTTTCCACAAGTAAGTTTAAATGTAATTTTTAGGTTCCTCCCCCAACAAAATGGCTTCTGTGACAATTAAGAGAAGTTCTAATCTTTTAGGAGTGACTTGATTTTCTTTTAAAAATCTTCGTAGAAGTTCTTGTTGGAGACAAGACGTATAACCCAAGCACTAACCTAGTTATTACCTGTATTTTATTGTTTCTGCTTTCAGCAATAAGCCTCCAAACTTCTAATTTTCCCGTGCATTGATCCATAGCACAGAACAGAGAAAGGCAACAGTTGGGGTACAGATGAACTTTCTACTTTTATCTCCTGGCAAGAATCGCCAAGGACACCAACTCCCATGTGGGAGGCAGAGATCACAGTAAAGAGAAAACAAAAGGTCCGAAGCAAACGTGGCCAATTCCCGAAACACAAACCAAAAAGTCTCTCATTCCTTTCAACTTCTCCATACACTTCCTTAACTCCCGCCGCCCCGAAAACCCTAACTTCCGCTCCCTCGGGTCCCTTAAAAGCTCCACCCATTCCCCATCTCCCCCAACAGATTCCCCAAAGCCCTGGGGGTTTTCCAACCAGACCGGTACGTCCCCTGTTCCCCAAGGCCAGCTACGCCTCACCCGCCCTCCAAAGGCCCCACGGCCTTGCCAGTTCCCCCTCCTCTGGCTCCGTTCCCTGCGCCCCGAAACTTTGACTTTCTCAGCTTTTATCCCCAGTCCTGAATTCCCCAGGAACTAGTCCAAGTCAAACCTCCAAGACCGAGTGGTGTCCCAGCTGCCACCTACCTGTCCAGGCCGGCTTCACGCCTCTCACCACCGTAGCTGGGTCAGGTCTCCGGCCGCTCCAGCTCGGGCCGCCGCCTCCCCCTTCAAATGATAACCGTCGCCGCCTCGGCCAACGCTGCCTGGGCTGCCCTGGTCTCCTGCTCGGCGTCCAGCTCCTCCATGACCCGCACCAGAGGAATTCTAGCCGCCCCGCCACCGCCAAAGCGAACTGGGCTAAGCCACCTTCTTTGACTCCTCAAGAAGCCGCCTCAGCAGCAGCCATGGCGGATGTTGTAATAGGCTTCAGGCGGGGGAAGCCTAAAGTGCTGGCTCACAGCGCTGACGCGATAGCCGCGCCATTGGGTTAGGAGAGGGCGGCGGCCGCCGCGAGCAACCGCCCTGGGGCGGGCCAAGCGTGATGCGTGGTGCGCCAGCCCAGGCTCTAGGGAAGGGGGGAGGAGGGGAAAGGAGGAAAGGCGAGGAGGAGGCGGAGCAATGGGAGGCGGGGCTGACGAGCGCGCCCTAGCTCCAGAGTCAGCTAGTGGAGACCACGTGCTCAAATAGGTCTAGTCTCGCGGGTTCTCTCGGCTAAGGGCACGAGGAGAAAAAGGAGGAAGGGAAAGCTGGTTGGTAGAAGAAGGCCTTTGGCCTTGGTGGATTTCTTTGGTCGGTGTGGTGGCTCATCCCAACCGCATGAAAATTACTGTATATATCGTTTCTCCCACAGAATGCCCCAGAAAAGAGAGACTTTTTTCTCCCTGGTACCCAGTACTTATTGATTAGGGAACTCCTAGTATGGAAATTCATTAATGCAGTCAGCAATCCTTCTGTAACTTATGGCCATAAAACTAGAGTTGGAAGAGTTGTTAGGTTCTGTTATCTTATTTTACAGATAAAAAAACCGAAGCCCAGAAAGATTAAGTGACTTGCCTGAAATAGTACTTTAGCATTCAACCTCGGAGATGGGGTTTGAATTGAGGTCCTTATATTTCCAGTCAGTGACCATGAAGTATATATAAGGATTCCCTCAACCTGTTAGTATAGTAATGCTATCAATCCTACCAGAAATAAGTTACTTTGTCAATAATGGTAAAGAGGTAGGTAGTAAAATAGATTTAGTTTTATAAACTCTACTACTTGGTTTCAAAGCCATTAGAATATCAATGTGACCTGATTGCCAATTAACTTCTTTTCCTTTCTCTTAGTCCCTTAGTGAACCACTAGTTCAATGCCATTCTGTCTTCTCACAAGTCACTTGTCCTCTTAATGAAGACCTTGCCTTAGTCTTAGGTTATTCCCATTATCCACTATTATGACTCCTGACAATGACTGTTCTCTCCTGGTTCTCCTATTACTTCTAGGATTAAATATGAAATCCTCTATTTGTCTTTTAAAGCCCTTATTAAGCTAGCCCCCTCCTACCTTTCATTTTTTAACCTGTACCTACTGTCTGTATCAATTCTAAGAAGCAATTAAGATTAAGCAATTTACTGGGGTCACACAGCTAGGAAGCATCTGAGACCAGATTTGAACTTAGGTCCTTCTGACTCCAGACCTGGCACTTTGTCCATTGTGCTGCTCCCTCCATGCCATGTACTCTTCAGTACAATAACACTGTGTGTGTGTGTGTGTGTGTGTGTGTGTGTGTGTGTGTGTGTGTGTGTGTGTTGCTTTCTTGCTGTTCATTGCACATAACACCCCATCTGCCAACTCCAGGCATTTTGATTAGTTGTTCCACCATATCTGGAACTCTCTCCTTCCTCATCTCTGCCTCCTGGCTTCTCTGACTTCCTTCAAGCCTCAACTAAAATCTCTTCTTTTAGGAGAAGCTTTTGCCAGTCCAGCCTCACCATAAGGTGAGGGAGAGTGAGGAATCAAGGATAATGACAATATTACAAATGATGTCTACAAAGTTTGGGGGAAAAGACAATGACTTCTTTTTTTGCCATGTTGAGTTTAGGATGTCTCCATAACATCTAGCTAAAAATAATGTCCAATAGACAATTGATGAGACAGGATTGAAGAAGTTAGGCTAAATTGGGAGTCATTAAAGCTTCTCTGACCTGATTGGCACCAACTTCCTTGATGAAGCTTGAAGACCCAACTAAGCATAGGCACCACCTCTCAGACTTGGCAGATGCTTGAGACCACATGAGTTGCTAAATAAATCCTGGTGACTGACTAGACACATTTCCAGATGGAGATAAGGAGGGCCACATCCAGAGAAACTAAGTGCCACTATGTCCTTGTTGCATATTTCTGCAGGACTAGAGCAAAATAAACTTCCTCTTTTGGTAAATGTTTGGTTCCTTCCTAAGGTGCCTCATTTCATCCCAGTGTTGAACTTGAACTAAGAAAGAGGGCATTATTTTTATCGCTGTGCCAACAAGAAGAGTTAATGAGGTTATTGAGAGAGAATACAGAGAAAGAGGAACATAGGACACAGCATTGGGGAACATATTTAGGGAATGTGTTCTCAAATGATAAACCAGCAAAGAAGATTGAAAAGTAGCCATGATGGGGACAATGCTAATTGGGGTCTCATCCAAAGAATTGATTGATGGTTCAAACTAACTCAATTTCAAGGAAACAAACTTTGTTATATGAGAATATAGTAGCAGAGTATCTAGAATAGTAAATAAATAATTAAGGTAGGGAGGCAAGGAGGTATGGCAAGTAAAGGTAGGAGTAAAAGTAAGAAAATGAATGAGAGATTAAAAATGGGGAGGGATTAGTTGATTAGTTACTAAGGAAGGGGTCATTTGTTTGGGAGTTGTTGCCCTGTTGTCTCCAGGGAAATGATGTCACTTTACCCATAGTCCACCTTGTTCTACATGGCTTTACTCATGGTTCACACTATTTGTCCCCTGGGAGGGGGGTTAGCAAACCACAATATAAAAGAAAAGCTAATGATACCCTGGGACAACTTTAGGTCCAAGTTTTGCCCTTTTTTGGAGAAGATTCTGAGAAAAGCAATAAGTGTGGGAAATGAGCATTGTTTGAATTTAGTCCTATGTGAAGGAAACTGAATCACCTGTATTTGCTGTTCAGAGATCCCAAGCAATGATCCAGGTCCTTGGTGGCAAACCTCAGAGCCCTCTCTGTGGGTATGCCAGCCATAACCCCAGCACAAAGTTCACCAGAGTTCGTTATTAGAAAGCCAGAGGGACTCAGGACAAGGCTACTCCCTTCCCCCTCTCCATGAGCACCTGAGGATATCACACACACACCCCTAAAAGGTTCACCATCACTGATCTAGGTTATGTCTAAAGTCTGATGTAAAGAGTTTTCTCATGACTGTGTTTGTTTTTTTTTTTTAATTTAAACAACTCAAATTTCATTGTAGCTCCCTTCTAATCAACTAGTTATTGTTTAACTTTTCTTTTGATTGGGTCCAACTACTTGGCAGAGTGTATGGAATATTTCAGTCCACATCAGTTAGAAAGAATTCAGTAATTCAATAATCATTTATAAAATGTCTGCATTTCTAAAATGTAAGGCATTGTGTTAAAGTGCTGAGGACACAAAAAAGAGGCAAAAAGATAGTTCCAGCTCTCAAGGAACATATAGTCTAATGAGAGACAACATTGTAAGCAAATATATAAGTCAAATATAGGATAAATGGGAAATAATTAAGAGAGTGAAGGCACTAGAATTAATAAGGGTTGGGAAAGGCTTTCAGTAAAAGATGAGATTTTAGTTGAGTATCAACTAAAACAAAAAAGCAAGACAGTCGGTGTAGTGGTGGAGTTGAGGAATGAGAAAATTACCAGCATGAGAGTAGACCAAAGAAGATGCCTGGAGACAAGAGATGGAGTGTTTTGTTCCTGGAACAGTGAGGAGGCCAGTATCACTAGGTCAAAAAGTGGGTACCAGGGAGTAGGATACAAAAAGACTAGAAAAGTAGGGGATTTTGAATGCTAAATAGAGCATTTTTTAATTTGCTTTTGGAGGCAATAAGGAGTCACTGGAATTTAATCACTAGGAAAGGGATGTGATCAATCCTACATTTTAGTAAAGTCACTTTGGTGGCTGACTGGAAAATGTATTGGAGTGAAGAGAAGAACTAGAAGACATTAGTTTCATGAAAGTTCACAGAGGAAAAGGTATCCAGGAGGACAGATGTTTAGCATGTCAGATGGTTATTTTGAAAAAAGCAGTTTTAATTGAGTGCTGAAGTTGAAATCCAAATTGCAAAGGATTGAGAAGTGAGTGGAAGTAGAAGCAGGGAGAGTATACATCTTTTTCTAGTCTGACTGAAGAAATGAGAGAATGATAATTGAGGAGATTATAGTACCTAATGAAGTATTTAAATAAAAAGAATGGGGGAGACAAGTATTTTTGCAGACAGCAAGGAAAAAACAAGTAGATAGGGATATACTAAAAGTTAGAAATATTAGGGACAATTATAGAGACAGACATGAGGGGATAAGATTGGAGGTACACATAGAGAAACACACTGTGGCAAGCTGAAAGGCCACTTTATCAAACCTTTCCACCATGTAAATATGAGTTTTTATTTTAGTGAACCCTTGATTTTGCTCCCATGATACTTATTTGCTCATCTTGTTATACCAGTAATCAATACCAACCCTACCATTTTGTAGTTTTCATACTATATGGAAAATACCCAAACCCAAAAAACCAAAACCAAAAACCTGCAGAAAAACTTTTTCTTATTATTTATATATTAGTAATCAACAAAAAAGAGCATTTCTCAGTTATACTACATAAACAATATTTTTAAACACATACAGTTGCAATTGAAATCAAGGAAAACAGAGACACAAAGTTCTAAGTACAATTGATTTATTGACAAAGCACAACTTTGTCAATAAACTGGTTCTTAGCCTCCTAAGCAAAGTTAAAACACTAAAATAGGCTTGCATTCCTTTTTTATAGACAAATGGAAGAACATCCAAACAAAGAAGGTAGCATGAGGAAATAGAATGACTGGTTACAAAGCTTGTCTCATAGAGCAACTGTGAAGATAGGATTAACTCTCCCTTTGCCTATTTTTAAATTAATCAACAAAAACTGAAAACACCCCTAATTAACATTAGGGGAGGTCAGCAAGCCACTTACTAAAGTGGGTGACAACTCCAGATGCAACTGACCACCCTCTGGGTAGTGCTAAGCAAATTTAAAGACTGCAATTAGCTCCTGTAAAGTGTAGGAAGGGACAGGAAGTGACATGGGAAAAAGACTATAAAAGTACTGAACTTCCTGTTCAAGAGGTCTTTGGTCTGAATGTTGGGCTTGGAGGATCTTGGACTGGGACTGTGGCTTGGAGCTACAACTGGGGACTTGACCTGGGACTCTAGCTCTTGGGCTGCTTCTGGTAAGACTGCTCCTGTATATTCTCCTTTGGAGCTTCAGTTTGGGTGAGTGAGAAAATGACCCTCCTTTCCTGGCTTCTGGAGAGATTAGTTCTGGAGAGGCCTCCCCTTCTTAGAGGAGGCTGCGTGGGTTGAATCCTTGTTTAATTCACCAAGTCCTCTGGATGAGGGGTTAATGAGTCCTGAGTGGGTTGAGCAGAGGATAGGAGCAACATTTAGGGTGATAGGCTAGACTTCTTACTCTACCCTCTTTTTTCCCCATTTGAATTAGTTTATTTAGTCAATTTAGAAAATTATTCCTTGGTTACAATAATCACATTACTTCCCTCCCTCCCCTCCACCCACCCTTCCCACAGCCTACGCACAATTTCATTGGGTATTATTTGTGTCCTTGATCAGAACCTATTTCCATGTTGTTGTTTGCACTAGGATGTTCATTTAGAGTCTACATCCCAAACCATATCCCTTCAATCCATGTATTCAAGCAGTTGTTTTTCTTTTGTGTTTTTACTCCCACATGTGAATCTTAAAATTTCTCAGACTTGTGAATCTTAAAAATTCTCAGACTCTTCTTCAGAAGATTTGGTTAAGGCTATTCCCATTTAAACAATGAAGGTACTTGATCAGGAATGTGAGAACTCTAACATTACTCCACCCATACTTAAGCATACTTTAGGGGAAGATAAAGTTGTAAAACTCCTTACTGAACAATGGAAAGGTACCTAGCCCATACTTAAAGTAAAGCTAAAACCTTTAACCTGGGTCTATTTTTAGCTCTAATACAAAAGGGTGCTAAGTACCTATGAAGGTCAAATTAATCACTAAAAGGTCAAGCAAGCTTAGCAAGAGGTGTGAGATTTTAGTCTACCCAGAGAAGGTGATAAAAAGATGTGAATTAAGAATGGTCAGTCATTTGGAAAACGTCTACTGTGATTGGTAGACATAAAAACTTAGGGGAGGTGACATAGGAGAAAATTCTCTTTAAAAGGAGGTCAGAAGGACTCTGAAAGGTAATTCAAGCTTTGGAGCTGAATTGGAGGCTGGTCTCTCTCTCAGTGGCTGAAATGAATGCAGCTTTGGTAGCTGAGTTGGAGCTCGGAATAGTTGGAGTAGCTGGGTCTCTGAACAGTAGAATTTTGCTTGGAAGGATCTTGTGGTGAGTTGATAAAAGACTGACTAGTCTCTCTCTTAAGACTCAGGCCTAGGCCATGTTGGCCTAGGCCCTTCATACTATATTTCTCTTATTCTCTCTCCTTTTCCTTAATTCCTCATTTGTATTAATTAAAATCTCCATAAAACCCAGCTGACTTGGGTATTTTTAATATTTGGGAATTTTCCCATGGCAACCACTTTATTTTTTGATTTAACTCAAGACAGTGCCTTGAAACCATATTTTCCCAGTCACAGTTTAAAGCAACCACTCTTTTGTCTGTAACACACAGTATTTCCTCTGGTTGTGGATAGTGGTTTTTCTCATAGATTCCTCCAAGTTGTTTAGGATCATTGCATTGCCACTAATGGAGAAGTCCATTACATTCAATTGTACCACAGTGTATCAGTCTCTATGTACAATGTTTTCCTGGTTCTGCTCCTCTCACTCTGCATCAATTCCTGGAGGTTGTTCCAGTCTCCATGGAATTCCTCCACTTTATTATTCCTTTGAGCACAATAGTATTCCATCACCAACATATACCACAATTTGTTCAGCCATTCCCCAATTGGAGGGCATCCCCTCGTTTTCCAATTTTTGGCCACCACAAAGAGTGCAGATATGAATATTCTTGTACATGTATTTTTCCTTATTATCTCTTTGAGGTACAAACCCAGCAGTTCTATGGCTAGATCAAAGGGCAGACAGTCTTTTAGCGCCCTTTGGGCATAGTTACAAATTATCCTCCAAAATGGTTGGATCAATTACCAACTCCACCAGCAATGAATTAATGTCCCTACTTTGCCACATCCCCTCCAGCATTCATTACTTTCCTTTGCTGTCATGTTCGCCAATCTGCTAGGTGTGAGGTGATACCTCAGAGTTGTTTTGATTTGCATCTCTCTGATTATCAGAGATTTAGAACACTTTTTCATGTGCTTATTAATAGTCTTGATTTCTTTAACTGAAAATTGCCTATTCATGTCCCTTGCCCATTTATCAATTGGAGAATGGCTTGATTTTTTGTGCAATTGGTTTAGCTCTTTATAAATTTGAGTAATAAGACCTTTGTCAGAGGTTTTTGTAATGAAGATTATTTCCCAATTTGTTGCTTCCCTTCTAATTTTGGATGCATTCGTTTTGTTTGTACAAAAATTTTTTAATTTGATATAGTAAAAATTATTGATTTTACATTTTGTGATTTTTTCTAGCTCTTGCTTGGTTTTAAAGTCTTTCCTTTCCCAAAGATCTGACAAGCCTACCCTCTTTTACATTTCTCTACTTTCACTTTTTCTACCTCTTTGTAAATAAAGCTACTGAAAGTCAATTTGACTTGAGCTATAATACCTTTAAATTGGCAACTACAGTACTATCTTGAAATTCTCATACATTTAGTCAAAACCGTAATTTAATTCCTTACACAGCAATGTGTTGCAGGCTATTGAGTACCAATCTGGAGTCAGAAAGACCCAAGTTCAAATTCAGCCTCAGATACTACATGTATAATCCTAAGCAAGTCACAACCCTTTTCCCCTCAGTTTCCTCATCAACTGGAGAAATAAATGACAAACTACTCCTATATCCTCACCAAGAAAACCCCAAATGGGGTCATGAAGAGTTCGATACAGCTGAAGTGACTGAACAACAGCAATAAGCATCATAGGCATGAAAAGTGTAGCATACCAGGCATGTTGGCATTTGGGAAGTATGATTGATGTATTGATATTGTACTACCAGACACACGGTCAGAACTCTTGATGTTAAAGGGACAGTCCTAGGCACTAGCAAAGGACGGGCAAATGCATGAGCTGGGTCTTGACTTGGCCATGCTTCCTCAGGGCCACGCTGTCTCTGCTTGGAGTAAGGTCATTAACATAGCGCGTTCCATGTTGCCTGGCTCGGACTACACACATTTGCAAGGGGGGTGGGGCGTTGATTTAATCCCCACCTCTTTGATATCATCATGGTCAATTTGACCAATGTAAATACCCATGTCATGTTATGTATACATTCCTAAAACCCTCAATAAATACTGGGAACAAGTGTGAAATTCCTCCCTTACTAACTCCTCTCTTGCTCTCTTTTACCAACTCTCTCTGACTAGTTCTCTTGCCCTTTACTTCCTCTCTCCCTCTGTTCCCTCATCCCCGCTTACTCTCTTGCTTCGCTGTATCTCTTTCCTAGCAACCCTGTCGCCCTAGTGCCTCAGCACCAAGGAGTTGACTCCCACCTTTCTTAGCGACCCTGTTGCCCCAGTGCCTCAGCACCAGGGAGTGGTGACTCCCCCCACCTTTCTAGCAACATTGTCGCCCCCAAAGCAGACGCTCTTGTCTATAGAGT